>NC_139576.1:11892597-12485097 GCF_946808225.1 Silurus aristotelis | reverse complement strand
AGCTACCAATTAGTATGATATCATTACATTTCATTATTAACCTTCAATTATTGTTACTAACATAAGACTACCTAGCATGTTTGCATTGATGCAATCCATGAGCTTGGCACACAATAGAGATAAGCATCATATTTAAGAATTAGGGTGCTGAAGTGACTCTCTCATTTTTCCGGTCCTCTCCTCATTTTGACATTTTACAAAATGTTCTTGTGTGTGATCTGTGGTGTGTTCAACCCTTGACCTGTTTGTCCAGCATGAGTTTGTTTACTAAAGCTGTGGAGGAAAGAGAGGCCAGTTAAACTTTGACACAGTTAGCGGAGCATGGAGGGGCTACATGGGCAAATGTAAATAGTAAAATTATTTACCTGCTATAGATCAATATTCACCGGAACTAAGGATTAGGTCTACTTTGAAAATGGCTTAAAATCTTATACCGCATATTACTGCAATTTAATAATATCTATAAGTTCTATTCTGCTATACACAATAGCAGGATTGAATAAGGATATTAGGAAAATATTATATTTCCACAATTTTGACCTAATACAATTTGTCATATAATACCAAGAAAACCATACTATGCTAACAGAAGACTCTATACTATGCTTATAGGAGTTTTTGCTACCTGTGGTGATCTGAACCACTTATCAATCTTATAGAATTTATGTGGCTATTAATTTCCTAAAATAAATGCAAATATAAAAAGTTATACACTATATAGTATTACATAACCCAATAATCTCTGCCTTAAATACATATTTTATTTTACATCTACATATTTTTTATAACATTTAATAACCTATTTACTCTTTAAGCTTATTCTTTTATTATTATTTAAACCTATTCATTTGTTGAAAACACCCCCCCCCACACACACACACACACACAAAAAAACCCTGCTACCTCCACTGCTAAATTAGCTGCTAACTTATGAACTACTTTCATACATCAACAAACGACTGCAATAGTGCAGGGCAATTTCTCATAAAGCTGTGTCTAGGGAACGATTCAGTTTTGCCCTGCTAAATTTTTCTTCAATTTGCTTTATATGTTAAACAGATGTTAAACATTTCTGCTTATAGCAGGCAATAGATGGTGTTTAAATACAAATATTTGTGCCTTGCTGATAGTGTGATGGAATCTAGCTTTTGGAAACTGGGGCTGTGAGATGTAAAGTAATGTAAATTTATGTTGGAACATAAATGAATATAAACCATATTTACCATTTAACTAATATTTCTTTCCCCCTATTTTTGTGTCAGAAGATGTTGATATTTAAAGTAATAGTCTTAGTGTTTCAGTTTTTATTATTAATTAATTTTTTAAGTTGTAAAAACAGAGGACTCTTGAGGTTGTGTTCTATCACATCACAGCCATTAGGATATAAGCTACTACACTCGCCTTTGCCTATATATACACGTGTGTGTTATTTTGTGTAAATGCACCTTATATCATGTCATGCCTGGCTGCAAACATTTAGAGTAAAGAGTAAATTGTTTATATTTGAGTTCATCTCCAAAAGCTTCATGATTAAAGCTAGTAAATCCTGTCATTCACTTTACCTTTGGTCAGGAACCAAACTTATAAAACTCATATTTTAGTATAAATCCAGCTCTTTTGATAACAAGCAATACAGAAAAATGTTAACTGGTTTCATTACCAATTTGTGCTTATCAGTTGAAATGTTGAGGTTTATAACTAACTTAACAAACCTTACCATCTAATTTTATTAGATGCCATTATCTATAAAATTCATATTCTTCCAGCCCATGGAAATCCATGTAGAATAAGTAGGAAAGAGCCTGATAAATTGTAGATTAAGAGTAGTATGAATCTGTCAGAAACAGGAAGACCAGAGAAACTGAACAAGGCGGCGTCTGACTACCGTAGTCACTCTTGCGTTGCCATGACGATGCACTCGCGGTCCTCGTCTGTTTGGTTGCTGAAACCTGAGAGGACTTATGGGGAAGTAAGCAATGCAACGTGTTGTGTAGTCGCTGATTCGGTGACAACATTAACATGTTGTGTTGTTTCAAGCAAAAAAAGCTGTCCATATGTGAGAGAAAGTGAAAGCATCTGTATAACTGCTATAGTCATATGTATATAGCTTTAGAGCTCTCTTAAGAGCACCAGAAGAAATATGTAAGGAGGCTTTAGGCTATGTGTAAGGAGGCTTTAAGCTAACATGTGGAATCAATTTAATGAGGGGATGTGTATTATTGTTAAGAGGTTTAACTTTTCTCACTTTTGAATCCCACACTAGCCCCAACATTTACTCTATTAGTGAATATTCAGGGAAATCTGAGAATCTAATCTGTATTGGAAACAGGAGTCAGCCCATGTGAAGCATGAACATAAACACAGCTGCTTTTTGTATTAATTGGTTCTGGATTGGGCCAAATATCTTCGCTAAAAATACTCTTGCAAAACTTCCAATATTACTTATTGTCCTAGTGGTGTTCTTTTCTTGTTTCAGTAGTTGTTGGGTTAAAAAAAAACGAGTGCGCGTAACACAAGTAAGCCCACAGTTTGAAATAGTGAACATGTTTACATGTAGTAGCTGTAGGCTGTCAGGAGCTGTGTGAAAAATGGGAAGCTGTGTTTATAGTGTTCTTGTATACCGCATTGCTCAATCAGCTGGTTTGGTGCTCAATCAGTGTGTGGGTGGGTTGGAAGAAAGTGTGCACTGCCTATTGAAAGATTTTGCCCCTGTGTTTAACTGCATTTCTAGAAATGAGATGGTGCAGGAGCTGAAAGGTATATATATATATATATATATATATATATATATATATATATATATATATATATATATATATATATATATATATATATATATATATATACAGTGAGGAAAATAAGTATTTGAACACCCTGCTATTTTGCAAGTTCTCCCACTTAGAAATCATGGAGTGGTCTGAAATTGTCATCGTAGGTGCATGTCCACTGTGAGAGACATAATCTAAAAAAAAAAATCCAGAAATCACAATGTATGATTTTTAAACTATTTATTTGTATGATACAGCTGCAAATAAGTATTTGAACACCTGAGAAAGTCAATGTTAATATTTGGTACAGGAGCCTTTGTTTGCAATTACAGAGGTCAAACGTTTCCTGTAGTTTTTCACCAGGTTTGCACACACTGCAGGAGGGATTTTGGCCCACTCCTCCACACAGATCTTCTCTAGATCAGTCAGGTTTCTGGCCTGTCGCTGAGAAACCACAGAGTTTGAGCTCCCCCCAAAGATTCTCTATTGGGTTTCGGTCTGGAGACTGGCTAGGCCACGCCAGAACCTTGATATGCTTCTTACAGAGCCACTCCTTGGTTATCCTGGCTGTGTGCTTCGGGTCATTGTCACGTTGGAAGACCCAGCCTTGACCCATCTTCAATACTCTAACTGAGGGAAGGAGGTTGTTCCCCAAAATCTCGCAATACATGGCCCCGGTCATCCTCTCCTTAATACAGTGCAGTCGCCCTGTCCCATGTGCAGAAAAACACCCCCAAAGCATGATGCTACCACCCCCATGCTTCACAGTAGGGATGGTGTTCTTGGGATGGTACTCATCATTCTTCTTCCTCCAAACACGTTTAGTGAAATTATGACCCAAAAGTTCTATTTTGGTCGCATCTGACCACATGACTTTCTCCCATGACTCCTCTGGATCATCCAAATGGTCATTGGCAAACTTAAGACGTGCCTGGACATATGCTGGTTTAAGCAGGGGAACCTTCCATGCCATGCATGATTTCAAACCATGACGTCTTAGTGTATTACCAACAGTAACCTTGGAAACGGTGGTCTCAGCTCTTTTCAGGTCATTGACCAGCTCCTACCGTGTAGTTCTGGGTTGATTTCTCACCTTCCTTAGGATCATTGAGACCCCACGAGGTGATATCTTGCATGGAGCCCCAGTCCGAGGCAGATTGACAGTCATGTTTAGCTTCTTCCATTTCCTAATGATTGCTCCAACAGTGGACCTTTTTTCACCGAGCTGCTTGGCAATTTCCCCGTAGCCCTTTCCAGCCTTGTGGAGGTGTACAATTTTGTCTCTAGTGTCTTTGGACAGCTCTTTGGTCTTGGCCATGTTAGTAGTTGGATTCTTACTGATTGTATGGGGTGTACAGGTGTCTTTATGCAGCTAACGACCTCAAACAGGTGCATTTAATTTTGGATAATAAATGTAGTGGAGGTGGACATTTTAAAGGCAGACTAACAGGTCTTTGAGGGTCAGAATTCTAGCTGATAGACAGGTGTTCAAATACTTATTTGCAGCTGTATCATACAAATAAATAGTTTAAAAATCATATATTGTGATTTCTTGTTTTTTTTTTTTTAGATTATGTCTCTCACAGTGGACATGCACCTACGATGACAATTTCAGACCCCTCCATGATTTCTAAGTGGGGGAACTTGCAAAATAGAAGGGTGTTCAAATACTTATTTTCCTCACTGTATATATATATATAGGCTGTGGAAGTAAATGTAAGTGTTCTGCACACATTAAGGTGACAGTAGAAATGTGTTAGCGCATGCTTGTGGGTGAGAGTGTGTGTGGTTTTATGTACATGTGTGTATATTTATTGGGGGGAGGCATTAAAAAGATATGGCCAACACAGACTATGGGCTACACATTAAAACTGGGATGCAGCCATCCCTGAGAGACAGAAGACTTATTTATTGTGCAGATGATGATAAACTCCACCACCTCCACCTTGAACTTCTTTAACTGCACACACAGACGCCCTAAAATATGCACAACCCTTTTTTTGCATAAAAAATTATGATTGATTCCATTTAAAGCAAAGTATTATATCTGTTCCATAAGTTCTTATAAAGTCAGTAACTAATTTTACTCGAAATAACGATGTGCAGAAGGCATTTAACCTTTAATTAGAACTCCTTGACCTTTAACTACTCAGGCTATCACAGCGCTCTTTGGCTTATTAAACTAACTTCATTTCATATTCACTTTTATGTAATACATAGACACATTGGAATAAAATAGGGTAGATACTGCATAATCCCTGACAAAGGTTTTATCTTTAGACGCATTTCAAAAACATGCACGAAAGCACAGCTTGAGTGTGTCACATTATTTTTGTTTTCTACATCTGTGCTCTGGATTGTGTTTGCTTTGGATGAAAGCGTTACCTTTCTTTAGAAAAAAAAGAGTCCCCTGCAGCCTACAGCTGGTCCTGGCACTCAGATGGCTTCTGGAAAAGATTTACCATGTTTTAAATGTATTTAGCAGAAACATTGGGACAGCTGAGTGTCTGGACCTTTACAAATTTAGGACTGTGTCCTTTCTTTGTGAAACACAATACTGGATTGTTGAATCCATTGAAGTAGAATGAGGATGTGCTTAACTAATTAAGACAGTGTTAGATCAGTTCTTTTATTGTAAGCCGGTAGTGATTAAACAAATATTTTACTCCAAAGCATAGTAAGCTAACACCAGTGTTTTTTGGAGATGAGCAAACTATGTTTTACAGTCAACGGTGGGTGACAGTACTGGTAGTGAGACCTGTCAAATTTACAGGCTCATGTTGGTGACATGACTAATTACATTGGTCTGAGCTCATTAAGAGGGATTAATGACATGTGATTGAACGTGACATTATGAATCTGCTTCGTTAATCATGGCAACCTGTCAGCGGCTCAAGGAAACTCAGTGTTCAATAAGTCAGGTTCTGTGTTGAAGCGTGTCATTATAGTGCAAAACAGACTCCACTACACAGGATCGCAATCACAAGCAGATTTTCCTTTTTCTGAGAGAAAGACAGAGAGGTTCATTAGTGTGCTGCAGTGCAATACAGATCAGGCCGGCTTGTTTGGGTGTGCACCAATGGCTTGAGGAGCAGTGGGTGCATGTCAGTGATTGATCAGTTTATATTGATCCAGACCAGGTTGTCTGTTCCACCACCACATTCTGCTATCGGGGTTCCCCATAGTGATCAATCCTGTACTTCCACACACGTCTGAGTGCAGCTGAGGTTTTCGTGTCTGATCTATTTTAGCGTACCGGCCACTGATACCCCTGCACTTAAACAAAAAGGAGCATAAAGCAATAGCTGGGCCCATGTGTTTCTGGTCAACTATTTTAAGGTTAGGTGCTGCATATACAATAGAATCAGATTATTAAAATTTCCTGAACTGTAGGCATTTGTAAATAGGTTGCTGGTAGGGATGAAGCACTGTACAGTTTATAGTTACTAACAACTACTTTGTGTTGTGTTTATGTTTGTGTGCGTAAAATGTAAACCAGTGGGATTTTGTGCAGGAGAGTGCAGGCAGAGGGCACAGCCAAATTTAGCAAAGGAAACAATTATAACGAAGCCTGACGTTTTTATGAAAAATTGATAAATCATGTAAAAAAAAACAGCCGCAAAGAGTTTTGTTTTGATTGTAAAAAAAAAAAAAAAGTTTTTGTTTTGCTATTATGTGCTTACTCAATGCCCCAAGCATGGACTAATGAATGTAAACATATGCACCACAAAGCAATTCTGAAGAAAGATATCAGATACCCATGTTCCCAACTACTGTATTAGAAATGAATAGTACAGTGAGCTCTAAACATTTGGTTCATTAATCAGTATAAAACTTTAAAGTTGCATCAGACCAGAATTGGTCTCAACAGTGACTTTTATAACACTTTGTCTTGAGTACAGACCCAGTGAGTGTGCATGATCCTAGTGACCATTTCACCCCTACAGAATTACTGACACAGGATCTCCCCATGCAGAAATAGCCAGAGCCCAAGGGCAATCCACTGGACTACAGGCACTTCCGTCAGCCCCACAGAGAGCCTACTTAATGTTAACACCAGTATCAGTATTCTATGAATGGATTCCTGCTTCCTATCAGGTGTTTGCGGCCTCAGGAGATGCTGAGAAAAGTGATGCGCAGCAGGGGTGCTATTTTGGTATCTGTATTTTTTTTTAAATAAAGAGTACTACTGTGGGGGGGTTATGAGCTCTAAGGCTTTGTTCAATTTGTCCACTTATTGTGTTTACTGCTCAGGGTAAAAATAGCCCGTGTGTACCTAAACTGCACTCCAATGTCTCTAAACTGCACCCTTGCCAGGTTCCAGCACAAGCCTGTAAGGATAAAGTCATCACCTCCAGCACAGTTCACAGTTTATTTGGATTTTTCTTTTTTTTTTTTTTTTTTTCAAGATTTCCCAGTTTATCTCTCAGTAGGAGAACATTTGTCAAAGTTGACTGGATTAATGGAAGCAACAAGATGAGAATACAATTAGTTGTGAGGAGGACATGATTTGTGACTGGTGATTTTAGCCAAAAGAGAAGATAGCTAGGGGGTCCCCTGAGGTAAAGTGCAGAGATGAGGATACACACACACACACACACACACACACACACACACACACACACACACACACACACACACACACACACACACACTAGGAAAAAAGAACTCTCACTGGGACTGAGGCTGCATGTTCCTCTTGAGTTCAATTCAAAAATGTCCCGAAAGCATCCAAAGTCTTAGGAGTGACTTGCCTGCCAAGGAAAATGCTCCTTATGAAATGGAAAGTCTGAAGTCATTCACCATGTGCCAGAAAAGATTAACAGACGAAAAAAGTGTCCACCAGAGTATAGAGGGCTGGGGTAAGGGTCCCTGAAATGCTAGTGGACGAAGCGTGTGTGGAAAATAAATTACACAATGTCTATGGAAGTTCACTTTAAATTCGGCTTCATTGAGAGTAGGAGCTAATGCTTGTGCTAAGCTTTTACCCAGTCGTTCCACTCCTCCAGTGACATGATCTGTTGGCATGTGCTATTTGAATGGACAGCTCTAAAGTGATCTGTGGGAGATTAAAAAAGTAGAAGACTTACTGCCACATGTGGGTGGTGCTGGCAGTGGTGACAAGGTCTTTATAAATTAACAATAACCTAACAGAATTAGCATGGCAATTGCCACATAATGAATCGACTATACCCCTTTTTTGTTAAAACCAAGTTCCTGTGTGAAACATAGGAAAGTGGTCAGAACAGCTCCTTTTGGTGCTCTGTTGATGTTGTTGTCAGGCTAAATCATCATACTGGGGTGTTTGGAGGGAATTTGAAGAGGGAAGTGGCTTTTGAACTAATCTTTCTTTTAGACACAAGAGCAAGCTAGGGGAAGCCCTTACCTCCTATTCTGAGAGATCTCTCACTATCACATGCTGTTTATACTGAGAAAGATTAAAAAAATACATTTTAAGAAGCAAGAGACCCACTGCAATAAATCCACTAACAAGACAACAACAGAGAACCTCTGAACTTAAATAGTGCTAAATAAGATATATTGCACACTCAAAGTATAAATCAGAGTAAACTGTATATTTACAATAGGGCAGCATCATTTAATTGCTCCTGTCTTGAATCCTTTTTTATTTTTTGCTCTGTTAAGCCTCTTGGCTTGTGGTAGCAGGGTCATGCATTAAGTTGGCATTCAGATGCCCACTTAGGAGGCTTAACAAGGGGAAAAACCTTTTTAATAAAAAACACCTCAATATCTTATCAAAAAAAAAAAAAAAAAAAAAGAACACAGCCATTTGTATAATGTCACCTTCCACACCTAAATTCTAAAGAACAGAACATCTAACTGCAATATTTCCATACAATGCTGTCATTTAAAGATGTCAGTTTACTCAACAGACTTTGCACACATTAATGTCTGGCAAGAATAGAAAAAAAATGCAGCAGGCCCCTTGCTGTAGAGGGCTGAATGCTCAGTTCTCTTTTAAATTATTATGTGCTGGGGTCACTGTTGGATCCAGGAAGGTCACGCTTTTGTGTCCCGGGCTGCCACCTCGTATTGATCCGCTTGTCATTTGCCAAGCTCCAGTCTACATTGATTCCTGTCCATGCAATGCACTGGCCCCCATCAGCATCCATCCTCAGAACAGTGCTGAAACGACGAGTGGTCACAGGAATGCCATCAGCCTCTACTCCCTCCCTTCCCTCTCTTTCCCATATGGCCAGAATGAGTCCTGGGTAATCACTTTTCCCATTGGCCATTTTAATTTGAATTACTCTCGTTCTTTTCATGAGCCTCTTGGGGGTTGGTTCTAGTGGTGCATGGCAACAAGATGCCTGAACACTTGCCTCCGTTCACACTAATGCTCACACTTGGGATCACCATTTCATTTCACAGCCATGGTGAAATAGAAAGATGAGCTTAATCTCTGCTGTATAACAACAAATATTTTTTTGCTTTTGTAGCATTGTTGGAACATAGAGAGATGCTTGGTACAAACTGCATTCCTGGTGAGGGTCAAAATGTACATTTTAGAATTAAAATATAACCTTAACGTTTCATTAACACTAATTTATTAATTGATTATCTATTTTTGCTTTTTTATTCTAGATAGGACTTTAAAACTATTTTCTCATGTATATACATTTATACAAAGCATAACAAAGTACAGTGGTACCTTGACCTACGAGTTTAATTCGTTCCGTGGCCGAGCTCGTATCTCAATTTGCTCGCGCATCAAATCAATTTTTCCCATTGAAAATACTTAAAATGGCATTAATCCGTTCCAACCCTCAAAATGCCACCCCGTTTTTATGTTTCATGTTACTAAATTAGGAAAATACATTTCTAAATAACAAATCTTGTATAAAAACATAATAGAAAGAGTATGTAAAGATATAATAAGGTTTTACGTAATGTATTTACCTTGGAGATGAGATGACTTGAGCGAAAACGCTGTAGAGGCGATAAGTAAAACTTATAACAAATATAATTTTTAATTATTTACTTTTTCTTCTTTGCTTATCTTAATTTTCGTCACAGTCTTCGCTTTCTGGCTTCGCCATTTAGCAGCGGCGTTTCGAGCTCGTACCTAAATCTTTTGCTCGTGTAACAAAGCAAAGAATCGACAGAGTGACCGCTCGTACTTTAGAACACTCGTATATTAATGCACTCGTAGGTCAAGGTACCATTGTATATATTTTTTTTATATTTTGTGGCCACCTGAGTGGATGTAAGGAGTTGTGCAAAAGAGTTTTGGTTTGAGTAAATATATTTTTAAGAGGTTAACTATGCTGCTGTGATAGCTAATCAAATCAGCTTAAAAACCTACACAACCTTGCAAAAGAGTGTATTTTCTCACATGGGCAGAATGTCTGTGCTAAAAAAATACAAGATTTAGTCGATATTACATCAGTCCATATTTATTCCGCTATATTAAATAATTTGTTAAAAAATAAAACCCCACAGAAATCTAATTATATGTTTTTAGCAGTTCAGCACTACACTACATAGTCTACTAATGTCTGATTGCTTTACAAGCCAACACATGTTGTTTAAAGTGCTGCACTTGAATTCAGGGAAATGCTGCCTGATCTCTGATTCTCTTTTAAAAGAAAGAGTAACCATTTGCACATTTTTTACCCAAACCAATTTTCTCTCCCACTGCAGCACCTATTAAAATGTAGCACATTCATTTATAGCCAAACAACAGAACCGTTAAATTGCTTGCATGCATTTGTTGAGAACATTTCCTATACATCATTTCATATAATAAATAATAATAATTTCCCATTATAACCTATTCTCTTCAGAGGTCTCAATCTATTGGAGTCCAGAAATAGCTAATAGTTAGATATTGGAGAAAGAAAAGCTAATGAGAAAGAAAAGCTAATAGTTAGCATAACAGTGCTCTATTCAGTTATGTTAATACTGTATTTAAATGACTTCCTGCGAAACAACCAAATGCTTGTGCTCCTTATTGATTTCCCATTTGAGATGTTTTGTGGGATCTTTGTGTGGTTAGCGCACCCAAAGGTTTCCTCATTATCTACTGTTCCATCTATTTACCATTACTGTTGTGAAAGTGTGATGGCATATGATGCAAATTGATGTCAAATACAAGGTTTGTTCACAGGCACAGCAAGCTTCTGCCTGTCAGACATCAAGGTCTCTGGTCACTGGTAAGGCTTATGTGTTGATCTGAAGACACAGCAATTCTCAGCACTCCAACTTAAGTTGCCATGGTAACATCACCAGTACCTGAAGATATCCTCATCACAATAAATGTTAACTACAGCCAGATTAGTGGGGGGACATGCTTTGTATGTAATAAGCGACTGTGTCAGTTGCGAATGCATTCACTTCTGACATTAACGTTCAATTTACTAACCACACCTGGAACCGCCTACTGAAAGCACCTCGCTGGGTGAATTAAATTGCTGAGCAAAAGCAGCTGTGAGATGGAAAATGGAAAATGGTCAGACAGTGCTATGCAACTGCAAAAGAAAAAATGAGAATAAAAAAGTGTATACATAAAAAAAAAGAACAACAACTGAATATTTATAAAAATATATGTACACATTGCATGTGCATCTGGAAAGTATTAACAGGCCTTTACTTTTTCCACATTTTGTTATGTTACAGCCTTATTCCAAAATGGATTACATTTATTATTTTCCTCAAAATCCTTCAAATAATACCCCATAATGACAACCTAAAAGGAGTGTGTTTGAAATCTCTCCAAATTATATATATAAAAACAAAATCAATTCAGTAATTCACAGCTTTGCTCAGAAATTTGCTTGAAACACCTTTGGCACCCAGTACAGCCTCAAGTCTTTTTGAGTATGATGCTACAAGCTTGGCACAACTATTTTAGTGCAGTTTCTTCCATTCTTCTTTGCAGAACCTCTCAAGCTCCATCAGGTTGGATGCACAGCCACTTTTAGAGCTCTTTAGGAATGTTCATTTGGGTTCAAATCTGGGCTCTGACTGGGCCACTCAAGGACATTCACAGAGTTATCCCGTAGCCACTTCTTTGTTATCTTGTCTGTGTGCTTAGAGTCGTTATCCTGTTGGAAGATGAACCGTCGCCCCAGTCAGAGTTCCATAGCGCTCTGAAGCAGGTTTTCATCAGGGATGTTGCTGTACATTGCTGCACTCATATTTCCCTCGATCCTGACTAGTCTCCCAGTTCCTGCTGCTGAAAACATCTCCACAGCCTGCCATCACCATGCTTCACTGTAGGGATAGTATTGGCCAGGTAATGAGCGGTGTCTGATTTTCTCCAGACATGACGCTTGGCATTCAGGCCAAAGAATTTCTCATGGTCTAAGAGTCCTTCAGGTGTCTTTTGGTAAACTCCAGGCAGGCTGTCATGTGCCTTTTACTGAGGAGTGGCTTCCATCTGGCCACTCTACACCTGATTGGTGTAGTGCTGAAGAGATGTTCTTTTCTCTCCACAGAGAAATGCTGTCACTCTTTCAGGGTGACCATCAGGTTCATCACTCAGTTTGGCTGGGTGTGGTTGTGTGCTTGTGGTTCCAAACTTCCTCTATTTGTATCGGTTGGCTGATGTTTAAGAAGTGACTGATCTCCTTGGATTTTTACATGATCTTTAGAGTTTACAGAATGTTGAGCAAAACAGAAAAACAGGTTGGGTGGGTGAAATTTTGATCAGATTAACATTTAGAAATAAGAGACTTACCTACTTAATATAAAAAAATTAAACCATATTTTCCTGTTAAACTCTTGTTAAACTCTCAGGAACGCAAAGTTCCTGTTTAAAATCTTGAGTTACTTTGGTAGATGTGAGTAAAACAAGTGTATGTCTTTCTGATATATTTGCAATGAGTCATAATGCCAGACCTTCATCACAAAAGCAGGCTTATTAACTAAGATGCTAAAATGGTGCCAGAATAATTGCACACTTTGTAATTATTATAAAAAATATATTCCAGAATAAATAAAAAACCCAACTTGAGTTGGCAATGTAAAAGCATCCTGTTTTCTTTCTGAAAGACACACCTGGCACTCCAACTCCAAGCAATACTCATGGCATTAATTTACACCTTTTTTTGGAGAAAGGTGTAAGGTGTTGGACAAAATAATCCACAGAAATTGCCCAGTGTTTGGTAGACTTTCCATTTTATTAACTATTTTTGTTCTGATGTTCTACTTTTTTAAACATGATCTTTCCTTCAAATGCTTTGTGAGGGAAATTCTGTAACTTCTTTTGTTTTGATTACAGTATGTCATCTAAAGCAATTGCTTATAGCCATCTGTTCTATTAACTTTATGTAGCAAAGTCACTTCTAGATGCATCGCTTGCATTCTTTTGACAAGACCCTTTTAAGACCACTGTTATAGGTTACTGTTATGGAACGCTCCAGAAGTGTTAACCATATTAAGGCATACTAATTGCTTTAGTGGATCTGGATCTGAGTCATTTGGCTGGCTGACAGTTAGGCAACTACCAATTTCACACTTGTGTGCTAAGGTTAATTTTTTTAGCGGATGGCTCTCTGTAAGCTAACACAACCTGGGCCAGTTGCTGATTTGGACTGTTGCTGTGGCCTATGGCAGGAGTGAAGTGTAATGGAGATGTTTAGAGCATATCTGCTGTGTTTGCATTTCTTCATATGCCGCTGCTAAAATAATAAGGGAGCAGGTTACTTCAGGACACCTCCTCCTGAGACACACTCGCATTGTTTTCAGTGGCTACATCCATGAATGTCTTGTGTCTAAAAGATACAGCCTCATTCTTTCACCACCACTCTACTAAATGCAAGATACACTGTTTGCATGTATGCTGTATAGGTACAGTATTATGTGAGCTGTGCTTAGGTCAAATGAACTTTGACTACCTGATATTCTCTTTGGCTTCATGACTTTGTGTCCAAAAGATGCATATTGTGAGAAATTACAGTTGAGTTTTAAATTAAGAAAACAGAATATCAGAATATCACTTGTGTTTGATTAATTCATGCCATGTTAATGACTGGTAATGCTATGCAAAACTTTAAAAGCTGTTAGTAATTAATGCATCTCCTGTGATTTTACTGAATACTGTCAGTTTTTTTTCTGATGTAGGGGTGGTTTCTATGCTTTGCTGCTTTAAAAAAAATGACGAATTGAGTAGACATGGAGAAAGAGATGGCCTCAGTGGGACTACTAAACCATTTCATCTTCCCACTGTGGCTATGCTCTGAGAAGTATATTAGCTTGTAATCAGATTCTACCAGTTCATTAAACCTGTCTTGCTGCTCGTCTTTAGCTGTCGTGGCCGGGAGGTGGATGCGTTTTTCACTTTTCTGTTTTTCAAGTGCCTCTTACAGCGAGGCTCAAGCCAGAGGGGATAGTGATAAAAAGACTGCAGCCTTTTGTTCCAACATAAAGCCAACTAGGGCAGTTTTCATTTTATAGACAAGTGAATCCTGACAGTGGTTACAGACAGTTTGTTGGCTGTATCTTCTTTTTATTTCTGTTAATATATTTTTCTCTCTCCCTCCGCGCATGTGTGTGTGTGTGTGTGTGTGTGTGTGTGTGTGTGTGTGTGTCATGGAGCTGGTCAGCTAGGCAGTGCAAACCTCTTTGTCTTATCTGTGCGATATGAACGTAGTTGGAATAGTTTGTATGGGGAAAAAAACATTATTGTTGTTTAAACACAAATCCCAGAACATGTACATGTACAACAGAGTAGTAAAAAAAAAAAAAAAAAAAAAAAAAACCCTAAATACAATTTTGAAAACCTAAGCAGTAAGCAGATATGACCAAGCGATGAATGAGGCCAGAGGAGTGTGTCCAGATCTGAGCTTATAAGTGGGCTAATTCACATAACTGTGCAGAAAAGCATCTCAAAGAACACAACACACATACAGAGTAAACAGTATATACATTGTATATATTTTTAAGTTTATACAAAATTTACTAAAACATTTTTTTTAAATGAATAAAAACAACTCAAACTGGAAGTATATATGCAGCATAGTCTTTGTGCACACAAACAAATATAAAACACTCTTGGCATTCTTTTTACAATGGTTTTACAATGGAAATCATATATTGTTTGGAAAGTTCCTCCCGATTGTTGCAGCCATTCCCACAAATGTGTTGCACCCTTTTGTTCAGTTCATCACAAATCAGCTCATTGGGGTTTGGAGACTGTGCTATTCCACGATTTCCACGATACCATTTTGATCTTTCCTTTTAAGGTACAGTAGTTTAGACATAGCCTTGAGGTTTGATTTGGGTCATTATTTTGCTGTACAACCAACTCCTGACCAACTAGATGTTTTTACTCGAGGCAATTCAATTGCCCTGCAAAATACTGTGAAAGTAGCTTTGGTTTAGGGTTGCACTCATTCTATTCAAATCACTAACTGGTTTAAGAAAAAAAAAAAAAAAACAGACCATCATACTCTTTCATGCTTGACAATTAATGTCTTACACAGAGGAACCATCCTTTAACTTACTCGAAGTACTAGCATTATAAACCATAGATTTCAAAGTTAGATTTTTGGGCCATAAGACCTTCTTTCAGGCAAGCCACTTGTTCTTATTTTGCCATCTTAGCAAATGACTTTTGCGCTGTCACTCTACCTGCAGCTTGAATTCTTCTCTTTACAGTTGAAACTGAGACTTATTTACTTTAACCAGTTTTAAGCTGTTCTTGAAGATGTTGTCCTGTGAACCCTTTTTCATGCAAGCTGTTGACTCTCAGAAGCTTGTCTTCTAATTTTTTTTGTGGCTTTGGGGCTGCCAGACCTCTTCCTGTAAGTTATTCCTCTAGTTTCCAAGTGTCTTTTAATGGTGTAGGAAACTCATTGACACCTTGGCTCTCTTTGCAACTTCCTTAAAGAAAATACCTACACTTTTACGGCTATATTGGTCTGTCTGTCTTCTTTTTTAATTGTCTTTTTCTCACTATTTTAAAAGCAATATACTACTTCTTGCAGTACAATACTGCCAAAATGTTGCTTAAGACGGTGTAGTAGCATACTCTGTTCCAAACCTGCTTTTATACAGAGAGAGGGTTTGTAAGTAATAATAAAAAAACTGGGACAACTGTAGGACATGTTAGCATCAACATTCAAGGCTTAATTCATCTCCATTGCTGCAGAACAGTTGTAAAATGTTAATCCATTATTTCTTTCCTGAAAAAAGGGCCTTTTTTATTACTCTGAAATGTCAATAAAAAATTTTTGGTAACCTTACAAACATATTATAGTATATATATACTTTATATATATATATATATATATATATATATATATATATATATATTATTATATATATATATATATACTTTAAAGTAATCCTTGATACACACATATATTATATATCCTTCATTCTTACTTTCCTTATTCATGAAAAAAATTGAAAATATTTTATCAAACAAAATCAGTTCAAATAAAACGTATATGTCGTTTAAATGTTTAGTATATGTTCAGTTATCTGTCATGTGCAGTGCAGTGCAGATTGATTTTTTAAACAAAAAATATCATAAAAATAATGACATCACTACAATGTACTGTTACATTGTCAGTGATCTGTTTATGTGCTGGTTTCAGGGGTTTTAATGAATTATGTTTTATAAGTATTTTAGTTAGTAAAAAGGTAAAGCACATGTTAAACTGTCCTACCATTGATCTTGACTAATTATTCTCATCTCAGCCAGTGTCTATGATCCTATTATAACACAGAACCATCTGTGTTCACCATTTGAACAGGCGTGTAATAAAAGCAGTCAAGTCAAGTCAAGTCAAGTTTATTTGTATAGCGCTTTTCACAACAGACATTGTCTCAAAGCAGCTTTACAGAAAACAACAGTGAAGGTGAATGGTGTGCGTTTGTCCCTGATGAGCAAGCCGTGGCGACAGTGGCAAGGAAAAACTCCCTTAGATGATATGAGGAAGAAACCTTGAGAGGAACCAGACTCAAAGGGGAACCCATCCTCATATGGGTGACATCAAAAGTTTGGTCATAAATCTTTCAACAATACAGAACAATTTGTGATCATCATAGATCCAGCATCAGCTTCTCCATGCCAGGGCCTTTAAACACTCGGCATCTACTTCTCCATGATCATCCATAGGTCCATAATCTTCACGAGGTGGGACGTGACTGGAGCTGGCCAAACCTCAGGATGCCTCGGGATGGGGAGAGAAAGAGAAGCAGTGGAGAGGAATTAGCGTAGCTGCTGTTCATGATATTAACAGCACAAGTTGATAATGTGCATGTGATCAGATGTTCTGGAGCACAAGGTTATGATGTGATGTGTGTGATGTGTGTTATGTGTAGGCTTTGCTAAAAAGATATGTTTTTAATCTGCACTTAAACTGGGAGAGTGTATCTGAACCCCGAACACTGTCAGGAAGACTATTCCAGAGTTTAGGAGCTAAATGTGAAAATGCTCTACCACCTTTAGTGGACTTTGCTATTCTAGGAACTACTAGAAGCCCAGAGTTTTGAGATCTCAGGGAGCGTGACGGATTGTAGCGTGTTAAGAGACTGGATAGATACATGGGAGCCAAACCATTTAGTGCTTTATAAGTGAGTAGCAGTAGTTTGTAGTCTATTCGAAACTTAATAGGAAGCCAATGTAGGGACGATAAGATTGGGGTTATATGATCGTATTTTCTTGACCTAGTAAGAACTCTTGCTGCGGCATTCTGAACTAACTGAAGCTTGTTTATTAATGATGCAGGACATCCACCTAGTAATGCATTACAGTAGTCTATTCTAGAGGTCATAAACGCATGGACGAGCTTCTCTGCATCAGATATAGATAACATATTTCTTAGCTTAGAAATATTTCTAAGGTGAAAGAAGGCTGTTTTTGTAGCAGCATCACAGATGTGTTTTTTTGTTACAGGCTATAAAGCTGTTTACTAACTACATACCTTCATGCCATCAGCAGCAAATGTCATTGTATTCAATGTTTTCTTTTCAGTGTGAGTCACAGTCCTCCTTATTGAGAAAGAACTGAGGGGTCACAAACGAGTGCTTTAGACGTGGTAAACACGTCTTTACCCAAATCTCATCTCTCTTTCTTTGTCTCTCTTTTTCTGTCTGTCTGTCCTCATAGACTCCATCAATAACAGGATGTTAATGCTTGACGGAATGCCAGCAGTCCGAGTCAAAGCAGAGCCTCTGGAATCTGAGAGAGGGGTAAGTTGCCTTTTTTTTCTTCACAACACCCTATATCACTTTTTCCTCTATGTTTATCCAGTGTACCACCCCACACCTCAGTGCTCTGACACACAAAAAAGCTCAGTTTTCTTACTGTGATAGCTTAATTACTCCCAGGCATTGGTACAAAAGAGTTTGAGGAATATGTGTGGGGAGGGGTATGGCCCTGATGGCTCTGATGGAGCTGTAGGATCGGGAGAGATTCACAGCTGAAGCAGGAATTCTCCCAGGGTTTCCTGTCAGGCCCTTTGCAGTCAGGCAGGCTGTCTTGGCAAGACACAGACACAGATGCACAGACACACACTACCGCCTTTCTCTTATTCTTCATTCTATTTTTTTTTTTCATGTCATCAAGTGTTTGTGTGTGTGTGTGTGTGTGTGTGTGTGTGTGTGTGTGTGTGTGTGTGTGTGTGTGTGTGTGCCAGTCACTTGCTCAATTGTTACCTAGAAGTATATGAAGATATGAAGACATTTACATTTATGGCCTTAGCAGTCACCCTTGTCTAGAGCGATGTACAAAATTGCGTTGTCTCTGACAATGAATTAATCTACACTGGTGCCCTACATTAAAAAAGAAAAATCAGCCTACAGCTCTGTTGAGAGGATTGTATATTGTATATATATATATATATATATATATATATATATATATATATATATATATATATATATATATATTAGACAAAGCAAGCCTTTAAAAGTGCTTGTTTAAGTGTTTCAGGAAGAGGTGGGTCTTCACCCGTCGCTTGAAGATAGCCAGGGACTCCGCTGTTCATCTAGGGGAAGTTCATTCCACCACCTCAATGCCAGAACAGAGAAATCTTGAACTGTGAAATGACCTACAAACTTACTACCTCTTCCTAACAATGATAGTGCATGATTTTTATTCCCATTGGAGCGGCTTTATTGCTTTTTTTCACAACAAAGACAATCAAGATAAGGCAGTAATCAATTTCTTACAATATTAAATTATATTGGTTAAAAACAACTCATCTTGCACACTGAGCACTCAATGAGAGGAAGCAGTTCTGTCTGTGTGGTGGTTTCTTCAGGACACTGTTTAAACACAAACATGCTGGTAGCTTTCACTTTTTTCCGCAATCAGTTATAGTGGGAGGTGTGCTACACAGACAGTGTCCCTTTAAAGGACATTACACCACACCAGGATCCCAACTTTCAGATGTGGTCTTTATATTATTGAGTGGAGACTTGCCAAGACCGAGCTGGAAATGGGAGTGAAAGCCAGGCTAATATAAATAAGCTCCACCTCAGACACTAGCCTCAAATTAAAGTACGATGCAGTGAGACAGAAGGTGAGCTGCAAAAGAGTGGGCTGACCGAGGTTTGAAAACATGCTGCTGTTTTTTGCTAAAAAGACATTCAAACAAGGGAAGGAAATGTGACAGACATGTTGTTTGGGCTTTCCCCACAAGCCTTTTTATTTACAGCAGTGTTCGCTTGGTAGAGATTGAGAACAGGTTACTCTAGTCAACATTTAAAAGGAATTTCACAATTGTTGTTTTTTTTGACACACACAAAAAAGTTTTCCAACGTGGTTTCATGGTGGTGTCTTTAAACAAACTGTTCTCGAATAACAGCGTCATTATACCTCTGTAAATGCACAGGCCACAAACCATTTACACTTGTTTTTTTTTAATTAATAGTGTATAATGTAATGTTTTGATCAGTTAACACATTTAAACAAATTGCTTCATAGCTGAACGAGCCGTGGATAATGTGGATTGTAATTTTCAGAATTTAGTGCTGTGTAGAGAGAACGAGAGAGACGTGACGGTGCTTCTCTGGAGGCTGTAACCACATGATACACAAATACTGTATACACTCACCCACATTCACAATAACACACTCAATCTCCTGGGTGCTTAACATAATCTTAAGAGTACATCTTCTGCAGTTCGGTAGACTGGAAATAGAGTTCAGTAAGGTTAAAGTGCCTTTAACCTCTGCTGCCAGATTGTAGTGCACTTATTTTGTATAAAACATGATGTGTTCTAACACAGACACAAGAACACCAGAATTTATTCATCAGATTTGCAACTAAGGCTGTGGTAAAATACTCCTGCTGCATTTGCTCAGTCTTTTCTGAGTGGTTAGCCAGAGGTGTTGTCATTGCAATTAGTTGACTCACAACAAAATCTCATCACATGGAGAAATATGGACAAGTTCTACAAAAACTACAAGTTGGAGAATTAAATGAAATTAATCAAAATACAAATAATAAACAACAATTTGTGACTTCTTTCATCATATACTGTCAAGTGTTTACCACATCAGTCTCTGTAGTCTCATCTCCTAATGAAAGTGTCAATCACAGCAATGATGCACTAATGCTTCATCTTGTCTTAATGAAAAATGCTTGACATTTGATTAATTTTATTCTTTCAACTGAATATCCCAGTTTTTCTATAAAAATTTAAATATTAGATTTTTATTCACTGCCAGCTCCACAATGTAAATGACAGTAACTGTGGACAGTTGATATATTCACAGCCAATATTAACATCCTTTGCAGACTAAATCTTTTAGGGCTTTACTCATTTAATTATGGTTGTTTAGAGAAAGCATGTTTGGATAACAATCTAGAAATTAAAACACTATCTTTACACAGACTGCCCGTTTTTACAGACATGCTCTTTAGACTGGATTTACTTTACACAATCTCTGCAGTTAGATTCTATAGGCAGGTCTATAAAGGAAATACAAATTATTTTACATTGTTTTCATACATCTTTTGCACCAATAATAGATTTCCCAGACCAGCACACAAATCTGATTTAGTTGTAACAAAAGCAGGTGGTTTATAAACTTTTATGGGAATAAAAGATTTACACAATAAAATAAAAATATGCTTTAGAAAATACACACTCGTAAATGTGCTTGTATGTGAGAAAAGACCTCTTTTATTGATTTTTATTGTGTTAAAAAAATGTGGTATGCCATTGTCAGCCACAGTGTCCTGCTAATTAGAGTGAAGGGCTAGTCTTTATTCAGAGAATCGCTCAAGCTTTTCTTCCTGCCCAGTCAAATGAAACTTGTAATCCTGACCTTGTGAGCATGGTTTCTGACCTCTAACAATGCCCTCTGGCCTTAATAGACTAACTGGTGCCTTTTAAAATCTTGTGGCACATAACAGAAACGACTACCATCTGTGCTTTAAACTGTGATGCTGATTCATTGTATTGGTGATTCAAGGGCCAGCTTAACTTCCACAGACGCATTAAATAATCATGAGACTATCTACCTTGATGATTGTAGAACTTGCACTCTGTGCTTTATATGCTCCTGTCTTGATTAGCTGAGAGTTTAACAGCTTATTCTTTAATCTGTGTCCTGTCTCTTTCTGCTTAGCACTTTCTCTTCATAGAAGTTAAGACTGCATTATTGAGAGACTGCAGTGTTCATGTTGCTGTTCTTTTTTATTTTAAACCTGCTGTACTTTTTAATAAAGTGTTATAGCTGGTGATTGGGAATTGGGTCCAAAAAGTGCTAAGGGTACGATGTCAACAAATAAACGTAAACAAATAAATAAAGTATTTGTAATAAGCGTATTTGTATGTATGTATGTGTGTGTGTGTGTGTGTGTGTGTGTGTGTGTGTGTGTGTGTGTGTGTGTGTGTGTGTGTGTGTGAGAGAGAGAGAGAGAAAGAGAGAGCGAGATTGAGAGAGTGAGAGAGAGAGAGAGAGAGAGAGAGAGAGAGAGAGAGAGAGAGAGAGAGAGAGAGAGAGAGAGAGAGAGAGTAGTTGGGGGGATCTGGGGGAGACACCCTGGCTGAGCAACCAGCACATAGCTCCTCTGAGGCACATGACAATTGCCAATGCGGGTCAGGAAATTGGGCCCATATGATGTTTTTGCATTGGTGTAGAGCAGATTTTAGTGGAGATATGAGTGAAGCCAAGAGAGATGAGTCACAGGAATTGAGAGGAGAAGCATGAGAGAGACACAACTGCAGCAAATGGCACTCATCCAAGCTGTGTGATATCATATCTTAAACTTTTAAAATAGTGTCACTGTGTGAGAGAGCTTATCTGGGTGAAAGTTTGTGCATTGTGTCTTCATGCTTGCATCTGCTTGGATATGACTTAATGTCTTTCTTTGTATCTATGTCTCTCCTCCTCAGTCCCCTAAAGTGCACAGCTACTCTGGTATGGAGGTGCCACTTCTCCTTAGCAAAGTGAAGGCAGAGCCACCAGAGGACCTTCTGTCTTCTGAGCACTTTCACACTCAGACAGAACCAGTGGACCTGTCAATCAACAAGACTCGATCTTCACCTCCTTCCTCCACAGCCTCGCCCATCACTTCAGCCTTTACTCAATCTTCATCTTCGCCCTCTGTCATCGCCTCCATCACTTCAGGAAAGCCCTCAGTGTTGACTTCTGGGCCTCTAGTGGGCTCTTCGTCGGGTGTCCGAGGCCAGTCATATTTACACATTATCCACCCAGTGCCGCCTTCCAGCCCTAGCAAACTGGCCAGGCAGATGCAGCGCATCCCGGTGGTGGTACAATCACTGCCTCTAATGTACAGTACAGCGGTGCGTTCGCCCTCCAACCATCTCAACTCCACCATCATGGTCCCTCTCCTGGATGAGGCCATGAGCCAGGGCAAAGGTGAGGGAGCAGTTACTGACTGCATAAGTTATTTTTGTTCAGAAGGTCTTAGACGCCAAAAGCCAATTTATTTTGATCTGTTAGAAGAAATTTCTATACTAATAGAGTTTATCAAAATGAATGTTGGATTTTTCATTCACTTTTATTTGTTATATTAATATAATTTAGATATACTGTATATTGTTAAAAAGCAGCTTTTAGGGACTTAAATAGATTTAGACCCCTGATGAGCAAGATAGTGGTGACTGTGCAAATGAATCTTCAAGGAACCATTTTCCAAAGGGAACCTTTTCTGGCTAGCACTAAATAGTGACAATATAAATAGTCACTCTGGTATAATGTTATACTGTATAGTTAAGATTAATTAGTGAGTGGAAAGAATGTATGGTATAAACATCATCTTATGTCTTTATGATTACCGCTGTAGGTCAGATAAAGCTACAGCTGCTCATGTCATAAAATGTATTCGATTAGACATTAGTATTCATTCCACACTACTGTGAATTACCTGAAAATGCACAGATATGGACTTTATTGTCCTCAGCTGCATGTGCAGATCCTGATGTGTGCTTTCTGTCTGGCCCTGCCCTGTCTACGACTAGGGTCTTTGTGCCTCAAAGAACTCACTTGAGATCAAAGATGAAAAGACAAAAAAAAGAAGACTTATAAGAAAATGTCAACAGCTTCTAACTCAAGTACAGACCCTCACCTGCACTCTCTGGTGGTGTGGGTGTCTCCAGACACTGACTGGTTTTGGTGAGCTGGAATGGGATTCTAGAAGATGAAAGTGGCTTCTCATAAGTGTGATATTTTTCTTTTGCACATTGGCCTTCAGCTCAGGTAATATAGACCAGGCTCGGCCCTGCACCACCCTAATCAAAAACACATGTCCCAGGCCAAGCTTTCTTTTGAAATCCTAAGACCTCATCCACTGTTCTATTGGGCTGCATTTTAAAGCATGCGAGTTGTTGGGCTGGCCCAAACCAACCAGGCTCAGGGTGTTGCTTTAGAGCAGAGATTGGCCCTGGACAGGCGCTGAGGAGCTGCTTCTTAGTAACCAGTTGTTTATCTGGGACTGGTGTTGGTCCCAAAAGACTGGGCATGGCTGGGCACAGCTTGCAGGGAGGAAGGAGAGGAAAAACAAAGTTTGCATAATTGGGTGGGACGGATATTGAAGGTGGGTGGCTGTTTAAGCAGCATGGGCTCCACCCAGGGAGCTTTACTGAAGCACAGAGGAAATGGAGTCAGGCTTGGGTGGAGTCAGCTGAGTGGTGGTCGGTGATATAGTTGTGAGATAGCACAAGTTTGAGGCACTTACAGGCAAAATCACAAAGCATGCAGACACACTGCACATGCACACAGAGGCACACACCCCACACAGGTTGGCTATCATTTTTAAAAGGAATTGTGTGCCCTTGTCTACAGCTCGGTCTCTGGTGAGGTTTCCATGGAAACAGGCTTAGGCAGGAAACAACAGCAGAAAGAAATCCTGGGGTTTGCTTCACTACCTTTCATAAACTCGGCTTTTGTCGCTGCTGTAATATGGATATTTTCTGAAACATACTGGCCAACAGTATAGGTAAATTGGATGGCTTACTGCGGAGCCATTGTAGAAATTACTGTGGACTCTGATAGTGTGTGTGTGTGTGTGTGTGTGTGTGTGTGTGTGTGTGTGTGTGTGTGTGTTTGTGTGTGTGTTAGCAGGCCACTACACTGAGCTCTGTCTAGTCAGAGTAGAAGGAGTCTGAGGAAGAGGCACGTGCTCCAGGTTCTTGTAATGAATCTGATGCATCTTTAATGTGAGATGTTGTCAGAAGTTCTGCTGAGTGTTTGTGGCACTTCAGCCAGGGCTGTCCTCTTCAAGTCACTGAAATACTGTAGATGGGCTTTCTTTCATCAGCAATGAGGAGACACACTGCCTCATAAAACCTGACAGACTGAGCTCTTGGTTCACAGAGTGCAGTTTTAGAGCCTCTACATGTACAGTACATTATGTCTAGTGCAGAGTAAGATGTGTTTTATTCACTCAGAGCTCTGCTGGCAGTGGGTAGTTTTAAAGCTCAGCATGGGTGGAGCAGTGTGTGATAGTGTGTAAATGGAGTCTGCTGACAATGTGCAGGGCGCTGATAAAAAGATATACAATTGTTGATATAGAAAAATACATTTGCTCTCAATATCCTATTTAGAAATGAAAAAAAAAATGGTGTACGGTTTAAAGCACAAATTAGAATTATAATGTTACAATTTGTCAAAAATAATGTTTTTATTATGAGTCAGAGATAAGTAGTATTCGCTATATTTTGGGAGACAACAAGCATAAACAAAAAGCATACTTTTTAAATAAAAACCTTGTGCAATACAGTCTGTCATACGTTTGCTAGAGCTGGTTTGTTAAAACAGAAGAAATGCGTGATGCTTTGTAACAAACGTGAAATGCATGACCATTTTCTTTTGATATTTCCTATTTTAAAAAAATATTGTATATTTAAGTTGATGTTTATATGAAAACTAATATTGTACTGAAATTTCATCATTTTGAACTATTTGATAATGCTCTGTCAAAACAGGAACATGAATTGTATATATATATATATATATATATATATATATATATATATATATATATATATATATATATATATATATATACACATATATGTCAGTGTAATAAGGATTAATATAATATAATAATGACTAAACTATAAAGAGGAACAAACTTCGATAAAGTATTTTGTAATATTGTGCTGTTACATATTTAGTTTTTTGTGCTTTCTGATAGATGATAGAAGTTGCCTAATGCAGCTGATTGCTCTGTAGCTTATATGCTGCCTGCATGGTTAATTTATAAAAATTGTATTCTTATTCTCTGGAGACTGTGGTGCAGTTATCATGATGGTCATGCATGGCTAACCATGCATTGGGAAAGAATATAAAAGATGTGGTGTAGATTTTTAGGACTTTACTAACCAGATTTCACACACACACACACACACACACACACACACACACACACACACACACACACACACACACACACACACACACACACACACACTATTTAAAATAGTTTTTCATGCAATTAACAGAAAACTCCAGGGATTTTTTTTATCTGAAGCGCATATGAGATTACAACAGAATAGAAAAATAATTCTATACATTTCCCTGTACAGCGAATAGACCAAAAAAAAATATTAACTCTTTTATAACGTAAGCTTTAGTGAATTCTGTCAATAGCACACGATTTGGAAAAAAACACTTACACTTACAGTATATTCACTGATAATAAAGGTGTTAATATAAACCCAATATAAGCAAATGTTTACCCAGTCAGATTCACATGTAGTTTTACAGTATAAAACATTCCAAGATTTTGTTCAAAATCTTTGTGCTTTTGTTTTTACATTTTGTCATCCAAATATCACAAGCTCTATCTATTCTTATGCTGGTAACCCATTATTGCAAAATCTTCTCCCTGAAAAAAAAAAATAAGACCTGAGTAATTTAATGATACATTATACAGGATACAGGACTAGAGTTTTGGTCTTGAACTGTTAATTATAATACAAATCTAAAATGTTTTGCATTAGTATTTATTCCCTGTCTCTGAAATCCAAAGTGATTATAAAGTAAACAAGTTTACATATCAAAATACTTGTTGACACAGATGCAGTGGATACTGATACTGATTAAAAATAACAAAAGTATTTATTTAAAATAAATGCTAAAGAATATGTTTTTTCGATGTGTGCATGCACAGTATGTCTATTTGCATATGTTAAATCATACCTGCCTGTTTCTAAGCCCTTTTTTGTCTATATTTAACACACTGGATTATAATTACAACAAATTGTGGTTAACCAATTATAGTAGTGCATTTGGTCTTTAGCAAGTAAAAGAAAATCCTCTGAGTGTAAATGTGTGTACTACCTTGGTGATGCAACTAACTGGTTCTCTACCTCACACAGCAGCACAATCAGACCTAAATGGCTTGTCACCAAGACAGATCAGAAGTGACAGTGATGATGACGACCTGCCAAATGTAACCTTGGACAGCGTCAATGAAACAGGATCCACTGCGCTGTCTATAGCACGAGCAGTGCAGGAGTGAGTAATATTTTCTATACACACAAACACAACACACTATATATCCGGTCTGTCTACTCTGACTAATGTTGAGTCTGTTAAAAAGAAAAAAAAACTTGAGTTCTGTGTGGGAGTGTAAGCATATTGTAGCATAGTACTCATGATGCACACAAATGATGCATCCCGTATTCGAATGCTATTTTCTACCTTGGTTCCATGCTGTTTTGTCTGTACCAATTAAAAATGATTTAAATGTAGAGTGGAGTGCATCACTGGTAGCAAATCTTCAATGAAGCTGTCCTGGTGTCTCGGATGAGTGAATGCATCTCTCAATAAGTCAGTGCCTAGGGCTTAGCCAGACTTCTGTCGTATTGTCTCTGTGACTCTGTGTCTATTCCCTGGCCAGACTAATGCAAGTGACCAGCCGTGCTCTTGTTATTTAGGCAAACTACTTGGAAAGTATTCCAGGATTCTGCGTTGTGTTACAGCCTCCTGGAACAGTGCAGAGTAAATGTTTCTCTGTGCTGGAAGTGTGCCACAGACGTAGGACTTTGCCTCGAATGGCGTGCCAAAGCCATGGTTTAACCAGGGGTTTTAAAAACGTGCTGTTTGACTGAGGTGCTTTTTGGGTGTTTACAGAAGTGAGGAAGGGTGGGGATGGAGAGTCAGGGAGAGCGAGTGAGAAAGAGAGAGAGAGAGAATGAGAGAGAGCAGCTGTATTCACTCTAGCTCATAAAAGCGCTGTTGAATTCTTGCGTCTAGTTTCTTAGAAGTTGTTATTTAATTAATGAATCTATAACAGAACAACTCTAAAAGTGCCAGCTGTAATTCAAATCATGGGTTTTAATATCTTAATGTTTCTATAATAAACTAAACTCCTTCATACGGACTTGTAGTGTGGATTAACAATAATCAATGAAAAACAAATTAACAAAGAAAAACCCACAATAGTTATGGTGATATGGTGATGTGGTGAACATATTTTGGCAGAAAAATATTCATTAAACAATATGTGTAGTGATAAATGAGAACAGGACTCAGTAAAATAAAAATGCATATAAAAAAATCTCTTTAATGATTTAATTGCGTGTGTGTTTTAAACATGAATAGTTTCACAGTTTTAATGTTGTTAGCCATGTGGCATGTAATTTAACATCCAAGAAGACAATCTTTTTTACAGTGGACATGTGCTATTTTTTTTTTTAAACCATGTCTCTAAATTGCTCCAATTCACTTCATGCTCTTCTGTTGCATGAGGTGAGTGTGTAGGTGTGGGGGCTTGAGTTCGTTGGCACTTCCCTTACCCTCAGGGATGAAAATAACTCTCAGGCACACATAGCTGTCACTGTCCACTCTGTATAACCTCGAACAGGCTCTGTCTCATCCACAGGGCTTCTCAAAAGCAGACTGAGATGAACCCTTTTTGCACCCTGACTTGACCTAGTCTGCAAACAGCATATGGCAGCACTCAGAGAAAGGCGACATGCGCTATCATTCTTAAATGTCAGCCTTTATGAGATGTGAGTCATCAGATGGGCTGCCATGCATGGAAGTGAGGGATAGAGGGAAAGGTGATGATGGCATGATCATCAGTGTGTGCACCTGATCAGCACTGTGGGGGAAACTTCCAGCTGCTTGGAGCTCTATCTCAAGCACTTTCCTCCCACATGTGTACAAATCTCCTCAGGTGATGTGTGTGTGTGTGTGTGTGTGTGTGTGTGTGTGTGTGTGTGTGTGTGTGTGTGTGTGTGTGTTTAAGTGTTTGTGTGTGTGTGTGTAAAGGGAGCCACACATGTTTTCCATGGCATTCTCCATATTCTTGAATGCTGGGGGAAGAGCTGCTGTTCTATTATTAGAGTGGCCCAGGCAGATCTTTCCCAGTTCCATAAGTATCTGAAGCCGTTCGGCCATACAGGTCGGATAATTCATGTGCACACACACAGACACTTTAATTAAAATTATTTGTTTGTCTCTGACCTCCTCCCACACCCTCTATTATCAGTGCACTGGAATATTAGAGTAGTCAAATACCTTACTAAGCTAAAAATATATTAGAAATTAAGGATGGTTAGTAAGTAATCATCCATGCAACCAGAATGTGCACTATATAATGACACTACATTTACATTTTGACAGACACCCTTATCCAGAAAAACCTACAATTTATACAATTGAGAAGTTGAGGCCTTGCTCAAGGGTCCAGCAGTAGCAGCTTAGTGCAGCCTGGGATTTGAACTCATGACCTTCTGAAAATGAGTCCCTTCCCTACAGCATAGCTTGTGAACATTGACCATCACAGCTATAGGTGCTTTTTAAACATCTCATTCAATATTTATTTCCCACCTCGCTTTTAAAATAAACTCCACTCTTCTGGGTAGACTGTCCACTAGATTTAGGAGCATGGTTGTAGGGATGTATCCATTCCGCCTCAACAACATTGCTGAGGTCAGGCACCCATATTGAGTAAAGACACCTAGTGCATTGTTGGCATTCCAGTTTAATAGAGAGGTGTTTAGTGAGGTTGAGGTCAGGCCTTTGTGCAGGCAAGTTCTTCCACACCAAACTTGGCAAACAATAGAGCTCGCTTTGTACACAGGGACATTATCATTCTGGAACATGTTTTGAGCCTTTTAGTTCCAGTGAAAGGAAACTGTCATGCTCCTGCATACAAAGACATTATATCATTGTGTAATTTAAATTGGTGTTCTGGGGAAAAAACACATATGGGTTTGAGTCAGGGGTCCACAAACGTATGGCAAAAAGTGTATATGATGACAACCTGTCGAGTAACACATAGTGCTTGTAAACCAAGGATTATACAAAACAGGTAGTGATGGTAATGAGGTGACAACTATTCATTATGATTTAATAGAGATCAGTATAAAGAACTGTATAAAATATTATATCATACACCATGTTCAGTACACCTCTTGTCTGTCAAAGCAGTCAAATACATTTTGATGAAGTTATATATGTTACCAGTACAATAGTTCGACATGTTAACACTTTTTACAAGTTACAATTATACAAGTATTTTTCAGACTTAGAGCCAAAAAAGGTTTTCTGTTTTTGTTCAATTTACATGAAAAGAATGATTTTATTACTGCAACTGATTGGGCTTTAAGTACATTTATTATTGAAGATAGCAGGCTTTAAAGTTTTTCTAATTGTAATATTTAGAATTTTAGAATTTACACCTTTTACAGTGAAAACTGCTGTCAGTCTATGAGCACTCATGATTAGTGATCAAGCTTAAAGCATCTTTTTTTTTTTATATCATTTCTTAAATATACTTATAGGGTATAATATATGAAATTAATTATTAACACATTTGTGATTTAGAAATATTGACTTGTCCTATATAAAGTTACAAGGTTATGAATAAAAATGACCCCTTTAAACCTTTCTCAAAATGTTCATTTATGTACAGCAGTAATGCAGGTTTTACATTTCTGTACTTGTATAAATGTATTAGAGTGAGAGTAGTGTTACTACTGTCACTCTTTCTGGCTGTTCCACATGATTTGGCTTCACTGCAGCTGAGTGTTTGTAGAGTCTCCAGTTTCAGCCTCTCTTGCTTTCCCTCTCTTTGTTTTAGTGCAGTTATTGGGCTTTCGTTGTAGTTAATTTTGCTAACATTTTGTTGCAGTTGAGGCATGTAGAATTAAAATAGTTATTAATATTGTTTGCTAGTGGCCTTTTTGGTGCTAAGTGGCATCATACACAAGCTGAGATATGCTGAGATGAAGAAACAAAAAAGTCCCATACACGCAGACACACACACATACACACACACACACACACACACACACACACACACACACACACACACACACACACACACACACACACCCAAATACATACACACACACAAACACATACACCACACACACAAACCTGCACACCAATACATACATACACATACACCGCATACACAATCCCACATATAACCACACCCAATACATACATACATCCACCCGCCCAACACACACCCACACACACACACACACACACACACACACACACACACACACACACACACACACACAAAAGCAATCACATTGACAAACACAAAGCCAGGATGTCAGGGTTATGCAGAGTTCAAGGTGTCCTGTTTACCAGGGCTGTGTGTTGTGTTGTATTGTTTTTATTAGCCTTTTCCTCACCACACAGCTACACTCTAAGGCAGCTGAAGTGGATTGAATCAGACGTTATATATGATCTTCATATTGCGTCGTCTGGACTAAAGTCAGAGTGTAAACATCCTGTGAGAGATCTCGCTGCTGGAAATCTTTCCACTGTAAATCCTTACTGTCTTCTCGCTAACTCCCCTCAGTGTACGACGTCCTTACATAAGGGGCTTTTTTCTCAGTTCCGACCTCCACCCCCTCTCTTTATCTTTCTCAGACTGCAGTCTCCTCTTATCCTACTACTGACATTCATTTAGACTAGTGAATATACTACTATATCTCTTTCACTGTCTCATTCTCACCCCTTCTATTTTTGCCCCTCCTTTCATTCCTTTCTCTCTGTATCTTCCTAAAATCTCCCTGCCCACTCTCACACACTGTGTGTGTGTGTGTGTGTGTGTGTGTGTGTGTGTGTGTGTGTGTGTGTGTGCGCGCTTGTGTATATGTGTGTGCATTCGCTCATTCTGAGCAGAGGCAGAAGGGAGCTAGAGTTCCACCTTATTTCTGATTCATTGGCTCATATACGCTAGGCCTCAGCCTGGTCGTGTTCCAACACCAACAGGTGATCTGTAGAGCAAGGGTGGAAACAGGAAGTGTGCTGCGTGTGGTGGAGACAGCTTGCGGGAGGCATTGTCTGACTCCTCCTCCTCAGGTCTCACCACTTGCCTGGATCATGCCAATCACCAAGCAGGGGGCCAAAATGAGAAGAGAGAAAAAGCAAGAACCGTCCTCTTTGTGCAGATTTTTTCCTTTTTCTTTTTTTTTTTTTTTAACACATTTTGTACTCCACTTTTAATGCACAGTGACATGACTCTGCTCTGTGATCCTTTTGTGCTCAGCTCATACACTCAGCCCACGCAAATGCACTGCAGCCATTTCTCACTATTGAAAAACAGCCCTGTGCTCAAATGTATCAATATTCCATTACCCTAGAGCCATCACAAACACACACACACACACACACACACACACACACACACACACACACACACACACACACACACACACACATACGCATACGTTTATAATGGCCAGGGTTTTTTTTGCCCATTAGAGATGTGATGCCATAAAATATTGATTTGCCCTGAAAAGACAGACCAGTCTTCATTCATAACACTGGGGTGAGCTATAATTATGGGTAGCAAATAAAGCAAAGAAAAACAAAAAGCCCAGAGCCCAAAATTGGAGGTTGGTTTGAGAAGAGAAATGATCCGGCTTGGCTTCTTAGTCCTTTTACTGAGACGGAATAAATCGGTGTTACAGCACCATCCAGTGGTTAATAATGCAATGTCAGTTTTTCTCTAGAAGCTGTGAGATTTCAGATAAATTCTGTTTGGCTGATTATCAGAGCGAAGGATTGATCTTAATATGCCTATTGAAATATAAACATAAACAGAGTCATATAAACATGACTATTGGGTTTTTGATGTGTTGTGTGTATGAAATATTCAAGAGTTCTAAGTCTATAGTATACCATATATAGTAGGTAAATATGAAACACAAATTCACTAATAAACACTTCAAATTATTCACATTGCATAACCAGTTTTGTATTCGAATGTAATATGTGATTGATTTAACTTTAGAGCTGATTTTCTCCACATATATCTACTATGTTTTAAGTTTTGTAATTGATACAATATTATAATCGGTCTTGCTTTTAAATAATTTATATTGTCTTGTTTTATACTATGGTGTTTATGGTGTAACACAGAAACAGAAACAACCTTTTGAGATTAAATTTTTAAATATATTTCTCCTGAGAAATACACTATATAGACAAAAGTATTGGGACACCTACATTTCCCAGCCATGTGAGGTACCAAAATGTTAACCCAAGTTGGAAGCACACAATTGTATGGGTTGGAGTGGAAGATCTTAAATGGCCTGCCCTAGAGCTCTGACCTCAACTTTTACTGAACACCAGTATTAAGACACTGAATTTGAACACTGACTGCACCCCAGACCTCCTTATTCTACATCAGTACCTGACTTTGCTAACACTCTTGTGGTTAAATGAGCACAAATCTCCACAGGAGCCCTTCAAAATCTACTTCTTCCCAGAAGAGTGGAGTTTAAAATAGCAGCAAATGAAGACTAAACGTGGAATAGGATGTTCAAAAATACATACCAAGCTTATGGGCAGGTGTCCTCAAACTTTTGTCCATATAGTCTATATATACTATTTAAATTTTAAACTTCACTTGTTATCTAATTTTTTATATGATTTTTTTTTATCCTGTTACAGTTCAATGTCACCGTTCAGTATTGAGAGCATGCGACGGCCGCGGCGGTCCGAGTCTCCAGACTCCAAGAAGAGGCGCATTCACAGATGTGACTTTGACGGCTGCAATAAGGTTTACACTAAAAGCTCCCACCTAAAAGCACATCGGAGAACACACACGGGTCAGTCTGTCACACAGAAATGCAATTTTCAAGTCTTGACTTTTTTAGCTGAATTTTCATTTTTTCCAGTTAATAAATTGAGTGCAAAAGTTTTCGTTTTAAAAACTGAAAGAAAATAAAGAAAGCAAGGTTTTCATTCTGGATGTTATGCTGTAATGATTCAGTAATAATATGTAATCTCTTCCTTTGCCTTTATTACTAACTTTATATCACAGCGCTATTGAATTCATCTTTGTTTTGTTATAAATTGTTGATTATTTTTCTTACTGCTGCTTGGTCAATAGTGCTGGCTCACAGGCTTATATTTACGCACACATCCTAATGTGTTGGGGGGAAGGGGTAGCTCAGTGGCTAAGATGTTGGACTTTATCAGAGGGTAATAGGTTTAAAACCCAAGCTACCACTGCTGGGCCCCTGAGCACGGCCCTTAATGCTTAATTGCTCAATATATATATATATATATATATATATATATATATATATATATATATATATATATATATATATATATATATATATAAATGACTGCATGGTTTGATCTATACCTTGTTATGTATGTAATATTACTTACTTTAAGCTTATTTTTGTCATGATATTTATGGCACTGCATTTTTGCATTTTGTACTGTAGGTGAGAAACCGTACAAGTGTACCTGGGATGGCTGCACATGGAAGTTTGCACGCTCTGATGAGTTGACGCGGCATTATCGGAAACATACGGGGGTGAAGCCTTTCAAGTGTGCGGACTGTGATCGCAGCTTCTCACGCTCAGACCACCTGGCCCTGCACCGGCGTAGACACATGCTGGTCTGAGTGTTGACCACTTCACACACTCCCGCTCTTTCCCATACACACACACACACGTGCGCATGCATGCTAGGGGAGCTGGGTCTCTCCTTACACTTGTTCAGCTGGGCTGGACACAGTCATGGCTAATTCAGGCCCTGGAGAAAAGCAAGAGGGAGAAGAAGTTTAAAAGCTGTGTGATGGAAGGAATGTGCTGATAGAGCTGAACAGAGTCTGCCCTAAGAATGGTGCAAAGCTGGGCTCATCAAGTTTTAGGACTTTTTGAACTGAAGCTCTTGTCAAGATCCCGATTGTTAGTTCTTGTTTAAAAGTTCTTTAGTCTGCAACTTTTTATTTTTTATTTTTTATTTAGCATTCATGTTTTGTTCTCATTGAAAATGTCTGCTTCCCTTTCACCATCAACAATGTGAAGAAGTACAGAATTAAATGGCTTCATCTTTTGAGATCTGAAGCTTGACATTATAGACACATCCAAGTTCCTACAGGAACAACGTGATCATAAATCTTGATTTTCTTCTAAACCAGCACACCTAATTGTGAGAAGTTTCTCTGGCAACTGAGCAGAAACTCTGAGTCAGCGATTCCTAAAGCGAGGTGGCTGGAGTGGTTTCAAAATACCACAAAGTCCACAAATCATCAAATGAGATTATACACACAGCAGGTGACACATCACAGGAATCATGCAGTTTGTATATTAGATTCAGTTTTCCCCTGATCTTGGTTTTCACACTTAAACTATTTTTTGCAGCAAAGGCAATGAAGTATATGGGGTACATTTTGCTTTAAAAGCTATCTGGCATTTTGCTGTGCTTTCTGTTGACAAACAGCGACATATAACAAGGCATTCAGTCCTGTGATTAGACAGTAAATGCGTTTGTACTCCATTCTCTTGATTTGATCTCTCAACTTTTTCCATTGCTTGGGCCTTTTCTAAATCTTGCTGTGTCACAGCTTTAATTTAGGCCCTGAAGTAAACTAGTACAATAGAGCACTATGTTCAACACTGACCTCCACCAAGTTTGAATGGCTGACAAAGCTTAAAAAAAAAAGCTTCTGTTAACACAGGCCTTTATTATTTTGTTTTTACTTGAACTGAAAATACAAGCCAGGAGAGCAATACACTCAGTCTAGAGTGACAGGAGAGGGAGAAGGCCTCATGGCTGTCTCACTTACTCCATCAACAGAGGGCTTTTAAAACACGAACACATTGCTGACTTTCTACCATCGCCACACGTTTTTCTATACTAGAGAATCTTGTATATTTGTAATGGATTTGTAGCTCTAATTTTTAAAAGAATAGCAATAGCATATTGCTATTTTAGTCTCACACTTAGAGGATTTGATTGCACTCAAAAAAAAGAGCCATTATGTGTGGCACTGCAGGGTTGCCCAAATTAAACTTTTTTTTTTTTTTTTTTTTTTTTGCCATAAACTCTCATGACAAATGTACATAGACACACAGGCACACACACACACACTTGCACAAATAATGCACAAGTAGGATTTAGGGCATTTCACAACAATACCTCTGGTAATTTATTTCATAATTTAAATTTTTCTTAATTACCAGATTCCTTTTGTCACTTCAATTATACTATATATATATATATATATATATATATATATATATATATATATATATATATATATATATATATATATATATATATATACTGTTTATAGTGCATTACTTTTTTCTAGTGCACTAAACAGTAGCAGTCTCACCTTCAGCCTGCATCCAAAATACAAATAGTCCACTAGAGGGCGATCTGCAAACAAAAGTTCAGTAAATGACAAATGACAAATGACCAGCCCAAACAGAAACAAGTCTTGTTTGTATGTTCATATTTGTATCAGTGATATGTTCTCGTGCTTAATGAAAAGGTTATTAAAGAATTCAAAGTATCAGAGCTATTAGATGTCAGTTTGCTCATCTCTGGTGGGAATGTCATTAGATTGGTGTGAAAGCACTTTCATATGGCCAGTACAAGCCTCAGTTTATGTGTAGGTATGTATATATATATATATATATATATATATATATATATATATATATATATATATATATATATATATATATATATATATATATACACACACCTTTACTCACTCATGTGCACTGCTGTTGGAGTATTATCAACAAACAAATTTACAACGCAGTTTTGTGAAATGCTGTAAAAGGAATGTCCATTACATAACTAAGGTGACCAATGCCACCTTGCTTTCTTTTTTTTCCTCTGAAGTATTATAATCTATTCAGTTTTTGTTTGTTTGTTTTTTTTTGTTTGTCTACACATGCGTGTTTCCTGGGGTACATGGGCTCAAGTGTATCATCAGCACCTTGGTTTTATGAAGAATGAATATGAATCGAACTCTATTCAGTTAGACGTTACATTAATCACCAGTGTATTTTATCATCTTATACTGTATTTTTGAGAACTTTCGCTTCAGTGTGGGGCACTTCATTTGCATATTGCTATTTTATGTAAGAAAAAAGGGGGAAAGAAGAAAGAAATCATTGAAAATGTTGTAATATATGTGAAAGTGAAAGTTATTACTCAGTTTTGAAGGCTGTAAATACCTATTTAAAATAGGGCTTTTTATTCTGGTTTTTTTTTTTGTTTGTTTTTAATACAAGGGATTCACTTTATACAGCTACAGTACAGAGATGATCTTTACCTATTAGTACACAGTGTATAATGGGGCTCTGTGGGAGAGTGTTTGAGGTCTTGTCATCTTTAAATGCTCCTGTTCCCTATGATTAATGTGTAGAGGTTAAATAATCCATCTAAATGTACGCAGTGTTGAGGAGCAGCTGCCAATGTGCACATTTCAGCTATTTCTAATACTCTCTTAAGTGTTTTTATAACAATAATGACAAAATATACAGGAAAAAAGCAACCCAGTCAAATGAATGTCCCTTTCTATTCAGTATTGAAGAGCCATCAGCATTTTTTCCTCTTTGCTGTTTTTTTTTTATTGTATTTATTTATTTTTTATTCTGTACTGATATCAGTTAAATTTGTATTTGGCATAATTTCTGCTCCTGTACAGTCAAAATGTTTGCCTATTAAATGTATTAACAAAATCAGTTTTAAAAAGACAATGATAATGAGAAAATGCTATTGTAAGGGAGCTTTTTCTTTTTTTTTTTTTTTTTTTAAGAAAAGAAAAGTATTACGTTCTGCTCTGGCATTCTTATGCTTTCTGTCGCATAATTTTGTAACGGTGAACAGGGTCAAAGTTATGCAATAATAGACGAGTGCCTGACATATAATACAAGAAGCACATACAGAAAGGCAAAAGATGCCATAAGCACAAAAAGTGCATCCGGTACCAATAAAGCTGTACAAAACTACCCAACCTAATGTACAGTAAAAGCCTGTTTGTAATGCACTGAGCCTTATGGACCATTTGAAGACAACATTTTAAGTGAAAGCTGTGAACATTTGCCCATTAATCACATTGTGAGCAATGCTGTATGTGCCTCCTTGGGAGGGTTTGGATGAATACCTTAACACTTACAATATCAGCTTGACTTAAGGATACAGTTTCTCCATAATTAAGGTGGACTTTTACCTCTTTAAAATCACACAGACCTGAATTAGAGTATACAGAGTGGACCTACAGCACAAAAAAAGACTGTCGCTTTGCTAATTCCTCTGTGAACACTTGTTTCTGATTTGTATTCAGTTCTATTCTGTACAGTATTGCCTCAGTTTCAATATCAACTTCATTTCTTAATCAAAATATATTACATTATTTTGTATTTTATTTCAGATATTCTGTGATTATCGGTCTTGTATTTATGTATAGTGTATGTGTATTGTAAATATATATTTCAGAGCTTTTCAATTTACTGCAGAGTTGTGACATTTTCTTTTCTTTTCTTTTTTTCTTTTTCTTTTTTTTTGGGGGGGGGGGGGGGGGGGGGGTTTGCCCTGCTTCGCTTTGAAAGGGAATTCCTTCACACTGAAATCTATCACAGAATGTCTTCATTTAAAAAGAAAATTAAAAGAAAAGTGTTTATTCTTTATTTGAATTCTCCAGATGGTGTCTAGATATTACGTGCTTTCGTTTTTTCTCTGTAGTTTCCTTTTATTTCCTGAAGATTTGAGCTGTGAATTTAAATTGAGTTTTAACATGATACTTGTATCATAATCTAATTGGAGGCATGGAAGTTAATAAAGTTGAAATTTTGTATGGAAGACACATGACTGATGGCCTGATGGTGGCTATTATTTTTTTTTTCACTTCCGGGAAAAATACGAGCAAAAATTGTTCGACAAAAACAACTAATCATAACAAAAAAGACAGGGTGCGGCCCTCCGAAACACAGTAGAGCTGAACTGCACCTGTCTTATGGGTTTAAACTTTGTGACAACAATTATCCTTCGCCTTTTTCTACCACGTAAGCTGAAAATGAGCAGATATTATAGACCTATCTTTTATATTCAACATACGATAAACAACTTGCAATAAAAAAGGGTTGGATTAGTTATTGCAAAGGGTAAATCAGGACAAAACCAGTTAGTCCACATGCACAAATAAGGCCACGTTTGAGTGAAACCGACATAAACAACAGACGCCTTTCAGTATTGGAGCAATTATAAGCATTAAGAAGCCCTTTCTTTAACCATCATGCTTAAAGTCAGTATCAGACATAAATAACTAGTGAGCAGCCTGCCACTTCTCACTGGCCTGTAGTTCTTTTCAAGGAGGTGCAATGTGAGTGCTTTCCTTTCCGACTGACTCATTAAAATTTTTTCTCTTGTGTTTCTCACAGTCTAATTAAAATCATCCAAACAATATGACATAGGACATGTCACACACTACAACCTCCTAATGTTTTTGCCTTCTCCTACATTACTCCATTGTATAATCTAAAACGAAAGAAGTAGTGTTCAACTTTGTACATAAGAGTACATCTGTACACACTAAAGCTTTGCGAACTATTCATTTGCACCAGCACATGAACAAACACCCAGTACTCTGACAGTATCACTACATTTTTCAAGACCAGTAGTGTTAGCTGTATCAATTCAGGTTAATTACACTATAATTGTACACCACACCTATTATTCATTCAGCTATGTGCCTAAAGGGTGGCAGGTGTGGTTAGGCACATGGTAGGTCATAATACCTATGAAAATAGCAGCAGGCCACGCCAGTTTAACTTGTATAGCAAGGTATTTACTGTGATTTATACACACATAATGATTCTATGGAAAATAATGAAGCATGAATAGGTAATGAAGTATGAAATCTGCGATGTGAACACTGTCCAAATACAAATGCACCACTGCTTTTTTCCCCCCCGAAAGCTTCTTCCTTTTAATGTAGACACAAATTGAGTTTATGAATTTAGGTCTTGATGCGAACCATATAAAAGCCATTAGATGTTACGGTCCTTCTTCGGAATTCATTATATGATCTCCTCTATCATTATTAGGTTGTCACTAGGAGAGCAGGCTTTCAACCGAAGATCTAAAAACATTAATGATCACATTCAACAGATACAAAGCACTGAAATCCTGAAATGTATAAAATGAAGTGTTATTCAAAACTATCATGTATCTCTTAACCCATCTAAAAGTTTACGTTTTATCATTGAAACCATCATTCCCGTAGCTCTATTCACTTAAGTGCATAGAGAAGTACTTTATACTGTAAAAAATTTAAATCTGAAAAAAATAAATAATAGAATAAATGAATTACAATATTTACACATAAAGCTACTTAAACCCCAAATAGAAATATTTAAAATTTCATATAAACAATTTTAGTTTCTGTTATGTGCTTTGAATTAGAATAAAATCTCTTCCTAGGAAAAAAAACAAAACAAAAAAAAACACCTAAAAATGGTTTACATTGCTTAGCTGTGACAGAAACAAGTGACGTTTTTCAGCTTTGTTATTTTAAATTCAATTCTTTGTTCACTTTTTTCCCCACAAGAATTTACGAAAAGTATTTTGTAATTGAATTGCTGTTTGAAAATGTTCGTTAATCTGTTTAACGACTCAGGGTTTTCCAAATAATTTAAGCTTTCGATTTCACTAAGACAAAAGTGAAATGCACTCTATGGTGCAATCGGCTTAAAAATATATTAGCATTGAAAGTGACTTTTAAGATTGATAATATAGAAAAGGCACATTTTTATGAAAAAAAAAAAGGAATACTACTAGTACGACTATTAATAAACAAAACAGCTGATGAAAAAAACCTCCCAGCTAGGTTTCGGTTGTATTTCATGAGGTTACACAGTTGTGCCTCATGAGCTGCCAAATCCAAATCAAACCCAACACACCCAAGTTCAACTGACAAAAAAAAAAAAAAAAAGAAAGGGAGTTATGAAAGCCAGGATGTCATTGTATTCCTAGCTCTGGTGTCTCTTCATGTGCAGGGACAGGTGATCAGATCGCGAGAAGCTGCGGCTGCACACAGAGCAGTGAAAGGGTTTCGCACCCGTGTGCTTCCTGAAGTGGCGTGTTAGCTCATCAGAGCGGGCGAAACGCCAATCACATCCCTCCCAGGAGCACTGGTATGGCTTCTCTCCTGAAATGAGACATGGCGCCACACAGTTACGACACACTGGAGATGCTGCCATTCTAATGTTGAATAACTTGTGCAGGAAAACTAGAGGCCTAATGGACATGTCAAGGTTTGGCGGTTAAAAGTGGTGGTAGATTTTCTTGCAATTGAGCCCTTCAAAATCATTGTGTATCTCATGAGGAGGCACTATCAGAGGTTTTCAAGTGCATGTCTGTCTTTTACTTCTGCCCAGCAACATCAGTACACTACAAAAAAGAAGTCATAAAGTTACAATATTTGCGATCAGATTTTTATTTACCTGTATGAGTCCGTAAGTGTGCCTTCAGATGGGAGGACTTGGTGTAGACTTTCTTACAGCCTGGTACAAAAATTAAAATATAGAATTAAGCAGATGTAGTGAGACAAGCATAAATTTAAGTTCTAAAATCGATTATTTAATTCCGCACTATTGATGGAGTGTTGGGAATGTCCCAATATATTATAATTCTAGGTTTTTTTTTCATAAAGACATTTACGATTATCCTGTACAGTAAGAACAGCACAGTGACAAACCACCAATTATATATTGATTTCCTATATATTGATTATATATGCAGTATTATTTTGATGATACGGTCTGGAAGGTGCAATGCACCAGCCTGCAATATCTATCTGCTAGATGCATCTCTAAAATCATTAAGTGCTGTAAAATGTAATTTATGCAAAGCCAGTTCTAATGCTCCAGTATGACAGGCCCTGAGAGCAAGGCCAAGTCTAATAGCTCACCTGGGACATTGCAGTGATGTATCCTTCTTTTGTCTAGATCCGGATTGTTCCTGCGGTTATGCCTGGCAGGCACGGCTTGTGTTTGTACTGGTACGGATGCTTGAGGGCCTAAAGCTGGCACTACCAGTTTAGATGCAATACTGGCAGCATAAGAGGGAGGGGGTGACAGCTTGTGCAAGAGTTCTTTTCTCCTGTCAGGACTGCTGGGCTCGGAGTTTGGAGGGGAAGGGGGAAGGTATGGCACATTCGGCTGCTGATGATGCTGACTAAAGTGACCAGCAGGTGATGACCCACATCTGCTCAGATCACACATGGGTCTTCTTGCAATCCGAGCAATGGATGAATTCATGCTGTTGTATGATGACATTGGTGAGCAAACCCCAGAGTGGGGACCATGCGCTGCAGGGTCTAGGTCTGAATTCAGAAGCTGGAACAGTGGAACTTCTTGGTAGTCAAGCTCCGGCGTCTCCTGCTTGATGAACGCAGTGCTGCACGTTTGGCTGAAGTGTTGTGTGTATTCTGAGGGTGGAGGAGCTGATGGGATGGTGTTGTTGCAGCTTGGGTAGTTAACTGTATGCATGGGTGATGGTTTCATTTGTTGGGGTCCCAGTGTGGGCCTTGTAGGTCGACAGAGACCTGTACGCAGGTATGGGACATCGGGCAGGAAGACGTTCATGTTGATGCTGTAGGGTCCTTGGTCCATGGTCATGTAGCCACTCTGATTATACTTCTTATGCTCTGGCACAGTCTGAAACTGTGGTGGCATGTATTTTTCCATCTAAAAGGAGATCAGACACATTTTCTTATGTTCAGACTCAAATACAAATTAACAAATACATGTTAATTAACATGGACTCAACACATGGACTGGGATTTTTACATATCAATAAACACTGCTTGAACTTTAAATCAACAATAGAAAAAGGATATCAAATGTGTAAGAACATAGAATCCTGGCTAACAGGCCCCTGCATATATGTAACATCACATACTGTAAAACCATCCCGTATAACAGCTAAATCAGGCAATCAGAAATAAGAACGAGCAACTTGTGAATCCGTGCAATTTACTAACAATAAAGGTTTAACAAAAACAAACAACAATGCAAAGTGCAAAAAACAACTGCAAAAACCCTCACAGATCCATGCTTTTGACATCACTTTTTGACTAGGTCCTGTGCGGTTATAGAATAAGTAAACAGAAATGATGATTCAGCATGAACAATGCCAAATAAGATTAAGGTTTTAATTCAAGATTAAGGAAACTGAAGACAGACGTGCACTAGAGAAGATGATGGCACATTCTCCAGCAGTGCCTGCTAGTGGTAATGAGGGATGCAAATCCATACACAGCTCAATCAATGCCAAGCAAACAGCCTGAACATGTTGCCTGGAATCTGAATTTAGCTCTTCCAGCTGCTCACTTGATCTGGAGAGCTCAGATTAAAACATCTCTACACTCATTCTGCTACAGAATCCTTTTGACATCAAGGACAAATAAGAGCAGGGATAAGAAGAAACAGTAGCATCCAAGCATTTTTCTGTTCCTTTGCACATCCTCGAAGATAATGAAGGATTTACCGTACCGGTGTGTGAGCGTGGTGCTGATCTGGTGGGGTGCCATTAAATCTGCTCCTTCCCGTGAGACGCTCGTTAGCTCTGAAAGCGTCTTCGTGCGCTGCCTCGGCCAGCGCGAGCGACGTGTCATAGGACTCGTGGGGAGTTTGGGTGGAAGACGCGCTCCTCCTGGGCAACGCGCCGGCCATCGAGCGCTGCCCTCCGCCCGAGCAACCCGATTCAGCCGAAGTCATTGGCGCTCCGCACGCCGCCGTGTTCCAATCCGCAGAACGAGGTGAGGAGCTGTCAGGAGCAGCTCGCGCGTCTGACATGACACATGACGCAGGAGGCGCATTTCACTGCCGCGAGACCGGGCGGGGCTCCGCACGCGCAAACGGAAACAGCCCCTTAACGTGTATGTGGCGCGTGTTCAACACCCCTTTCATTGTCCTCGATTAAAACGTAATGACTTATTATTATTATTATTATTATTATTATTATTATTATTATTATTAACATACATAATAATAATAATAATAATAATAATAATAATAATAATAATAATAATAATAATAATAATAATCTTCATAAATTTCCCTTAAGTGCCACCCTTGTTCTGTCATCTCACCTTTTTATTTAACTTTATTCACATGCCCAGGAGTTTTCTTGATTCACAAATTATCTTATACACACCTACTCTTACTTTAATAGAATCACGTGTTTACCTGTTAATTTATCCTGGTTTTCAATTAGCCAATCACGTGGCAGCAGCACAATACATCAAAACCTGCACATACAGATCAAGAACTGTAATCTACTGAGAATTATCAATGATGCTCTAAAAAAAAAAAAAAAAAAAAAGGAAATTGAGACAAAACATGGACAGAGTCAAGGGTGAAAATGCCCACAAAGAGGCATCAGAGGAAACTGAGCAAATTGTTTTGACCTTCTTTGGAAGGACATAGTAACTCAGTCACAAACGTGGTAATCAGAAAAGCATTAAGTCAATCATGTGGCAGCAGCACAATGCATCATATTATGCATATACACATCATGAGCTTCTTTTCATATCAAACATCAAAATGAAGAAAAATGTGATCTCCCTGTGACTTTAACTGTGGCATAGTTTTGGTAAGCTGGTTTGAAAATCTACTGGGAGTTTTCAGTGCACAGAATGCTGTAAAAATCAATCAAACAAACAAAGAGATATCAGAGAAAAAATAGGCAGATTTTCTTTGACCTCTTTTGAAACGATATAGTAACTCAATCAACCTTCACAAACGTGGTGAGCAAAAAAGCAATGAGCCAATCGTGTGTCAGCAGCACAGTGCATAACATCATACTCATACAAATCACGTGCTTCTGTCCACATCAAATATCCTATGAAGAAAAAGTGTGATTTCTCTGACTTTGTGGCATGGTTGTTGGTGCCAGATAAAATGGTTTAAATATTCTTTTAAAAGATCTACTGAGAATTTTCACTGCAGAGAATGCTGTAAAAAACAAACAAACAAACAAACAAACAAACAAACAAACAAACAAACAAACAAACAAACACAAAACGTGAATTTGAGATTTCATTGACAAAACTTTAACTAAATGATATTTCTCTGGGTGAAAATGCCCAAAAAAAGGCATCACAGAAGAAAATGGCTTGACTTTCTTTTGAAGGATATAAAAACTTAATCACTCCTCACAAACATGGTAAGCAGAAAACCATCTCAGCATGCACAGAACTTTAAATATTGTAGTGGATGTGCTACAACAAAAGAAGCACACATTGGTTTCTACTCAGGTCAGATAATCTGATTTTTTTCCCAGTCTTCAGCAAATATGCTACAGTTAGTCACAGAGATCACATAACTTGTTGAATTTATGCATTGGGCTGTTTGGATAACTGCATCAATGTGTTTTCCAATACATGTGTCCCTTTTAAATCTGAAATATAACCTTTGAAATTAGTCACATTTTGCCTGAATGTTTCCAAATGTAAAAAATTTATAATCTTACTCATATTACAGTATACTTCATGCTTGTATTAAAACATACATGCAATACACTGCCTATCCAAAAAAACAAAATCACACATATTTCATTGGATCGCCTTTAGCTTTATTTACGGCACACATTCGCCATGGCATCGTTTCGAATAAGCTTCTGCTATGTCAACATTTATTCCCGTCCAGAGTTGAAGTAATTTTTCACCAAGTTCTTCTATTGATGATGGGAGAGTCGAACTGCTGCGCAAAGTCTTCTCCAGCACAGCCTTATGATTCTCAATGAGGTTAAGATCTGGACGGCCAATCCATGTGTGAAAATGATGTCTCATGCTCCCTGAACAATTCTTTCACAATTTGAGGCTGATGAATTCTGGCATTGTCATCCAGGAATATGCCAGTGCCACGAGGGAAGAAAAAAATCCATTAATTGGAATAACCTGGTCATTCAGTATATTCAGGTAGTCAGCTGACCTCATTCTTTAGGCACATAACATTGCTGAACCTAGACCTGACCAACTGATTCGCCCATCATGCCTAGTGCTTACCGTCCAAGCCTGTGGGGGCAGTGCTATGATCCGGGGTTGCTGCAGTTGGTCATCTTCCTCTCTTCTTACCCTTAAGGACCCATCACTCTGGAACAGGGTGAATCTGGACTCATCAGACCACATGACCCTCTTCCATTGCTTCAGAGTCCAATCTTTATGCTCCCTAGCAAATTGAAGCCTTTTTTTCCCGATTAGTCTCACTGGTAAGTGGTTTTCTTAATGCTACACAGCTATTTAGTCCAAATCCCTTGAGTTCCCTTTTCATTGTGCATCTGAAAATGCTCTTACTTTCACTCTTTAACATAGCCATGAGTTCTACTGTTGTTTTTATTTACAATTTGATTTCACCTAACGTTTAAGTGATCGATCACGATCATTCAAGATTATTTTTTTACCACATTTCTTCCTCGGAGATGATGGTTCCTCACTATCCTTCCAGTTTTTAATAATGCGTTGGACAGTTATGAACGCAATTTTAGTAGTTTCAGCAATCTCCTTAGATGTTTTCTTTGCTTGATGCAGGCCAACAATTTGACCCTTCTGAAACAAATCAACATCTTTTCCATGACTACAGGAAGTGTCTTCCAACATTGTTGTTTAAGAAATGAGAAACTCCATGCAGTAATTATCCAATGGGAGGCTCTTACCTATTTGCTTAGTTAAATCCAGGTGGTGACTTTTGTTTGGATGGGCAGTGTATAATAGACATTATTGTCATTTGTAACTTAGAATGGATTGTTTTAAGGTTAAAAATAGAAAAGTAATCTAATTGTAATTTTATTTAAGATACAATCATTTGTTAAATTAATTAGACAACATTGGCAAGCATAATTTATGTCAGCAGGCAACTGTTACCTAGTTAGCCAAACCATGCTAGTTGAAAGAAACCGAATGTCTAATCTATTAAAAATATAGTTGCAAAAGATTTGATGAATAACAAATGAAATTTAACAAAATATGCAATTTATTTTCACTTCAGACTTTTTTTCTGAAACAACCCGGCTTCAACAGTCATAGTGGAAATTCCAGAATCTTAATGTTGACATGTTTTCTTTTAGGGCCACATCCCTAAACCAGCAGGTTGCCCAATATCAACCCAATGTGAGTCACACCGGCCCAGCTACCTGACACAACAAGCCACATCTAGCAGCTGAGTTGTAAAAATAAACCAACAGATTATAAAGTATAGGCTTTAGATAGTGTTGGAATTAAATATCACAATCTATATAAAAAAAAAACCCCTACAGATTCTTTCCTTGTTTCTGGAGTAATACATATGAGTACATCTTGTGACCTTATGTGCCTTTCACCTGGACACATGGATATAATGAAAAGGGAAATTGATTTAAAGTACATAGTTAAACCACAAACAGTTGTTTTGTCTGGAACCGGTTTATCTTTTAGTTTAGTTCATTTAATCAGGAAAACATAAGACAATATATTGAATCACATTTTCAGTATAAAATTGTCATCAACAAATTGTAAAATTCCTTTGAAATATCCTTCTAAATAGTTAAATAAATAAAATTAATAAGATAAGTGCTTTATGAATGAATGTCACCTATAAACAGAGATTTAAAGTAGTCTGTTAAAAACCATATTGCTTTCTTTACTGACATACAACTATTCTTCTGAAGCCTGATTTATTTTATTGCATAACTAATGTTTCTTCAGTTCTCTGAACCTTTCTGAGTTTTTGAGTCTAAAGTCTCAGAGAAGATAGACCTGTTATGTATGCAATTTATCTAAAAAAAATTACTGGCATCACTAAAATTGGCCTTTCTACCTGTAGCGTCTTGCCTTGCACTTGCACTTGAAGCAGTTTCACTCAGGAAAAGTGTTTGAGCTCAATCTCACCAGGTTCATTCACAGTGAAACTGCAGATCATAAGTCACTCCAGCTCTCCACTTCTCTCCCTTGGGCCATTTGGCTGGTATGCAGATCTGCCTGACTGCTTTACAGCTGTCTGCGCGCACAGCATGCTCGATGCCAATACATGCCAAGGGAGGTGGTGAAGTAGGCAAGCACACTGCCAGAGAGGAATATTGAGAATGTTAGATCAAAATAGCATGAGATGACCCTGTTAAGTCACATACTATACATGCTAGAAGGAGTAGAGGGCACTGATTTAAAGGAAAATTGGAAGGCAGTCAGTGTATTTTAGATGTTGTGACACATTTTGATTCCTTTCCTTAACAGACACACAGCATGGCTATATCAGGATTTCCAGTTGTCTTATGGTATTTCAGTCATACTTTATCTCATACAGTGGCAGCTGCTTGAAATAACTGTACAATGATCCAATCTCATAACATCACAGGGACATGTTTGCTTAGATGAAATTTTTTTTTAAATAACCACATTTGCAAGCTTTTTATTTAGCTTATGTTGTTTACTTTATATAATGACTTTCTTACTTTATTTTTCTAATCTTTAAAGTTTAAAAACTCTTATTGCACCAGCACACCATGACAAGTTCCTTGTACATGCACCACATGATACTAGGCAATAAAGTTTTTGATTCTTATTATGATGATTTCATCACTAAAGCTTGTTTAGTATTGACACCTAGGCAGTTTTTCTGTACACACATTGACATGAAAAAAGCTTACAGGTTTCGAGACCTTATTCTAGAAGCAATTACACAAAAGAAGAAAAACTATATTTAATAAGATTCTTAAAGAGATAAATCATTTAGTATTACAGATTTTCTACTCAAGTTTCTCAGGTGCTAAAATTGCTAAAAAACATAGAAATGTAACCACTCATCATTGTTAAATCATTGTTTTTCCCTCACTACAATTCAGCAACCTTTAACTAGCATCTGTATCTACCAAAGAAACATACTAAACATTAATCTAGATATCTTAAATTTACTGTGTGAATTAAATGTGTGAATGAGTGACTGTAACTTTTTAAAGTCCCTTTCATTTGCTTGAATGCAAATTTGCTACAGTTGTTGCAAGAGCATCTTAATATCAGTACATCCCAGAGCGAGTAGGAAAAACAAACTGATGTTTCTGTGGTTAATATTCTCATTCTAATATTTGATTCTAATCATAGTATAAATATTGCCTTGTATAAATATAGATAGATAGGCTGGAAAAGTGTCTGGTGACAATACATATGGCACAGTTGACATGAAGTACTATGATGATCAAGGAGACATTTCTCATCAGTAAAAGGCTGGTGGGATCATAAGTATTTGTTTACAATGTAAAATTTTAATTAAAAAGATTTTACGTGTCCAATCGATTTTACGTGACCAATTGAGCTTGCTTACTGTTTTTTTGTGGAGCTTGCATTTTTCTTTCTCAGGGTTTTTCTGGTTTCCTCCCACTATCTCAAAGGCATGGTAAAAAGAACAAAGTCAACATTGAGATCAATTTATTATATAAGATTATATAATTCTATAATTCTATTTCAATTCTGCATGAAAATGAATTACAGACAGAAACTATGGCATTGTTTATTTTTCTGTGGTCCTGTTAAACTTTCTTTAAACTCACAGACAAACTTTATTTTTATTTATTTTATTTTTTTTACCAGCAAACACTCACTAGGATGAAAACAGGAGAAGCACCACATGACTGTCCTTAGCCAATCAACATTCATGATCTATTATACTCTGACAGTAAAGAACAGATCTGACATCATGGTGAGAAAGCATAATCAGCTATATGTGTATAGTTTTATAAAACATACTATACAGGTCTACTGTACTTGCTGATTTTAAATAAATTCTGTAATTGTTCTTGTTCATTTTAAAGCCTTTTGCAAATTCGACTCTACTGTATTTAGCATCAGACAGCATTATACATTAATTAAGTGCAAACCACATGATTCAACTGACATTTACACTGAAACTGGTGATGTTTGTGTGGTTTAATGGAAGCACAAGATATATTATTGTCAAATGTATTTAAATTCTGTTAAACATTTAACAAAGGAATATCAGGGCAAAGAAATTGACCTCACCTTTAAAAATAGAAATACTGTTAAAATTACATAATAATAGAATAATTTTGAAACAGTGCACTTGGAAAAATACAAATTACTGAAAAATTAAAAATTATGACCATAATGTAGCTGTAATATTCTCAATACATTCTTTTTTTAATCTTTTTCTTTTTCTTTTGGCTTCTCCCATTAGGGGTCGCCACAGCGGATCATCCGTCTTCATACCACCCTGTCCTCTACATCTGCCTCTTTCACACCAACTACCTGTATGTCTTCCCTCACCACATCCACAAACCTCCTCCTTGGTCTTCCTCTTTTCCTCCTACCTGGTGGCTCCATCCTCAGCATTCTTCTACCAATATAATTCATGTCCCTCCTCTGCACATGTCCAAACCATCTCAATCTCGCCTCCCTCACCTTGTCACCAAAACGTCCTACATGCGCTATATCTCTAATAAACTCATTTCTAATCTTGTCCATTGTCGTCACTCCCAACGAAAACCTCAACATCTTCAGCTCCGCTACCTCCAGCTCCACCTCCTGTCTTTTACTCAATGCCACTGTCTCTAATCCATACAACATCGCAGGTCTCACCACAGTCCTATAAACTTTCCCCTTCTCTCTCTTGTAGATACTCTTCTATCACAAATCACTCCTGTCACTCTTCTCCACCCACTCCACCCTGCCTGCACTCTTTTCTTCACTTCTCTAACACACTCTCCATTACTTTGCACTGTTGACCCCAGGTACCTGAACTCCTCCACCTTCTCCCTGCAACCGCACCACTCCACTGCCCTCCCTCTCATTCACACACATGTACTCTGTCTTACTCCTACTGACTTTCATTCCCCTTCTCTCCAGCACATACCTCTACCTCTCCAGGCTCTTCTCAACCGGCTCTCTACTCTCACCACAAATCACAATATTATACGCAAACATCATAGTCCAGGGAGACTCCTGTCTGACCTCGTCCACATTCTTTTTTTTAATACATTTATTTAAAAAGGTTTTTACTTGTTTAACAAGAGATTGCTCAATAAGAAACAATCAACCTTATAAAACCTTATAAGAGAACCTTATAAAATCAAACAGTATTTAATTTTACAGAATGATAAAGTTTTAGCTATGTCTTTCTACAGGTCTCAGAATTTCTATTATGTGAATTTGACAAAGTATAAAGTTGATAAAGGTGATAAAGTTTAGGCCTTTTTAAGTCATAATAAATAAATTACGGTGCTCTAGAGTATTGCTAGCTGGAACATTTTCATGTATCCCCTCTCAAATCTTTACACCTCATACATTTATTAATACAATGCAGTTTAATAGTATGCGCAAGAATTGTATCCAATTGTAGGATAAATTTCAGAACCACAACACACACCATGATAAAGTGAATACTGAGGTTAATAATAAGCTGTATTATTGCTAATGTGGTTAAATAAAGCATAGCAGTTTTAATGTTAAATGCAACTCAGTGTACAGTAGCTTTAAGTTCATCAACCTTTCCACCTTTAAGGAATAAAAACCTTTGAAAACATTAGAAAATACTTGCCCCATTATTGAATTATAGTCTTATATGGAAAGCTACATATAAGTAAAAAAAATAACATGAAATAACATGAAAATAAAACCAAAATGTCTTGTTAATTAGAAAAATCTATTTTCATTGTTTTTGCGGGAGGAAAATGAAGCTTTTGCTTTTTCTGAGTGAACCGATGTGACAGTAAGAAAGAAAATGGTCAAATGTACAAACAAACCTAAATACTGTGTTGTTACAAGTGACATTTCAGGTTGTTATTTTGTATAATATATTCTCTTTATATTTTGTCTAAGAAATTGTATATGAGGTCACAAGGTAAAACAGGGTGATGCTTTGAAACAATCCTACATACAGTTACAAACACTCATAAGGTCATATTGTGTACAATGTGAGGCTAAAAACATGACATGAATCAGAGTTTTATTTACAGGTACAACTACAGCATTATGCGGTCTTTTTGTGCAAAACAAAACAAAAGGACTAAAACCTTCACCTGGATACAGTAGCATTCAAACACAGCACAAAGTCACAGATCAAAATTCTAGGCGGTCACATAAAGTAATAGGGCAAAGGCCATTTTCAATCTCATTAGTAAAGTTCAAGCAGTCTGACATTCTTTGTTTGGGTTGAATAAACAATTAATGGAACTGTATAGAGTAGCTTATGACAAACTGTATTTTATACTACTTTACACTAAATTTGCTCTTTTCACTTTTCCTGTGGTTGCTTTATTCGCACAGAGCAAAATATTAAACAAAAATGACTACAGTATGTAAGTGTGTACACCAAAACTTTGGAGACCCAACAACAGTTAATTCCTCCATTACCACATTGCTTTTAAAGTTGCTTTCGGCTTCTCCCGTTAGGGGTCGCCACAGCGGATCCTCCGCACGTTTGATTTGGCATATGTTTTACGCTGGATGCCCTTCCTAACGCAACCCTCCCCAATTATCCGGGCTTGGGACCGGCACTGAGAGTGGCTGGGGATGGTTCCCTGACCGGGAATCGAACCCGGGTCACAGCGGTGAGAGCGCTGCATCTTAACCACTAGACCACCAGGGGACCTTACCACATTGCTTTTAATAACCATAATTACCTTCTGTGGGAACGTGTTACTACAGTCTGAGTTGTGGCTGTGAGGATTTACCCGTTTAGACACAAAAATATTAAAGCTGAGGATGAGTGTTATACTTATTATTCCTTTCCATCCCAAAGGTAATCAGTGGAGTCTTTCTGAGATCTGATCTCTGTGCAGGCCACTCCAACTTTGCCAAACTGTATCTTCATGTGGTCATGCCAGAACAGGTTGGAGCACCTTTATTTCAGTAAAGAACGATTGTACAGCTACAGCATACAGTACAAAGAAATTCTAGACAATTGTTTGTTTCCAGGTATGTGGCAAGTGTTTGGGCGACGTCCACATGCGGTTGTGCCATATAGTGTATGTAGGTATATACTGTATGTTTGTATGACTGTAAATACAGACAGGTTTTCAATTAATGACAAAATTAAGCCTAGTGTACTGTTTGATACATGAAATCAATTATCATCCTTACATTGCTCAGTGGTGTGTATAATATGCTGAACAATTGACCCAATTTTTGGTTTAAGATAGAGGAAAATTGCATGGTGTTAAAGTATGGAATGGTAGCCATGTTTGGTAAGTTTTTAACCTTTCCTGCTCCAAAACAAGTCCAAACTATTAGGCTAATCATCGGTCTGGTAATCTTCTCTCTGTTCTTTCTCATCTTCTCTCCTGTTCTCTCTCTCTTACATAAGCTCTTCTGTTAGAGCTTTTCCAGTCATTCACTGTCCAATGCTTTTTGTTGGCAAGTTACCTTTTGGCAAGTTACCTAGTTTGTTGCATATAAACAAAATATAACATACTAGGTGATTCAAAACTTTTGACAGGCACTGTATGAATCTATTATTACATGGGCAAATGCACATTTTAAGAGCTTAGAAGTAAAAATTAACCCATATTCACTGGTCTAAAGAGAAAATGTGATATGGTTAGAAGAATTCTTTGCTAAAAAGGTGTGCCTTGTATCCAATTGCCCCCTTAAACTGCAGGGTCAGTAAAAATCAATATAAAGTAAAAATTCATGTATGCATAATTGTTTAGTAAAAATTAAAAGTATCCAGAGCTCAGCACTGACCCAACAGCCCTTGGAACATTATTTCAACTCACTTTACCAAAAGTTACATTTTAACCAAGTTTAGCTAACTATACCTATCTTCAGGTCTTTCAAGGTGGGATTATAGAGGTTACCGTAATTCCCATTTATTTTGTAGTTATCAAAGATGGACAAAAAAAATGACTTTTGTAAGGTGTTGTATGAAAGACTTGAGCTCATTGGCATTGTATTTTCTCTTTTTTAGATCAGACCAGGTAACCCATTGAAATTCAGTATCTCAGCAGTAGCATCTATCTATCTATCTATCTATCTATCTATCTATCTATCTATCTATCTATCTATCTATCTATCTATCTATCTATCTATCTATCTATATAAAACTTTGAATACTGTTTTTGTTTTTTGACCATTTTTATAAAAAAATATATAAATAAGTAAACAAATATATATTCCTCCTAAAAAAACGTTACCGGAAATTATTTTTAATCACTAAACATTTGTTTTATTGATGCACCAAGTATCAAATCAAGCATTATAATCCGCCATTAAGCACACGTGCGGCAATTAAAACCGTCCGTGTGGAAACACAGCAAAAGTTTTGTGTGGTGTCCTGATGATTTCCGTAAACCACTATAATTACTTTAAAATATTAACATTCTTAAGAGATGTAGTTGCACCTCAGCCCCAGCAGGTGGCAGTGTTTACTTGAGTAAATAAAGAATATTTCTTTATTTATTTATTTTTATGAGGATACTTTGCTACTTTATGTGCCATTTAACTCGTGCATGGTTTGTTTATTAACTAAAAAGAAACACGTGAAGATGCTTTGTTTAATTATTGTGTTCATTAATTCATCACTATATCCATCAGATGTTTGGTAGCCCATTATATTTTTATCTTTTATGCAGAGGTGAGAGAGTTTTTTTAGCCCTCTGCTTGTTTAAAGTGAACAATGACTTAAATAGCCTTTTTCCCTTATCATTTCTAATATTCAGTATGAAAATTATTGAAAAAATTGAAAAAGAGCCTAAAATAATACTCCAAATAACATGATTATAAAATTGTTTATACATAGTTTTACCTTTAATAAAAATAATAATAATAATAATTGAAAAATAATAATTGAAATACCGAACAAAACATATCAGCACACATACATGTCCTTTGCCTGCTGTTGACACCTTGTTATTATCTTGCTGGTATTATTCTGCTCTTGTTTGTACAACAGCAGATAAGGGTACTGCCAGTCTCTGGGGAAAACTTCAATATAATTTGTTAATTAAATGGAATAATTGAATTACAGTAACTCCGAATACATTTATCCAAATAAATTGTTTTTCAAGTCTCTGTTATAATTAATGTTTAAGTGGAAACTCAGTTTGTGATGTACATAATGTATCCTCTGCCTGGTTCATCTGTTTAACCCCAACCCCCTCAAGACCCCCCCCCCCACCCCCAACACCCCACTCCCTGACTTTGTTCAGCACATAAAGGTGTGTGTTTGATATTCAGTGATACTGCTGGCTGGAACCTAACATTTATTACAGCAATTTAATTTAACCTCTCAACAGGCTTTTACATGGAGAGCCGAGGGATAGTATCAGTGAAAGGCATTCAGTGTTCACTTATTAATCTGCTCCTGCCTCTGGCCCTTTCATAAAGGAGGCTGAGCATTATCCAGACTCCAAACATACCAAGGCCTTTTTTAAACTGTCTCCAATTTCATCACAACGACTACTAGATAGAGTTTGAATTCATCCGAGCAACGCAAAATAATAAAACATAATTTTGGCTAATCTTCTCGTGGAATGTGGGTCGTTTGATGTGGACAGTGCTGTGTCTTCACTCAAAATATTTGCTTACTGACTCGGATGAGATGGAGCTCGTCAGTGTGCTTGTAAACCTCCTCAGCAGCCTTTACCTAACAGGTGCACTGGCACACACACAACTCAGGCCTTGTCTTAAATGAAGAAAAAGAAAGAGAAATACAAATGTGAAAGAACTGATCTGACAGTGGGAATGACTTGTGAACTTGTGGAGTGAGCACTGACATGATAAAATATCTTATTTTACTTTTACATCAGTCAAAATGTCATTGATTTGCTCAGTTTATTTAATCACTTTATTCATGAAGGTGCCCTTTGTTCAGACCAATTTCCAACAATTTTAGGAATTGTAAACTGTATATTGTTACTTATTGGATATTCTCTTCAGCAACAACAACAAAAAAGTCAAAGATTCTGTACTGAATGCTGTAAGTGTAACGTGAACATGCGTGTTAAAGGGTAGATTAGGTTTTATAGGGAGATATAACACTCCATAAACAGTGCTTGTTTTAATATTCTGGACCTGTAGGACAGCCTTTTGCACACAAAACACTTTATGGCAAAATCATGGCTGCAATGCAAATTTTGCACATTATTTTTTGACTCAAATATTTATAGAACAGAGAGAGATTTTGCATTCAGTTCTGTAACGTGAGATCCACCGGTCATTAGTTTGGAGCCTGGTGTGTCATAAACACCTTTGTTTAGAGTTAGAAGAGATTTGTCAGTGGTATATCAAAAGAGATGAATATAGAACAACATATAGAATAATCAGGCCTTCACCTGAGACTAGTTTAAGCAGATGCCAATTTGCACTCTGGAGAGAGCATGAGAATGTGTACAAGGTGAAGATGGTTTATCATGTGTGGGAGAAACTGAGAATAGCGCACATGTGTGTAGAATGTGAAAGATGGTATATTAGAGTATATCGTTAAATGAGTGTATAACTACAAAAAACACATTGAAACCTTTTGTTTTGTGGGCTTTTTTTGTTACATTTTAGTTTTTTTTTTTCTGCGATTTAGATTTCATTTCATGCAGGTTATGTACATACACTGTGAGCCTCATGTTAAGATTTTTATTACCTTGATTTGTATGAAAAGTGTAAGATTAAATATGGTATGATATATTGCAGTCTGGGAGATGAGTGGATCCTCAGCAGGCACATTCTTAATCATTACCTGATCTTTCCTCAGCTCCTCCTCCGCAGTCATTGCCCAGATTCTTTCAGAATAGGCCACTAATCATTGAACAAAGCTGTCTCTATTAGCCTCCACTGGCCGTGCTCTTTCTTTACCCTACGCTCGCTTTACTTTATCTGTAGGGGGGAAAATGCTGCCTAATATTTCAGCCTTTTTAGTTCTGATAATCAATTAGTTGAGTAACACTATTATTTACCGACAAGACAAATGAAACTTGTAAAGCAAACGCAAGAAAACTTGCGCTGAGTATTTTAATGAACGTGAGCTGCGCTGTGCCTCCGAGGTGAATAAAGGTCTGAACAAAAGGGCACCTTCATGATTAAAGTGATTAGCAATGCCTTGAAAGAAAGAGCTGTCAGTCACTGGGGCTCTCTAAAGGCAGTCGCCTGGGCTCATGTTTTACATACCCAGTGAAAAAGGGAAAATGTGAGCTAAATGTATAATACGCAACACTTTGATTAGAGCAGCCTTGGATCTATGGTACTCTTCAGTCCTTTTTCAGCCTGCATGATGAAATGCCTCCTTAAAAAATAATAACTATTTCGAATATTTTATCTCTTACAATCTGCAGTAAAAGACAGGCATTTTATTGTTCCCAGATATGTTAGCATGAATTCATTGCTCTCAGATAATCGCACCAATAATTGGTCATAAAAATAATATGAGAAAATGTAGTACAGCTTTAGTAGATGTGGAAGCTGTCTCTATCTTTCGGTTATTTTAGTAGATAAAATTTACTATACTTACTACAACTATTACTAACTTTACCATTTACTTTTTCTTATTATCTTTCTCTATCTGTGAGTTTTTACTTGTTTTTAATAATTAAGATCACTTTGGTACCAAATAGTCTGGAGGTTTGTTCAAAGGTTTTAATTAGGACTTTATTTATGCAGATTCACTGAGAATTTGCATAAAAAGCTATTCTGCAGATGGGTTTATGAGAGTAATGAATGTGCCAGCCTGTATTATAACATCTGCTTCATCACAATGGTGCTCGTCTTCGGGAAAGAAAAAAGTGTTGATTTTAACGAACTTGCTGAAATACATCTCTAACAGACTTCTGAGCAATATATATATGTGTGTGTGTGTGTGTGTGTGTGTGTGTGTGTGTGTGTGTGTGTGTGTGTGTGTGTGTGTGTGTGTGTGTGTGTGTGTGTGTGTTTGTGTGTGTGTGTGAGAGCTATAACCCTAGCAGATCACATCAGGCTCCTCCTCTGTCAACCAGAAATGAAAGGCTATGATGGGCGCAAATTCACATCTATCTATCTATCTATCTATCTATCTATCTATCTATCTATCTATCTATCTATCTATCTATCTATCTATCTATCTATCTATCTATCTATCTATCTATCTATCTATCTATCTATCTATCTATCTATCTATTTATTAGTGGTGGACAGTAACAAAGTAAATGGAATCCATTACTGTACTTAAGAAGTTTTTGTGTGTATCTGTACTTTACTAAAGTATTTTAATTTTGGAAAATTTTCTTTTAATTTCACTAGATTTTAACATCCAATATTTTACTTTTTTTTGTCATCTACAACTTGCAAAATCAGTCTTTCCTTTTTATTTATGAATGGATAAAATGTAACTGGTCAAACACGCAGCGAACCACCAATCAGGGTAGAGCACTCGTTCTGTATTAAACTGGTTTTGAGTGCCAGTTGGTGGTATCGACTTAGCAAGAACATACAGTTCAGCATCAGTTTAACAGCAAGCAGAACATTCCAAGAGTAATAAAGAATGGAAGAATATTAACTATCTATCTATCTATCTATCTATCTATCTATCTATCTATCTATCTATCTATCTATCTATCTATCTATCTATCTATCTATCTATCTATCTATCTATCTATCTATCTATCTATCTTATAGTTGAATTATCTACTGTACAATGACACAGCAATGACACAGAAGTGGAATTTGTTGATGATGGAGCTATTTGTTTCATAGAGGTTCATAAATAAAAGCAGTCACTTTCCATTAGTCCAGTGCAGCCCAATCATGTATATTCAGCGTTTGCGGATGTGTTCTGGGGCGTTTGGAGATTGAATATGGTGCTGCTGTGTGTGCATCCGCCACTGGCTACAAGGTCACTCAGCTATTGATAAATCACACAGCTGTGATTCCCCCCTGACAGCTCGAACTAACATCAAGCTGGATGGAAGAGAACAAAAGACCATCAAGCGGCCCTTTTCTTGACACTTTTATTCAATCACGGCCAGATTGCTTACGACAGCAGCAGCAGCTGTTTTGTCTTCATCTTTCCCCATTTGATAAAGCATGTCAAGTCATATTTTTGTAAGCACTTCGCTTCACCCCTACTGTGCAAAAGCAGCTCCTGTTCAGCATATGCATTCCACATGAAGGGATCATCAAATGGGTCAGGGTTTAATGACAGGCCTCTCAAGGTCATCTAGCATCTTAGAGGAAACCGCAACAAAGCAACAAGCTGAGGGTCAAAGATAAGAGCATGCTGGGAGATGTCTTAGATAAAAATGAAAGAATTAAACAATGAGACTGCGGCTTGGCTTTGATTGTGTTGTTTAGTAGAGGCACTTTGTGATTGTTATTTTAGGACCTTCATTTCGCACAGGGCCGATGTTAACCTTGTCCCCACAGGATAGAGGTTACTGATATGAGTAATGCTGCACATGCCCATTGTTTATTTAAGAGCTCCCAGGAATGGGATTTCCATTCGCCCCCTTTAAAGTCTCGATTTAGATTGCATTTGCAGCAGTTGTTTTCTGAGGCACGTGTGATCACAATTACAGATGATCAAATGTTTGGTGATCTGATAATGTGGCCTGCAGGCAGAACATGGCTGATGGCCTGTAATAAAAATGCTCACTTTCTAGCCATACATTTGCTTATTCTGTTTGTCATACCAGGCGGTGGTGCTGAAAGACAAAATCTGTGAGGCTTTTACACCGAGCTCCTAGATATATACACAAACAGATGGAGAAACTAATGGGCAGTGTTGCACTGTTTATCCATATCATTGACCATATGTCTCAGTATCGTTGGCAGCCTGAAAGGTTAATGTGTATTTTCTTAGCCCAACTGCTCTTAAGCTTAAACTAGATGTAGTCTTAAGAAAGATTAAGCGCTTCTGAGTATCTTCTGTGGTCAAACAGCAGAGCAGATTTTTTATCAGGGCCTGTTTGACAACAGAGAAAATGTAATTTATTGAATTTTGTTGTATTAAACTATTAATATAACGAATGAACTAATCATAAAAGATCCCTTTAATTGATTAATGAATGAAAAATTATAATTGACAAAAAAGACTAAAAGCTATTAATGATTTGAGTCTTTTGATTGTTCTATAGCAATATTCTCTTCAATTAGAAACAACCTTGAAAAAGTGTTAGTTTCACTTAAGTTGATAAGATATAAATGTTTGAGTGCTCAGTGGATCTCAGCTGAATTCTGCTTCATGTAATAGAATAGAACACGTTAAAAAATGAATGAATTAGCGTCTGGAATACATATAGTACATGTCAAGATAAGGACAGCTTGTTTGTTGGACTGTCTCTTTTGAATGTGGTGTGCAAAAAACAGATGTTTCAACCATATGCTTTGCTCTAGAGAAAGAGGCCTTCAAACAGGCCCCCTTGCTCAGGTTAAATGATGAATGCTACCCACAGCTTCATATCCACATGTCCATTTTATATGCTTACACGTCTAGAAGCAAGCTCGATTCATTTATTTATCATTTTGAAATAGGAGGACACTTTTTCACTTGGCATGAGGTGGTATGCATTTAAGAACAATTTGTTGTACAGACAGAGAACTTGAAACAGTGAGTTAAGCTGTACTGAGGTAAAAAAAAAAAAAAAAAAGAAGCAAAACAAAGGAAACACAAACACCGCAGAAGCATTAGGTGTGTCAAAACCGACTGGTTGGGAAGTTCTAAGAACTTCTGCAAAAGCTTGTTGATTGTTGAACATCCTTTTCCAGAGTGTAAAACTGTGGTATCAGTTTGAAAAAGGTTTATGTGGGAGTGTGATAGCCAGGTGCCCACGTACATTTGATTATATACTGTAGTGTATATAAATATCTGGTCAGATGGTTGAGCATTCAATAGAAAAAAATTTTTTGTTTGTTTTTTTTGCTTTCTCTTCTTCTTCTTTTTACTTCTGTCTACTATTTTGTAATAATATCAAATATATTAACACTCTGAAACAACACATTTGGAATTGTGTTTGAAATGTGTTTGCCTTAGGCTTGTTCAGCATGTGTGGTCTTTGGTTACTGATTCATAAATACTATGATTATTATGCCATTTTTATGATTACAACACATCCGTCTTATTCGATTAATTTCATGCTCTGTGTTTGTGTATTTTGGGTTAAGAAGCACGGTTTAGTTTGGTTTGTCCTGAGTTGGCAAGCATGTCTAATGTTTATTTCCAAAGCATTATTTTAAAATTCACCCTTATACCATTCAATCCTCTTTATGTTTAGAAACAATAAATATCTCACAGATTCCAGGGACTGGGAATGTTTTGGGAAATTTCACCAATGCAGAATCTCATAGACTCTCCTAATAAAAGCTTTTATTTCATTTTCTTTTTCTTTGTGTTCAGATGCAACACTGTGGATTTTTTTTCTCTGTATATTTTTATTTTTGTGTTAAAAACGATAGGAACAGCAACAAATGCTACAATTGGCAAAGCCCTTAGCAAAATAGTGTGAAAGCAAACATTGTTAGTTAAGGATGTGGAGCATGTTCGCCTAATTACAAGTGGAGTTTTTCAAAGGGAAATGTGGATCTGAATGTATATGATCTCAGCACTCCGGGACCGACCATTAAGACAAAGCAGTAGATGAATTGCTATTGTAAAGGTGATGTGTCTCTTTGTCTAGGATGCAAGCAAATTCACTTGAGGATTAATTAAATTATATGGATCTCTTTTAAATCATTATATTCTTAGCATTTTTAATGCTATGGGCATTTTGTAAATTGTGGAGTGCTACAATAATTGTCTGCAGAATCCAGGTTTATTAGTGCAGTTTTATTATACAGAGCACCAATAAATAAACCAATGGTGAATAAAATCCTCTTCATCATAATTGCAGTTGTTATTAATATTATTCGCAGCATTGACAAGCTGTGGTGTTCACATTCATTTTTACTGTCAAGAACAGCTCTGTGTAATTGTCAGTGTGCTCATTAAGGGACACATTTGTATTGGCTCAATGACATCTTGCATTTCACAGATGACTGTGAGAACGTTTCAGATAAATTACACTTTTTACGTGACTGTGCTTAGCATTATCAGCTCTGAATAGCTTTTCCAACACAAAATTTTTTCCGCCCTACCTTATCATACTGCAGCAGCCCGTCTGAGAGTGGAAGTTATTTCCCTTTGCGAGAGACCTACAGTACACAGAGCCCTGATATGTCTCTGTGTTATTCACAGTGTGCAACATTAAAATGTAGTTTAAACAAAAGTTTGAACCTACTTCATACTGTATACACAAATGAGAATTGTGTTGGGCCATAGAATCCCAGACTGATTTTTGTTTTTATTAAAAAAAAAAATTTAATGTGAAAATCCCGAGTCTGATAACAAGCACCAGCTCTTAAGTTCTTTATCATTATCAGTCGTTCACTAAAAAGAAGTTTCGCACTCCTAATTATTCCTAAATAGTCTGCGCTTTGAAAGTCCACCTAATCCTCGTTTCAAGACCATTATTAATCACTCCAAAGATGACTTAGATCAGTGTTGAAAAACACTAAACAAAAACCCATAAAATGATTACCAGTGCTGCTTGAAATGACAAGTATTATCAACAAAAATTAATCAGGCGCATCTTTTCACGAACTCAATTAATAATGTGCAACAACAGGCTCTTTTTTTTTATTTTACTCTGGATGAAAATTAATTAGCAGTGGGAAGGTCACTCCAAGATGCTGACATCACTCATCAGAATGGTGTGACACTTCTAATTATTTGTCTTCTAGGCTTGGGTGATCAAAAATTATTGCAATACCTGAGCAACATTTCGAAGAAAAAAAAGCTGTGTTTTAAGCACATTTAATTAGGCTTAGCCATATGATTAATGCTATGTAAGCATTCCAGATCAGCCTCCTCTCAGGGTCTGAGGAGTTTGCTGGCTACTGTTCTGTTAAAGACATTTTATTGACACTATCCAGCTGTTTAGCCTCTAATTTGCACACTTTGGAGCAAATAAACTGCTATTTGTAGATATCATACTTGTTGATCTAATAACGATGTTCTAAACCATGACAAAGCTTGAAGGTTCAATATTCGATAAGAAAATATCATCATATAAGAAGATGCTGAAGCAGAAGAGGCACATAATTAATCAGAGATAGTTTGCTACTGAATTTAAATGAGAAACAAGGAAGCTGTATGTTTCATTTTGTGAAAACCCTATAGTTTAATAAAAAAATGCAACAAAAGCTAGAATGGACTTTTGGTGCAACCCAGATGAGGAGGAGATCTCTCTTGAGTCTGGTTCTTCTCAAGGTTTCTTCCTTATGCCATCTCGGGGAGTTTTTCCTTGCCACAGTCGCCACTGGCTCGCTCATCAGGGACAAACTTACTCATAAAGAACATATTCACTTTTAATCACCACATTATCTGTGTAAAGCTGCTTTGAGACAATATTAATTGTTAAAAGTGCTATACAAATAAAAATTAATTGATTTGAATTAAAAAAGCTAGAATGACAAAATGACAAAAGCTAGAAACAAATCTCAACCTGGAACTAAAATGACAGCTTTAATGATTCAGGACCATTTCCCTTTCTGAAGGCATCCTATAACATTGTGACGTGTTTTATTCATCTTATATGACATCAAATTCACAATCCCTATATTTTAATAAATAGAAAAAAAAACTTACTCATCATACACTTTTTATCCATTTATAGCCATGTTAAATGTCTGTGAAACTTCATTTGTCACATATCTTTTAGTCATTCTACAGGTGTGCCATCCTTCATCAGTCTCTTGTTTTTCCTCTGTGAAATTGAAGTCAATTAGACAAAAAATGCAGTTTTTCATATTACTCAGAAACCACAAAATCCACCATTCTGAAAAATGTACCATGCCTGAAAAGTTCAATTTGCAGTTGAAACACTGACTACAAAGTGACACTGCCATAAAGGTCTCTGTGAAAGTTGTTTCTACAGAATTGAACTTAAGATTGTTTGAATATTTCAATTACAGCACAGAACTGTAAATGTTATAAAAACATTATAAATAAGTTATGTCCAAACAAATTCAAGAATTTGACAGTGCTTGGCCTATGTCAATGTGATAAGCCATTGTTGGGAGAAATGCTAGAACAATTTAAAGGAATAGATCAAATTTATCCAGAGCTGACACAATCAAGATATAAATTCTGGCGCTGTAATGTAATGAACATTTAGTGTAATACACACACTCACACATGCAAACACACACAAAACCACACACAGATCAACAGTAGCAGTGTAGTTTGAGAATTGTTCAGTTTTTTTAAATCACAAAGTTTATTAGCAAAAGGCTAATCTAAGATATTTGCACAAAATTGACCAAACCCCACCTCTTCCTAAAAAAATATATATATATAAATATATATATTTATATATTAATATATATATTTATATGTATATAAATATACAGAGCTGAGGCCAAGTTAACAGTTGTCCATGATTTTCCTGGACAGCAATTTGCAACCTGATGTGTGAGCTGGTTGCTCAATTTAGTTTTTTCCCTGTTTTTAACACATATTCAACACAAAATGTGATAAAATAGTGCTAACGCAAAATGGGTGTTGTTAATTAACACCTCTCTTTTATCCTCTACCTCTGTGAAACTTCATTTTACAAAAGACTTAAATATTTAATAATAACAGATGTAGTCTCCTATTTATCACTACAGATTATTGTTTTCACTAGGTACCGGCTTTAATTCTCTAAGGCCATTGTCTTCTACTGCAAACATAAAAATCACAGCCAGGTCAGATATTAATAGCTACTTGTTTAACACTATTGTTTTTTTTTTTTTTCAATAGCAGATGTTCGGAAGACAATAGAATAATCTCCAGATGCTGAACTGAAAAGGTGGTAATAGATTATTCTCACTTTCCAGTTTGTTATCTTTATATTGCCTAGAGACAGCCAGAAGCACCATAGGGAAAAATCTCACCATTACATTTAAATACAGGTCATTTATTCCTAATGAAGATTATATTCACAATGTCTTTTTATTTTATGTTAGCAAAATATGTTCTTCTCTACCATTTTCTGCTTAAGCTAAAAAGAAACAGCTCTCTAACCTTTTAAATATCAGAGAAAATGTCAAAAAGACTGGTACGAGCTCAGTGTAAAGAAAACATGTAAAGCATTATAACTAGGTGAAAGTCCATATGTGAAAGAAGCATAATGCTCGGCTTCCTACAAGTGTTGTGCAAAGTATCTCTATCCATAAGTACATCAATTCACATTACCTGCAAATTAGTAAAGTTCTGCTTTGAGGCATATAGTACATTTGATCTAAATAGGCTTTAAATGCCATTTCTGTTCCTATTAACCCTCAGATCTCTGTGGCAGATATTTCCATGAGGGCATGAGTGGGGGAAAAAAAAACCAGGAGGCTAATGGCTTAGTTGTGACAGCGCTTTTCATGATGATTTATGATTCTGTGTTTAACTTGATTACTCCACTGCTGACTCTGAATACTATTTCAATTAGTGCACTGAAGGTCACATCACAAAATCCCTCCATAATCTATTCCTATTAACACTAATGCGCAGAGTCCCCATATCTGTTCACCCTTGTTGATTCAAATCATCCCCTCTCCTAATGGCCGGCTTGTTTACCAGTTTACTGGTTTAGACATATCCGAGATGGTAATTTTCAACCCTTAGCATATCATTAATGTCCCCGAGTTTGACACATCGCTGGAAGGGACATCTCAATAGGGCCTATTGCATTTCCATCGCTTTTGATTTTTATCTGATTTGTCACAGATTTAGTGATATTTATGCTCAATGAATTTGATTCATAAATGCCTACTGGCAAAGTAATACAAATAAAATATGCAAGGCTCTGTGTAATAAAGAAAACACTGCAATATACTTCAGAGGTGTTAGGAGCATCAAACTGTCCACATAAAAATGAGGGAGGGATTTAGACTCTGCAGTGATGCTGAATTCTGTTATTGCAATACAGCTGTCACAGACGTAGATGTAACACATATTTCAGTAAAATAAAATCTTTGTATATATGTTTCTCATAAGGAGCATTAAACCAGGTGTGTGCTCAGTATATGAAATGTCATTACAGCTAAATTCTGCAAACAGCCACTAGAGAAAGTTTATAAAATCCTTAAATGACAGGGAGAAAGTGCTCACTGAATTAATCAGTGATTATTTCCCTTATGATATTACTATGAACAGAGATCAGTGGAGTGAAGAGACAGTGATGAGGCTCATGTTCAAATCCCACCATCTTAATGTTTTTTACCTCAGAGACGCATGTAGATGATGTTGTTAATCAAAGTGATAACTTACTTCCCTGCCATAATTTTAGAATATTTTTTTTTCTGCTTTTCCATAAGAAGATAGTGATATACTTCTACAATTACAATTGTAGAGGCGATAGGGCTTCTTTTTAATCTCTATTGTTATTTTCTCTATAAAATGATATATAATAGAAGGTTTATGGATGTGTTTCAATCACACCTATACTGTAGGTGGTTTCTAAAACATTTACCTCAAAGGTTAAAGCACACAATTGTCCAAAATATCTATGTATATTAAGGTTGTCAATTAATTAAAAAAATGTAAACACAACTTAATCGCACATTTTTATCTGTTCTAAATGTACCTTGAATTAATACTTTTTAAGTTTTTAATTCTCTAATCAATGTGGCCATGGACAAATATTATTATTAGTAAAACCAAACTTTACATAGAGCACGAAGACAAAATATTCTTGTAAATGTTTTAAAGTAATTATGGTGCTTTAAATTATGTAAATCATCAGGACACCAAACGGAACTTTTGCTATGTTTCCACACGGACGGTTTTAATTGGCGGATGTGTGCATCACTGTGGATTTTGATGCTTGATTTGAAACTTGGCACATCAGTAAAACAAATGTTTAGTGATTTTAAAAAAAATTTCAGTGAAGAGTAAAGAGAAGATATCATGAACAAATGTGTGTTGTGTTGCAGATTTTGCCTGTTTTATATTTATTTATATTTTTACAAAAAAAACCCAGAAATGTGTGCTGCATTACATATATATATATATATATATAGTGGAAATGACAAAGTTTGCATTTAAATGTGGGGCAAAACAGCTCTTTCTGCACAATAAACAATTTCTGCTAAACTGCTATCACTGTGCTGTTACCTGCATTAGCACCGTCATGTTCTAGTTGCATGTCATGTGAAAAAGAGCCACTTTGAAGAAACCAGCTAAGGGTAAAAGTGCTGACATTGATACAAGATGATGGGGCTCTATCAAGGTATAGGTGAAGCACTTTGCCATGCTGACATCAATTTTCAAGATGATTTAACTCTATACTTTTCTAGCAAAGGAGAGAAATTTCAGAACCCTGATTTACCTTCACTGACAGTGACACTACTCCCCGAAACAATGTTTCCAAGGCCACAGGCGAATGACGAGTGGTCACGTCTACCCAACCGGCCCCATTGCTTTGATTTATAGATGGGGCATCCAATAAAAATGGCAATCAAATCAGCTCAGCCACTTTACAGGTAGAGCACTGTCTGATTGAGTTGTCCAAGGCATAGCTACGGTTCAGAATGATTATTCAGAAGGACTAGAAAGGGGCCCATTCTTTCAGTCAACAAGGACACCATACATCTCCTGCTGTGTTCATGTTCCGCTGTGATACGGATCCAAAATAACAGCGCACCTACGGCTCGCATCCCTCGGACTGAAGGTTATTTGTTGTCTGAAGGACTCCACTTGTCAAGATATGATGAATGCCATGTACACAGACAGAGTAGCATCAAAACCCGGATTAGCCAGAAAACTTACTGATCTGTGAATAACCTAAAAAAGAGGAGCAGAAGATTAGCAATGATGCTTTTAAGAATGATCCATCAAACTCAACTATCAGAGGAGCTCGAATGAATCATCCGGCTTTGGGTTTTAAAACCTGCTCCCCTTTGCTGAAATTCTGCCATGTAGTCGTGAGAATCTCTGGGAGAATATTATTAAATCAGTACTATTAATTTCCTTGCAGATCATTTCTTATCTGCCCTTCCAAATGAATTATTCACACAAGGATGTCTCCGATTGCTGTATTAATCTTGAGCCTTTATATTCAGCTCTGTTGACCATAAAGCCTAAAGCAATGTCAGTGATTCGGGTCTTTATGTGAAAGAATGGTTAATGGAGAAGATACTCCCTCAGGAGTGTGTGACTTGTTTTCACTCATTCACATTACAGGGATAGCAATGTCCATGTGTTCACTTTATGGTGAGATTTACAGACAGTCTGATGAATAAAGGCCACTGCTTGGTTGCTAAGGAGCCAATTTCATAGGTTCATGGTAATACCATGTTCGAAAACACAATTTCCTTTCCAAGTGCTTATGTGGCATTAATGACCACACCATGGTGTTGGTACTAGTGTTGTATTGTTAGCATTTGCTAACACTTTTGCTGAAACATTTCCAGTGCAAAGACAGAGACAAGGCTAAGGAAAGGCGTATGGAAAGGCTTTTTGTGGCATGTGTCAGTGACAGCATCCTCTCAGCCTGTTTACTGTGTGTATAGTAGACCTGTTTCAGGAAGTGTGCTGGATCAAAGTCAGGGCAGCTGGTTTAACAGTTAGTGCATGTGATAAGTCAAATGAAATCACCCACATTGTTACATTGCGAATGACTTGTCTTAGTGTCTGACAGGAAAAAAGCAGGAAGACAAAAGTGGAGCTGATAGACGGAGTTGCTTGAGTAATAAAAAAAAAAGGCAGTGGGCAGGCCTCCAACTTCAGAACAGAACAATTGAATGGAGAAGCTTTTGTGATGGCAACACAATCACCTCCAAGAAATTATAGTCTTATACGCATAACAGGTAGAGACAAGTCTTTTTGGATGTAAATCAAACTAGTGAGACCATAAACATGGCAATTACCGCTATGCCTGGGTACAATGTCTGTTTTATCTCCAGAGAATACTTTCTTTTTAGTGTTTTTTTTTTGTAAGTCTCTCTCTCTCTCTCTCTCTCTCTCTCTCTCTCTCTCTCTCTCTCTCTCTCTCTCTCTCTCTCTCTCTCTCTCTCTCTTTCTCTCAATATGTTTTGCATAGAACTAAGCTAAGGTCTATACTATGCTGTTTCTTTGCTGTATAACACAGGAGCAATTTATCCCTTTACACACGTACCATTTATAGTTATCTGGTGCAGCACTAAGGGGGATTATTATGATATGAAGCATAATATAGGAATCAGGGAAAAACAAGACCAAGTATGAATAGTAATGATTGTTTCTTACTTCTAAGGCCAGTCTTGAAATGGAAAAGACATGAAAGGTTCAAGGTTCGGAGGAGGTCATTCAGACTAACATGCATGAAACAGGAAATAACTATTCATTGATTTTTGTTTCCGGAAAGATCAATTTTATTTTTCCTTTGTTTTCAAAGTACAATGTGCTAAAGCTCCGTACAGCTGGATATATCCTGTACAACTGAAGTAGAAGAAAAAAAAAACGGGCGCTATTAATCAAATTGCGTCAATGCGAGCACATTGTGTTGTCCTTCTGCACAATAGAGACAAGCTAAATCACTTTTGGTTAGGAAGCCATGGCACACATTTTTTTGAGAAAAAAAAAAGATTGGATGATATGCTGGATGGTTGACTATAGTAAATATGAACAAGACTGAGATATTGAACGATGTGTTTCTGCTGTAGTAAATAATGATTGTAGAATCCAAAGAAGTCATAAACATAAAATAAATTGTGGTTAAGAGCGAGGTAATGTTTTGGAATATTTTTTCAGATTTTCATACATTCATATTTTCCTTAGAAAAACACATTATGCAGGTATACTTTGCATAATTTCAGGGAAATGTCTTTGTTTGGAGCCTACACATCAGAGCAAGCTGTGTTGTGAAAATACCGCTGGTATGAGCTGGAATTATTTTGCATGTTATGAACAGCAATGTCCAACTCTTCGCTTTTTAAGCACCAGTGTACCACATGTGTGCATAAATCACATTTTATCACTGATAGTAACAAAAGCTTAAAGCATAAAAAAATCTGGGTAATATGCTTGTTTTGGTAAAACCACTGGCTTTTGCAGTGTAATTATTCTTCATGTTAATCTTTCCTTTATTGGTAGGACAGTGAAACGGTGTCTGGCTTACTGTTTCCCTCCCCCTGGCACACTGATAGCAAGTAAAAGTGATGTCTTAAGCTTTATCGCTCCACCTGCCTATTTAAGATTCATAGAAAAGGCTATCTGCTCCAATCAATATCTTCTTGAAATTTAAGTTGCATAATGCATCTTCCTCACTGGCGTGATTTAAAACATCAGCACAAAGTATTCTTAATTTTATTGCCTGCTGTAAATTAAAATTAATGATGCTGACATCCACAATTAACAATGAAAAATGCAGATTCATATAATTACTTTAGCCATAATATTGTTTTCAGCAAAGGCTCAAGGTGCTTGTGGCCGACTCGTCAGCGTTCAACACAACACAAAAAGACAGCTTCATTACATTTTCTTTGCTATAGGAAACAACGAGGGTGGGGGGGGGGGGTGGCAAACAAAAATCCCGTACTCATTTGGGAATGTCTTGCCATGCATAATTAAGCAAATTTGATTGGAATTAGGCATGACTTCTTTGGTTGGGATTTAATGAATGCAAATCAGGCATCTACATCCCTAAGATTAATTTCAGCCAATTAAAAAACAAAGCTTACTACAGTGTAAAAAAAAAAAGTGTAAAAGTGTTCAAAGCTGGGCAGCAAAGCTGTTTTTTTCCTGTTCATCACAGCCTCATAACTTACACTCAGGAGATCCATCCTTCAGGTTTGATCATTAGCATGGAGTTACAGGAAAACCGTGTGAATCCAAATATTGTAGATAAACACAGAACTTTGTTGCCTGTATACCTATTTGTGTTCTTTCCACTCAGACTCTTGTCACATATGCAGTATTTTATCATCATATGTCTTGTATATTTGAGTCTGTCATAGAAACAAACACAATTTATGTGGCTTTGCATAGATTCCCATTTTGATGAGCTGGTTTGTTTTTTAAAGCTCTTTTTTGACAACCGTTGGTTATAACCCTATTCCATTTATATGTAATGCATATGTCTTTTCAGAATGCAAGCCAGCAGAGTGGAAGATAATAAGCAGACAAACATGTGCATAGGAAATTGGGAAAATGACTGACTGAACAAACAAATTACTGAATCCAGAAATAATTAAACAAATAAGTGATGAAAATATTGATTGTTGCAAAGAAAACAGACCACGTATGCGTTGTTTGTAAAGATGTGTGAAGTCATTTTGTAAAAGTAGCTTGCATTGATAAGGAATATTGCTTAGATAACTGTGGCAGTGAGGAATGCTGTAGTGTTTGACTTTCGGTGAATTGGCACAATTTGTTGATTTCTTTTTTTTTTTTTTTTGTAATTTTGGAAATGTAAATAAAACTATAACAGCAAAGTTACAAGGCAGAAAGCATAATTTGAGAACTCTTTGACCTACTGTATGTAGACCATATGTATTTATTTGACTGTTTGAAAAGAAAAAAAACAATAAAAACCTACTCTAGAAGTAGAAATAAAAATATGACAATTAGGGTGCCAAAAGTTTCTTCAGTACAGTATATTAGTTCCATTTGTATTTTCTAAAACAGGACAAATTCTCACTGATTAAGTGTGGGTTTTATTTTTGTAGGACAAGGCATATTTTCTGGAGCATGCAGGTGCAGGCCTGGTGTATAGGTTGGTGTGAGTAAATATAGCTACTGTTTACAGTATGTGTTCCTTTCAAACACTGTCCATCAGGGCTCACGACTCACCTTTTTTTTTTTTTGTTGGTCTTCAATCCAGACTAAGCGAATCCTTTTAAATCCTAATAGTAAAGATACAGCTAGCATTTTGCACTCTGTGCCTTCTTATTTAATTTTTTTAACTCACCTGCTAATGTCTCTGTATTTTAATTTCTTTTACTTACTAATGAATAGGGTAGAAATTGTGACACTTTCCTTCCAGCTCTTAAATGAAACCCGTGTCAGGAATCTTGGATTATTTGGACATCCAGACGTTAATGCTAATGATGTAGGGCAAGCAGGCACCTTCAGTACTGGACGCTGTAGAATACTAATCTCTACAACCCCCTGCCCCCAACTGACACAACACACACACACACACACACACACACACACACACACACACACTATGGTTTGTGAGAGCGTGTACATCGATTTGATTTCTCACATCAAAAGACAAACACTGATGCGAGTCAGCAGTTCCTCTGTCAATGTCACTACTTTATGTGATTCTTTCCACACGCATCTTTATGGCACCCGGGGATCGAGCATTAGGCAATCACAACTATCGGCATTTCTTTAAAGGAGATTCATCGGTGCAGAGGACACACAATGGCTGCACTACACACATGCCGATGCATATTGAGATACTTTCGCTGCTTAGGCAGGAGCAATTTCATTGTCTTCGCATGTAATGCTTTGAATAAATGTTGGTTTTCAGAATTGGCCTCTAGCAGTAAAGAGGAATAAAGTTGAATATAAAAATAAAAGAAAGAAAAAAACTCTATGGCAAAGTTCAAAGCTGCAGAAGGAAGCCTTTATGTGAGCCTTAATCATGGTAAAACACAGCCTGGTATGCCAAGCGCGTCGTTCTCCCCCTGCTTCGCCGGGTGACACGGAGAATTAATATTTGGCCTCTGATGCATTCTTTTTGAAGGAATAAAGAAAGTAAAGAGAAGCATTATCTATTCAAGTAGCGGAGGGAATAGTGTGTGCCAGGCTCCCTCTGTTTGAGCTGTTGTGTCTCATTTTGTCTAGAGAAGATCAGAGAGCTGAGAACTCCACTGCTGAGTGGATAGAGCAAAATGAGCCCATGTTCCAAGTCTCAAATCCTCAGGGAGAGTTTTGTATGGGAAACAACGCTGTTGAGCTTATTTGCATCACACTGCTGGATAAATATAATGCAAGGTGATATGCACAAAGGCAAACACAGAGACAATAGTTTGTTTTGTTCAATGGCAGTGTAGAGACTGAAGTCTGTAAATAATTGGATCCAATTTTAATGTTTAATTGTCTTGTATATACAGAGTCATTTCCTGTAGTATTTGAGATATTTGAAATAATGAACAATAGATCTGTGTCGATTTAGTAAAATAGCTCAAATGATAAGCACCTTTTTCACTGGCTGTCCACTCTCAGCTTCTGTTTTCCCTATTTACTTGTTTGGAGCCAATTACACTACAGTATCCACACATTTTTTTTCCCTGTATGCCTTTAGCTTTGGATCCTATTAGGCAAAGGTTTGGTGGTAGACAGTTGGCCTTATGTTTCCTTTATGCACCGCAGACTCCACATCCAAGTTCACTAGAGCAGACCTTGAGCTTTTTGAAGCGTTTGAACCAAGTCATTACAAAACCACGGTGTTTATACAAATCTAACCACGCAAATGTAGATCATTCATTGATTAAAGAATTGGTTAATGTTCTCTCCTTATTACAAACTCCCTTTTATCCCGGCACATAATGATATAGCACATGTTTATTGTTTGAAAAGTAAAACCAGTGAAAAGCTATTCAGCCAGTTTATTGCAGGCCTCACTAGAAAAGGGATCATTTGCACGGTCTTTGAGAATTGACACAATCAGCAGTCGCTTCAGACGCGTTTTTAATTAATCTTCCTCAAATTGCGAGCGAGTACTTAAAGGAAGTGTGGCGCAACTGGATCTTCAGCGTGTTGGATGGCGTGGGTGAAGAGATGCGACAGTGTGATGGGAAACCCGGGGGACAGTCGACAGGACAATGCTGCCTCTTGGGAGGATTTTATGCTGCTGAACTAAATTTGAATACATTAATGAAACTCGGCAGCGGCGGTTGAAAGGGCATTGCCTGATTTTTATTTCCCCCTTTCTATACAGGAAAGAAAATGGTACAGAAAACTCAGTTGCAAATTGCGACTCTGAGTAACATCTGATGTATTTATTTATTTATTTATTTATTTATTTATTCATTCATTCATTCATTCATTCATTCATTCATTCATTCATTCATTCATTCATTTATTTATTTATTTTTTTTTATTTATTTATTTTTTTATATAGTTGTTTGATGGTTGTTTTTTTACATTATACTTGTATAATTTAAAACATGAAAAATAAAGGAAAAACAAGTTTTGCTTAAAAAAATCAAATCAAGCAAACAAACAAATAAAAAAAGGGCATGCAGGCCTGCAACGTGAATATCCACCACACTCTCAGATTTTCCAGGAGACACCACCCCTATTTGCTCCTTGCCTGCTTTTCCTGTTTGGTCTATTTTTTCTTTTTTAGTTTGTTCCTTATCTTTCTATCATTCATTCCTCCCAGTTGATCCTGAACTTGGCTCTCTCTCATGTGGTCTGGCACACATTTATTGTAACCTTTCTGTCCATGAAAGACATTTTTCCTCTCTTTAGCCTGAGAATTAGAAAGAAAGACAGAAAGAAATGTTTTGGCAGACGGCTTCAGGTATCTCGCCATTAAAACCTGGATGTTTCCTTGGCACTGTCTTCAAGGACAATTTACATTCCTGTACTGTACATTTTTTATTTTTTTTTATATGTACAATATGTTTCCTACAAATTGGAAAGAGATATAGATGGAATGACTGAGTAAGCGGTGACTAATAATCTTAATAAAATAAATAGATTGTGTTTTAACGTGTCTGACTGTGCATAAATGTGTGTGAAATTGTTAACTGTTCATTTTTTGCGCTTCTGTTAAACTTTCTTCTGCTTTGATTTTCCATTGCGCACTGAAACTCTGTACCTCACGGCATTTTCAATCCCTGTAGAGGTCACTGTTGTACGATGCAGAAGGCTTCTGAGAACTTTCAGCTCTGATGTTATTAGATTGAAACATATTTTAGTGGTGAATATTCTACTCATAAGTGCATCTTCATCAGCGTGGCTAATAATATCAAGCTTGCTTCATTTTAGATAAAAAAAAATAAAAATAAAATAAAAAATAAAATCTCCACTCTGAATCCTTACAGATAGATGTTTAACATGTTTTGGGTTTAAGAGCTCGGTCAGGATGAAAACTTTCAATCTCCAGGCTTGTGTTTGTAGAAATAATTGCTATGTGCAATTTGGGGAAGAGGGGTTATAATAAAGCTGGAGACATGAGAGATCTTCATTTGCTCTACACTCCACATTTGTTTATGCCATTTAACTCCTGAAATCCATACGCTCTCTTCCGGGAACATATATGAATCAACACTAAATCATATTCATCGCCGGAAACACACGTCCAGATGGCAGCCTCTTAACAAAGCCCGGATTAATGTGAAGCTGTGAATCACAGCACCAACTTCTCTTAAGGACTGTGAAGAACAACACAGCTAATCACTCATAAAGATGTGGCTGAGTATATTTTTCAGATCGAAAATAAACAGTAAATCAGGGTGCAGGGTGTGGTGTGGTGTGGTGTGGTCTGGTGTGGTGTGGTGTGGTGTTTGTATCACAATCTGACCCTTGTTTTAAGCCACTCTGATAGACATTCCTCATATGTATAAGGATGTGACGGAGAGGTACAGATGGCCTGGCTCACATAAGCCCTTAGTTAGGATTCTGTTTAAGTGTTAAAATCAATTTTAAGTAAATAACATGGAAAGGTTTGGGTAAGCACTTTTGCACTGCTAATTTAGCCTTGTTAAATTAGCCTCAGTGTTGCAGTGATGGGACAATGGTGTGTGTGTGTGTGTGTGTGTGTGTGTGTGTGCGTGTGTGTGTCTGTGTGTGTGTGTGTGTGTGTGTGTGTGTGTGTGTGTGTGTGTGTGTGTGTGTGTGTGTGTGTGTGTGTGTGCTGAGGGGGACTAGACATTGAATAATGCACCAAAGGCTATTTATTTATTTCTGTTTATTTATTTGTTTGCTTGTTTGTTTGTTTTCCTTTTTAAAAATGTGAATTAAGATGTTTATAAAATTCAATTAAAACTATATATTTTAGTGCCTAAAAAGTATATCGTTTTGGAGGTATTAGTGTAAAAATACTATTAAGTAAAAAAAATAACATTATATAAATATATTCAAAAAACTAAATAAATGTATATATGTATGTATTCTGAGCTCAATATGATTCATGTACTTTTACATGTTTAATAAGTTGTCTGCAGTTTATAATTATTCACATTATTATTGTACTTCTTCTTCTTCGTGATTCTGTGTATAAATATATATATATAGCTATATATGGTTGTAATGACAATAAAAGGCTTCTTGACTTGACTTGACTTGACTTGACTTGACTTGACTTGACTTACTAGTGTCAGCATTTGTCTGTGTTGTTTATTTATTTATTAACCAAATTATTCTACTATTTTTTCGAAAGATGTGCTGCGTAGAAATAACACGTAATTATAAATTCTTTGTAGCTGTATAACTCATTATTACCAGTCATAACATTATTAGCTTATATAATTCATACAGTATTGACACTGCAATAAGTTCCGATTTTCTTATCACAGGATATACAGTCCTACTGTCATACGTGTACAAAATCTGAGCTGTACTTTGACTTTTTCTGGACTTTCTTTTCGCTACTTCCTTGTAAATGACTGGAGTACACTTTATATATGGTAGTATATTTCCCACTCTAACAGCAAGTTTATTTGTTTTATTAGCAAGGACCTTGAATAAATAAAGCACAGTGATTTAAACACAGACTGCTGTGGCTGAAAACATGCTATGAAGGTAGAGATGATGTAGGTTAGGAGAGAAAGTGAGCCCGGTGGAGCACGAGCTGGTCATTTCTGTCTAAGAGAGATGCTCCATTATGCTCCTAGAATTCCACATGGAATTTGAGGCAGGCTGTTTGCTTTGCTCCTGCTAGGGTTTATGTATGCTACCCCAGTTGATTTCCACATCTAAAAGGACAGAGCATCTCATTTCTTGTCACTGTCTCCTAAATTCCTAAAGGTACAATTAGCATTTTGTCTGACAAAATGTTGAAAGGTTCATAGATTGATATTTGCAAAAATGCAGCAAGATGCTGCTTTCTCAAATGCAAATTTTGACATTTATTAACTTTTTATTCCAGATCTGTTTATAGATTGTAAAGTGCCTGCATATATTTAATATAAAAAAAAATAGTAATAAAGAAAAGTTACAGTGTTTAAACAGAATCGTTGGCTGGTGTACAAATGTGTGTATTTTAGTGTTCTGGCAATAAATTTTTCAGTGTCCTTGATTTATGTCTTTGTGACATTTCTATTGTGACCAACATTTTATAGCAGTATAGAGCAGGAAACTATTTATTTATTGCAGATCTCCCCCCCCTTAGGAGCGTTTTTTCCCCTGTGAAATAATGTCAGCACTTTCCCACCTTCACGGCCCTTTTGTTTCTAAATCTATTAACAATTCTAATTGTACAACACTAGTTAAGTAAGCATGGCAAATAAGGTAGGAAATGCATTATTTCCTTTTAGTGCAGATTAAAGGTAGGACTGTTTTGCACTGAAACAGACTGCCGTGGTCTTGAGTAAAGACGTTCGCATAAAATATTCCTCTCCTCCTGGTTTTAACAAGAGTTTACAGACGAGCTTCCTGAAAGTTTAAGATGTAGAGTTTCTGTGAAAGGAAAATCATTCCATCTTCACATCTGTTAATTAACATGTCCGTGTTCGGGAATCTTCAAAAGGCATACAATCTCTTTAAATTTGATTAAAGTGATACCTATTAGGTGGAGTGTTTTTTCTTTGGGACTTTCAGCTAATTAAATAGCTTTGTATAGCTCCGACTGCTTTTTCCTAGACACAACACCCTAGTTCAACCGTGCCGTTCGACATGCACATATCTTAATTGCAGATCATTTTGCAAATGTGGTTCAATTTCCTTTACAAGAGAGTTACTGTTAACTGCTATTTTTAAAGCCAATAACAACGTCAAAAAGCTTTGTATGATTAAAGCAATTATATTTTCTCTTTGTTTTCAGAATACAGTGAGATAGGCAGCAGTGTTTGTATAACATTTATTAAACATTTACTAAATGGAATTGAATCTGTCATCGTTGAGGTTTGCCAGCACAATTACCATTTAGGCAAACACTTTCATTCTGGGAACATTTCACATCTTATATTTCAGATTAGCTGACCAATTTTAATCAAATCTTAAATCCACCAGAAGCCAGAGGAGACCAAACATAGTGTTTGCACTACAAGACTTTCCCAAATGATCATACTGCTTTTCTCCATTGGATAAACTGCCTTTTAAGATTGTATTTTTATATACTAGTACTAGTATACTAGTTGTATTGCGACAATGCAATCAAATTCTGTTTTTATATATGCAGTATTTTTAGAATGCTAATTGTGAACACAGGTTTGTCACTTAATTGATTGTTGCTGTTATCAGTAAGTAATTTAATTGCAAGGATAGTATAAAATGTTCTGCGCTTTATCTATCGATATAAGTAATAAGAGCATTATGATAGTATGCTTAGTATCTGACATTTTCATGTCTATCTATCTATCTATCTATCTATCTATCTATCTATCTATCTATCTATCTATCTATCTATCTATCTATCTATCTGTCTGTCTGTCTGTCTGTCTGTCTGTCTGTCTGTCTGTCTGTCTGTCTGTAATAATAATAATAATAATAATAATAATAATAATAATAATAATATTAATATTAATATGTTTAATTTATATAGCGTCTTTCCCAAGCTCAAGGACGCTTTACAAGATTTAATAATTCAAGACAGATGAAATATAGTGAATATACATATACATATTCGTCGGACATTTGCCCAGAACGAAGGATCACATGCAGCTGCATGAGATAATAACAGAAGACACCACAAACACAAAAACATACAGTACAAGAGATAGAACTCTACATAGTACACGGTACATACACCACATTTCAGAAAAATTAAGGACTCCTAATACATATGTATTTACTGATAGTGGAGGTTAAAAAGGTGGGTCTTAAGCCTTGATTTAAATTCAGACAAAGTGGTGATGGTTCTGAGTGCAATGGGTAAGGAGTTCCATAGTGTTGGAGCAACACTATCTGTTTGTCTGTCTGTCTGTCTGTCTGTCTGTCTGTCTGTCTGTCTGTCTGTCTGTCTGTCTGTCTGTCTGTCTGTCTGTCTGTCTGTCGGCCTGCCTGTCTGTCTGTCTGTCTGTCTGTCTGTCTGTCTGTCTGTCTAATGTTAATTTGGAAAGTCTTTACAATGCAATCAAGTGTTACACTTCAATCCCTCGTTAATAATTTTTTTTTTCTTATTTTTATGTTGTAAGGGAAAGTAGAACATTTATGGTTTCTACATTGTTTAAATATCTACAGCTGTACAGGGCAGATGATGAAAAATTGAATAATGAAGTTGCAGATGATGTCTTGTACAGCAGGAGATAAAAAGACAGAGGCCTTTAGTTTAATACATAAATCTGTTTTTTGCTCTTGCTCACTCGTGTGAAAAATGTGTTGGGATCTATCTATCTATCTATCTGTAAACACATACATACACAAATACCTACATACATTTTAGCCCCAAATCTAAAAATGGAAAACATTGCATTCAATGGTTTACTTAATAGCTGGAATCAAAATGGATTAGGTGTATATCCATTTCACTTTTACTTTGTAACTATCCAACAAACTCATTTAAGCCTACAATTACTGTGCTACATCAGTATCACATTTACAGTATCCAGCAAGAATCTGGTAATCTATAGGCAGATTAAAGTTTTTACAAATACATAGTGACACCTAATAAATTTTCTAAGCTCTCCCAATACATGCTGTCAAACACACTGGATGGACAAAGTATGACAAAACTGTAAGAAATTTCCCCACTGTGGGACGAATAAAGGTATATCTTAAAAGTATGTGGACACCTGACCATCGCAAACACCTGTGCCGTTCCAAAACCACAGACATTAACATGGAGATTGTTTTCCTTTGCCTTTTTCAGTAAGAATTTTTAGTTTCCAGAAGGTTTTCTACTAGATTTTGGAGTGTGGGTGTGGGGATTTGCTCGATTCAGCCTTAAGAGCATTACTGAGGTCAAGCACTGATGTCAAATGAGAAAGCTCAGTGTGCAGTCAGCATTCCAGTTCATCCCAACAGGTTTAAGGTCAAGTCTCTGTGCAGGACAGTCTAGTTCTTCTACATAAACCTTGGCAAACCATAGACCTTGCCTTTGCACAGGGGCATTGAAATTGCGATGTGAGTCTCATATTTTACACTAAGGGGGAAACTTAATGGCACATCATAGGCAATATTGTGGCAACAGTTTGGGGATGGTTTACATAAAGGTGTAATGGACAGCTATCCAAATACCTTTGACTATATATTATATATGAAAAGATTTAAAAGTGAGAGTACTTCAAGTAAAATAGTACTTTTCAGTTTTGTACAGTGTAGACATTAAATTATAGTAAAATGTTTGGTGAAAGCTTCTACAAAGGATCACAGGGTGCAAGGGTATCGAGCAGAGCACCAGAAATTACAATGTTTAAGTACACATTATTGGGTTCAATATATTGTGGACTCCATGAATCAGACAGGGATGGAGCTTTGTGCTGCCTCTGTCTGAAGTCACCTCATTGATTACCTTGAGCCAAGTGGAAATGGCTCATGCATCTCATGTACATTATAACAAATGTTCTCTTTGCATTACAATTGAACTTTGATTGTTATGTTCAATCAATGCGAAAGGTCAAAGGATCGCCTCTGCCAGCAATTTAATGGAGAAGTCGATAGGGATTCATTTTAATCACTGCTGCAGTTGCCCAACGAGCACAACAGCAACCATCAAAGCCACACCAATTATACAGGTTTACCTTGCAATTTTGATATCCACAAATCTTTTTGTCTGCTATGAAAGTGCTTTAAATACTGTATGAGGCAGTGTGAGTAATTGTAGAATGAAACTTTTGACTTCTTCATGCCTGATATTACCAGGAGAGCTAAAAGTTAGATGTTGCTTAATAACTAACTCAGCTCACACAAACACACACTGATGACTTTTGAAGTATATTACAGTTTTTCTCAGTTGCTTTGGAGCATTTCTCAGATCAGAAATGAAATTCTCAAAACTTCTTGTTCCACCTCCATGTCATTTAGTCACTTGTGTACATTGATTGTTTACAATTGTCCGCTGTTTCCTACATTATCAATTGTTAATGTCATGTTGTTCAAAATATATTATACTGGTTAAACCTAAATAGTCTTAACCCCCAAAACATGTCTGCATCAGTTCATTGCATAAGTCATTGGACGCAAAATGGTTAAACCAGTTGTCATAACCTTTCAAGCTTAACAAGATAAGCCTAACCTTAGCCTTGTGCATTTTCAATCATTGTAATCCAAAATCCAAACCGTAGTTTACATAAGGAAATACTGAAATTGTGCATCATACTGACAACATGTCTAAACATTTTGATGATCTTGTTTGTGAACAATGACAAAAGTACTTTTCATTCTGATGGGAATGACACGTTCATTGACGCAAACACTTACTTTTGAGAGATGAACTGTGGATTATGTGGAAAATACAGGCTTTTGCAAAAAATCCAATGTATTGTGCTGTTTGCACAAATTGTTTTGAGAATGCACTTACTGGTTTGCAAATATTAAGGAGGATTCGAAAAATGTTTCAAACAACTGAGAAAAACTGTAAGATAGTGGCATCTGTATGTAAATCATGCCACTTTATACTGAAAGTCACATAAAAACTGGACTAAAAAACTGGACTAATATTATATATATATATATATATATATATATATTTATTTATTTATTTATTTATTTATTTATTTATTTATATTTATTTATTTATTTTTTTTGCCCAAAGGCTCAAACAAACACCATTTTTTATTCTGAAACTGGTGCATTATTAGTGCAGCAGCAAATGGCTTCTCCCTCTGAGGAAAGTTAACTGAGGAGTGAGCCACAACACATGCCTCATACACTCATGCAATTTTTCTCAGCATGCACTCACAGGCTGGGGCTAACGCATAACTCTCAAAGCTAAGAATACCTGAGGTACCCCACCGATGACACTTACTGTACACTGTACTGTACACAGCTTCCAGAACTTCAATAAAACACTCCCAAGAATAATAACTGGGAGAAAAGTTTGTGAACTTCATTAAAATCCTTTTCTTAATACAGTAACATGAAAAATTACAATAAGCATGGATAGAATTCAAAATAAATAATAATAATACAGGAAACAACTTAAATCTCACCAGCTTCATAAACACCTGTAGTACTTACAACTCTAACTTTATAAACTCTAAAGATTTGAGCCTGGGTCGTTTTCAAATGATTGAGTATATGAGCAAATGTTTTAACACACAAATATCTTTATAATGTCCTTAAAAAATTTTTTACACATAAACTGCATTAAATAGTAAGCCATTACACCAAACAAGCAATCAAGTCATTATAACCGACAAGCTGTAAATCACTGATTTGATACTGCACAATGCTCAGTGTTTGTAAGTTTTACCGGATATATAAACTGTTAACTTTATATATCTTTATATTATATTATTATATTATAATATCTCTATCTATCTATCTATCTATCTATCTATCTATCTATCTATCTATCTATCTATCTATCTATCTATCTATCTATCTATCTATCTATCTATCTATCTATCTATAAAAGTATGAGTAAGAGTATATAATATAAAGAGTATATATTACTAAAGTCCTTGTGGCTGAATGAGCACAAATCTCCAAAACTACACTCCCACATTTGGAACATTCTCCCAGAAGCAGCCTGTTTAAAAAAAGCGAATATGAATCGTATGGTCAGGTGTTCACAAAAGTTTATCTATTTAGTGTATATGCTGTAAAATAGGTTCATGCTGTGATACATCATTAACAAAAGTTTAAAGTTAGTTCTATGCAAATATGTCAGGAGAAAGTTTGTCATATTATTTTAAACATAATAATTAGCTACATTTCTACTCTTTGTGAATGTAAAGGTAAAAGTATGTAGTTTTGGTTCTGGGTATGTTGTATTTATGACTTTGTGGCCTGTCGCTGTGTAGTAACAGCACTTCAAGGCCCTCAGTATGATTTGGCATCTGCCCTTCACCTTTCTCTGTTCAGCTTGCAGTGTGTTTCTCTGCAAGGATGGGGTCAAAGTCATGCAACCTCCAAGAGACAAGTATTGGAAATCAATAAGAATTTCTCTTTCTTTCTCTCTCTCTCTCTCTCTCTCTCTCTCTCTCTCTCTCTCTCTCTCTCTCTCTCTCTCTCTCTCTCTCTCTTGCAAATAGCACAGGGAAGGGGTGTGTTTATACAACAATGTTCTCCATGCACTGTATACTATATAGAGTATACTATGTATACAGAGATCAACTATACTTCTGTATAACCTAAGTTGAGGACGATAAATGATTTAGCCCTAATGTCGTTTTAAACATTTCAATATATACATTATATTCTAATTGCCCACTGCTAAATGTTTAATAATTGCTTGTGTAGAGACAACAGTACATGTACATAAAAAATCAATCCACAAATGTGATCTAAACTTGGTTGTGTTTCAACTGACTACCAACTTTGTGCAATTAAAGTTATTTATCTCTCTTTTCAGAGTTCATCAATTATACTGAAATACACTTAATGCCCATAAGAGGGATGATGTATGATTGGTCTAATTATTTCTTATTCATTATGCTTTCTTAAGCATATCAATTTCGTTAATACCATGTAATTAAAACATGTCAGTGAACTACAAGTTGCAGGCTTTATTAATGACTATGAAAATTATTTTTAATTAAATAGCCAATTACAGAAAAATCCTAACCATGAGAATTGACATTTAAATGAATTTCATTTAAATTGCTTTTCAACATTGTTTTAGCAAAGTCTTATAGGATGAATAAATTATTACATCAAGCAATACACTGTGTCGTTGATCATACAGGAGTCGTATCACAGCCTTACTTTTAAACACTTTTAATGCCACAGCTCATTAATTTTATGGTTATTCATCAAGGTCTAGAGCAGTATGAGTTTGCCCCATGCCTTTTGCACTTCCTGCTGCATTTGTTTTGTAACATAATTGTAATAACAAACATAATATGTTGTTGAAACATAATCAGCTACTGCCATTTCTAGATTCTAATTGCCATACAATAGCAGAATCGTTCATCTGGGTGTATGTCACATGTTTGCCGATATCCGTGTGTAGTTCTATTTATGAAATTTTAAACATTATTTAAAAAGTATGACTTTTTTACATTTTAAATATTGATTTATTTATTGACGGATTACAATCTACTGCTTCTCTAGCTCAGATTTTATTAACATTTCAAACTGATTTACAAGGAAGACATGAATCGAAACTTTTATCTGTACTGGCACCTAGGTAAAGAACTTCCCCTAGCTGTTTTTCAACAGAGGATTAGAGAATTGGCCAAGTTCTTTCAATATAAGCTGTATAGTGAAAGAGATGCATTATGAGAGATTTAAATAAAAGAAAATCTATTATGCAATAATGTAATGAATATGTCCTTGAACTTGAAACATTTACACAGTTGAGTTACACTCAAGCAAATGAAGATAAACAAGTTTTCACACAAAATCTACAATCTTTATTGGGATGATATAGTTCTTGACAATGTTGTAGGGCTGTTTAAATTCTGAAAGTATTTTTACGATTTAAGTAATTTGCGTTTCAGTGAATAAATTTTAGTTTCACAATTGATCCAATATATTATCCATATTTTATCTTATCTTATAATTGTTTTTTTAGTTTTGGATTTGCATGACTGCTGAGTGAAGTTGTTGACATGCACACTTATTTTTCATTGAAAAGTTGTTTTATAATACTTTGTTTTTACTGCATATTTGTAATTCACAGTAATATATCTCCCTGCATGAGTCTTTAAGGTTGGAATGCATTAGTGTAATTGTAATGTACGACTGTAACACAGTGGGTGCTGCTGTGTGTCAGCATCAAGTCTACTCAGCATATTAACCCTGTAAATCCATAGGTTATTATTCAATTATTCATCTTAAAGCATTAGTTTGGTGAAAAGAAGAGGAAATGGGTGTACTGTAGGAACGGAAGTGAGGCATAATAGTTAAAACTGTTGAAATGAAAAGATGGTGTTTTAGATGCCTTGCCTTGTGTTTCACTTTCACCTGCAACTTTCCGTAGGGGGGTTTATGACTAATTTGTAGTTAACCCATGCTAACATGAAAAACAGTAGGCAAACTATTGTGACATTCATTGTTTATAATGAAATCTTAATATGGTGAATATTTAAGCAAAGGTTAGCAACATAAAGGGCAAATGGATTGTCTGGCTATGAATTTAAAGCAGTTATTGATTTTCACACTACCTCTTTGCCTGAATGGTAATTGTGAACTGGTTCTCTTACTTATCTTAAGGCACATTTACCTAACCTAACATGCCATTCCAAAGGCTGCAGTGCTGCAACCATAATAGTAACAGTAGAGCAATAGGTGTGGATTCCCAGTTCTTGCTCTAATAAATCACCTTTCCCCGAACGTGGTCTTGCATTACACTTGAATTCAACATTTGACAAAAGTAACATTCTAAAACCTGAGCTGTTTGTTTGTTAATGATACCAGCACCATCTCGCACCCCCAGACGTTACATCATCAGTCCTGATGCTGCTTTGGTGTGCTCACAGATGAAATGCAATCCTATGCGAATCACCTAGACTTGCATTTCACCACCTTATCGACAGAAAACGGCAACTCTATCTCATGTACAGCTCTGCTGAACACTTCCTCTCTTGCTGTGCAGACATGCTAGGTTTACTATAAACTTGCAGAGCTGTTTATATTTTATTTGACACATTTTCGTAGGTTTTAGGCTCTTTAAAATGTCAGGAAATCATTATTGGTCTTAGTAGCCATCAGGCACTGTTCAACAAATCACTAAATTATATTGACTGTTGTTAGATTTTTACTGTTATGGAACAATGAGTGTTTTAATTAATTGTAATAATTATATAGATTTAAAGAGTGAACAAAGTAAAGGAAAAAAATATGTAAAGAAGTGACAAAGAATATAAATACAGAATGAGATTAATTACAAATTACACAGAAATGCATATTTTAACAGAGTTGCAATGCACAGAACCCCTTATTATAAAATAAATAAATAAACTACACAAGAATGCAGTGCAAAGAACACAAAAATTGGTCTACAAGATGTGGGAAAAAGTAACGTGGATAGATAAATCATCCTTCACGGTGCATGTGTGGTGACACCAAGAGAACAGCAAATGCTTGAAAGCTTGACCCCTGCAGTGACGGGTCCAGTGGCTTTGGTTGTTGGCATGGTTCATGTTTATGTGTCCCCTCAGAGGGAAGAGTCTGAAAATCAATAAAGTTCTTCTGACTGACCAGCTTTATCATATGATGAAACATTTCTATTCTAATCTGAGTGCTCTCTACCAGGATTACTCTACCTCCTTTCACACAGCACAGGAGCTCAGTGATATGAAGATGATATATATCACATGCTATGGTCTTTTCAGTCAACAAATGAACACTGAGGAGAGATATTAGAGCAAAGGGTTAGATAGTGCTCTCATTTACATTTACGTTTACAGCATTCAGCAGATGCCCTTATCCAGAGCAATGTACAAAAGTACTTTCAGTCTCTATCAATGAGTTGAGGGCAAAAGTTAGGAAACAATTAGTATGAAATATTCTTTATTAGGTTTGCAGATGTTTCATTCATCATCAAATGCAATAATAATGCATATTATTAAAAGAAATAGAAACTAGTAATGGAAAAAAAAAAGTTTGAGGTTTCTTTTCTAAACTTGTTATAAATAATCTCTAAGAACTTGTATGACCACCTTTTGCCGTGATATCTGCTTTCTGCTTCTTTGTCTATCCCTTGAACATCTTTAGATCCTCTCAGTTGTAGTAGTTGGCCTCCCTTTAGTCTTGCCTCCTCGAACACACGGTCTTCCTGACATGCCTTTTCTAGCACTGCCAGATTGCTTGGCAAATCTTTGTGGATTCTTTCTGACATATCTTTTATAACTCTGCCAGATGTCATACACTGGAGACCGAGAGGATCTTATCAAAATATTTTATGTTAATTTTGCCGTATGTTCGGATTGTTGCAGGACACACAAGCACGCATTTATTTTTAGCACCGTGGAATGTTTTTTTTTTTTTTTTTTCCTGTAGATAAGATTGTAAATGAAAAGTAGCTTTTCTTTATTTTTACTATGCAGTTAGGGTTCAAACTTGCCATTTTTTTTTAGGATACTCATGCTGGCACAGGTAGTCTTGCCCTTCAAATTTATTCTCATAATTACAACAGAATTCTAAATCAAATGTATTTGGACACATACTCTTTCTCTGACTCACTGCCTGACTCCTGAAATATATTCTTTTATCATTTGGCCATAGTGCTAAATGTGTGTGATCATAGTGTTAAATCTATCTATCTATCTATCTATCTATCTATCTATCTATCTATCTATCTATCTATCTATCTATCTATCTATCTATCTATCTATCTATCTATCTATCTATCTATCTATCAATCAATCAATTATTTATTACAAGAATTTTTTTCTCGTTTTATATGTTTTAATGGAAAGTAGAACATTTATGGTTTCTACATTGTTTAAATATCTACAGCTGTACAGGGCAAAAGAAGTGCAGATTAATTGAATAATTATTAAATTGAAAAATTAAATAATGAAGTTGCAGACGATGTCTTATACTGCAGGAGATAAAAAGACAGAGGCCTTTAGTTCAATACATAAATCTGTTTGGGCTCTCGCTCACTCGTGTGTGATGCAATGTGAAAAATGTGTTGGGATTATATGTTGGAGTCTGTCAGTCTGTCTGACACAAGTAAAAGATGGTTTATATTGTTTTAGCGAAATAGAGAAAGGTCAGGTTCATTTTTGCTTTGTTTGTGTGTGTGTGTGTGTGCACGTACATGCCCTTTGTGCTGCTCAGACCGTATTTAGTTCACAAAAGTCTTCTTAAAATGACCAACCACACACAGTGAAATGAAACCCCTTCCTACGCTTGGGGGTGGGGGTGGGGAGACTGTCCGAATGCCAGGTGTGTTTTCTGTGTGCACAGGTGGGAGTACAAATAAGAAGAAAGCTTATGTCACAAGAAGTGAAAGAAGAATTTTGTTACATATTGACAAAGCCACTGATGCTTTCACTGATATTTTGCATGAATACTATAATAGAAGTATAAAGGATGCTGTTATTCATTTAAGCATAATAACCAAACACTTTGCAGGGTAACAGTAAAAAAAAGAATTAAGTATTGCTGCATTTCTAGAGTTCATATTTTAAAACAGATCAGTTTGTCTATATGTGTCATTTATTGATTATTAGTCAATTAGATGATCATCAATACCCAGAGATTTATACAGATTCAAAACGGTGTAGTTTTCTGCATAGCACCAATGAGATCGTAGACAGACAAACTCAACCTAGAAATAAAACTCAATCAAGACTTCAGTAAGAGATGAGTTTATTTGAGGGAGAGTGTAAAGTCAGGGTCTGCGGTGAGATGTGCATCGCCTTCCCTTTCCATTCCCTGTTGAATGGGGCAGAAAGATGTGTAACTCCGGTAAATAGCGGTAATTGGGATGGAAAAAAATATTTAGCGCTTTAGCGCGCGCTTTCGGACGCAGACGGTGTGCGCGTGCTTCAAAGGCCGACAGTGTCCACTGGCTCCTCCCACTTTGGACCTTGTGACAACAACAACTCATCCCGGAGAACGAGCTGCACTTTTCGGCTCATTTTCTTCCTGTCATTCTGTGTCTCTCTGTCTCTGTGTCTCTCTCGGGCTCTCCGTTCCGGTCCCATCTCCAAATGGTCGTCTCTCCGTGCGCAGCCTAATTCATTACCAAAGACCTTTTTTTTCTTTTTCTTTTCTTTTTTTTTTTTTTTTTTTTAATAAATACTTTTTCTCGGCGGAGCGCGCTACTGTGGATTTCTCCTTTTGGCCAGCTCACGCGTTACTTACTTTCTTTCTTTGGGCTTTGTTTTTTTTTTTTGCTCCACTTTTTTTGAACTTTAACGCGTGCTCGAGCTGATCATGGCCGTGCCGGCTGCTTTGATCCCCCCTTCCTCTCTGGTCCAGCCGTCTCCCATCTCATCCTCCTCCTCGTCGGTGAACACCTCGTCGCCTTCGGCCACCTCGTCTCCGTGTCCGTCGGTGGCTCCGGCCGGCGCGAACCTGTTCCGCTCGGAGCTGAGAGCGGCTGCGGGAAGCCCGGTCATGCAGATCGCCGTCACGCCGAATCCGCTCGCCTCCAAGCCCGTGTACTCGACCCCGTCGCCCGTGGAGAACACCCCGCAGAACAACGAGTGCAAGATGGTGGAGCTGAGGGGCGCGCAGGTGGCCTCGTTCACGGTGGACGGACGCGAGCTTATCTGCCTGCCGCAGGCCTTCGATCTGTTCCTAAAGCACCTGGTCGGCGGGCTGCACACCGTCTACACCAAGCTGAAGCGGCTCGAGATCACGCCCGTGGTGTGCAACGTGGAGCAGGTGCGCGTGCTGCGCGGCCTCGGCGCCATCCAGCCCGGCGTGAATCGCTGCAAACTCATATCGCGGAAAGACTTCGAGACCCTCTACAACGACTGCACCAATGCCAGGTAAGCGCGCAGAGATCCCGCGCACGCTGTCGGGTTGCACCGTGAGCTCGGATTAAGAGCCGATTCTTCTGGACGGCTTCGCGCGCACTCAGATCCTATTCTCGGTATAGAGGAGCGAAGCGCGGAGCTGCAGAGAACCGACTCCGAGCTCGCGAGCTCAACCGAGATGATGACGTAGAGGAGCCGGTACCCGCCGTGCTCAACTTTTTACACCACGGACAGCAAACAAAAAAAGTGCACAGCAAAAACACACGTGTGTTGCATGAACTTTTACACACAACTGATGCAAAATACACAACTAAACACCTGCGTCATTTTAACTTCTGCACATCAGTTTGTAACAGTAACTTCTAAGTGTTACACAATTTCTACAGCACTGACGCAAAATGCACAAAGTACATCAGTGTGTTACACATCATCTACAGCACTGATGCAGAATTCAGAAAGTACATCAGTGTTACACATCATCTACAGCACTGATGCAAAATACACAAAGTACGTCAGTGTGTTACACATCATCTACAGCACTGATGCATAATACACTGCTCATCATCAGTGTTACACATTTTTTCCATCACTAATGCAAAATACACAAAATACATCAAGGTCTATCTTCTAAGCATCAGTGTGTTACACTAGCTTCTTAAAATCAATGTGTTCCACAACTGAATCAAAATACTGTACACAGCTCAACACCAAGGGTGATAATAGTCTAAATAAAATGCAAATAATTAAGATGCAAAAGCCGCAAAAAACATAAAATAAAAATAATCGAGCATCAGTGTGTTGCAATAACTACACCACTGATGCAAAATACACACTAAAACTTCAGGGTATTTAAGATTTTACATCGTTTACACGAAGGACACAGCTAAACAGGGTGTTAGCTTAATCTATAAACCACTGACACAAGAAACACAGTTAAACATCATTGTCCTGGATTAACTTTTCTTCCACTGACACAAAGTACTCAGCTAAACATCAGTGTATTAGATTCAGTTATACAGCACTGACACAAAGTACACAGTCAGACAACAGTGTGTTTAAGATTAACTTTTACAGTCCTCATTTGTGAACAGATGGCCCTTTCTAAATAAGCACTGTATAAATAACACTGGCTGTTTTTTTTTTTTTTTTTTTTTTATGTGCACACTCTCCCTAATAATATATATAAAATAATATAGGATAAAGTGTAGTTTAGAATGGGATAACTCATTTTCAGAATTTGGGAATGAAATGTCATGGGTGTCGGGGATGTATTCATAACAAAGGAGTAAAAGAAATAGTATAATGAATGAGGGTCAACAGTAACAGTTGTCATCTTAAACTGAGGAAAGCCTGGGTGTGTACACACTGCTATATAAACATGCCCTGATTGTACAGTTACAGTGCTGTTATAATATGTTTTAATCACATCAAAGCACTTCATAGGGCAAATGGTTAAAATATTGTGCACTGTATGTGATCTTACAGTACATTCAGTTTAGCATTTGTTCTTACTTTCTTTTTCTTTTTCTTTTTTTCTTTTTTTTTTTTTTTTATTCAGTCAGACAAAAAGTGCTTGTGGTCAGTAAGTGCATGCTGTCAATAATAAGGACGGATTCACTGCCTACAGCTAATTTTAAGTAGTGGAAACATAGATTACTGTTAAGTGGGTGCAAGACATGCGACCTTTCTCCTTAAATAACTTTTGTTTAATTGTATGTGAAAAATGTTAATAAATACGCAAGCAACCAAACAAATAAATCGATTCTCTTTATTATTAGCATGTTTACATTAAGAGAAAGGAGAAAAGGTTACATAATGGTAGTATAATGAAATCCTTCATATATTTTGTTAGTAATAATATGATTTGTTGGTACACAACAAATCCATAAAAAAATCTAAATATCATGATCCTGATTACAGAATTCTGGTCTCTTCTATACTGCCCACATTATGCCTTTGTCGTATTTATTTATTTATTTATACATGTTTAATTAATCATAGTTTTTCGTAAACACAAAGCCTTGGAATAATAATAATAATAATGAAAAGAAACCTAAATGAGTGCTATTCACCTTGCGTGATGCTTTTATTTTTGGGTTGTTTGACCAGTGCACATATAATGAGGACGGTTATTTTGGATGTTTGAAGATTAAGCCGCGACGCCTCAATCTCGAGTTCCCCCGGACCTCTCCTGGTCCCACAGTGATGTAGTGTGTGATTTGAACTCTTGAGGGCTGGCACCGAGAGTGGCCAGTGTTGGGGTTAAAGGATAATGCAGTGCTACATATTGCTTTAATGACGCTAAAGTGCTCGCCTATTACTGCTGCACGGAGAGGTCTGTAATGGTCTCTGAAAGCACCTGGTACTGCCGGTGTTATGCTGAAATCAATCATATCCGCCATGGCTGCTTCCCATTTGGAGAATTACATCATTTGTATGGACAAAGATATCCTGTGTAGATGGAACACAAACAGATGGTGAAAGGAGGAGCGGCTCTTCGTTACATTGCTGATTAAATCTGCGTGTGTATGTTTGCCACTCGAAGCAGAAAGGTTTGCACTTTAGCTCCTAATTCGAGCCTTCAAGTATTCGTCGCTCACTTGAGTTTTGATGATGCAGCAAAGGATTTGCCCATGTTTTTGGAGTCTCTGCAGCCGTCGATGAGAGAATATTAACTGGTCTTTTCGAGGGACCTCGTGGTATTTGTGAATATTTCTTTTTTAGGTAGTGTAAAATACATTTCGGCAGAACATAAAGATGTGAACGTGTGCATGAATTTCCGACACTATAATGATGACAAGACGAGGCATGTAAAAAAAATTAATAAATAAAAATAAAAAATGACGAAATGATAGCTGTTTATCTTTGGCAGCTCTTGTTTAATGCATGTGCTGTAAAGTAGCGGCAGCGATCTGCACTCTCGCTCTGCAGGAACACACACTCCTTTTTCCCTTTTCCTCTCTCCCCCTCTTTCTCTCTTTCTGCTACATCCTCACATTGAGCCTCGATCCAGATTAATGCTCTCCTTCCGGTGCTGAGCAGATAGAAGGCCCATAATCTCTTGCTTTCATGGGAGCTACGGCAGTGCCTCATGAGAAGCAATACTTCAGCCACTTGTTTTCCTTTTCATTTTGTGTGCGCGGGACAGCGCAGGCTCGGCTCATTCCCAGCGGCATCTGAACTTACAGGGTTATTGAAACATCACAACAGTGCTGCTCTCTCACCGGAGCCAAGCTGTACATGCACAGCAATGCAGCACTTAATTGACAATCATTGTCTACCTCTGAAGGTTAAACACGTACCTCCAGACGACAGGAGGCCTTTGGGATAGCGGCTATTTTTTTCAGCGCTAGAAATTCATGGATTTTATATATATATATATATATATATATATATATATATATATATATATATGTGTGTGTGTGTATTTTGCACTTTTTTCCTTCGTAGCTTCATATATAATAAATATAAATGTAAAAAAATTACATTTACATGCTCAGCCATAAGAGCAGGACTTATATAAAAAAGTCGCTTGCGTTTTGTTTGTTATGATTCAACCTTTCCCATTTACAGGAAAGTGGGATTATTTTGTCTAGCGCTCAGGGGTTACGTCTTCACCACTGGTGGCAGATTTTATCTCTCCTCTCTCTCTTTCTTTCTCTCTTTCTCTCTCTCTTGCGCACACGCTTGCTCTCCCTCTCTTTGCAGTGCTCTTCTGATATATTTGTTTTCGGCAGGGCACAGATGTGTTTACAGGTACTCATGGGAAATCTTTGGATCGGATTCAAATCATTCCCAGTCAGAGTGGGTGCTAAGATACCCGTCACCCAGCAACCACATCCAAGAGGGAGCCAGGGTGATAATAACTTAAAAAAAAAATAAAAAAAAAACACAGAGAGACAGATGTCTGATTAGGATGAAAGAGTTTGAGGGGGGGTTTGTGTGCATGTTAAAAGGCTTGTTAAAATCACAAATTCATTCAAGCACTTTCTTACGAATCAAATATGCATTTCTCCGCTCTGGCCTCGAGTTTGTGTCGTGCTGATGGGTCAGAAAGGAAGAGGATATACAGCCGGCTTTTTTATCTTTGCCTCTATGAGTCGGCGGCGCTCGGCTGTTAGAAAGGATTAGTAGCTAAATGAATTGTGCGCTTGCTGCGTGGTGCAGGTGATGTCGTTAGAAAACACTGGACAATTGCACTGGTGGTGTTGCTTTTTAAAAGTCAATATGAAATTGAATAGCGATTCAGAATGATGACTGGCATGTTTATTTGCCTTTTCCAATTTTTTTTTTATTTAGAACATTCATGGATTTTTCCCAAAGTCAGTAAAAGTTGTTCTTTTAGTTGATGCACTTGAATAAATATAGCTGATAGGCTTTTGCTAGCTTTTACTATTCTTTTTTATGGATGAGCCTCTAAAGTCCATCAGGTTTGTTTGTAAATGTAAACATTTTAAGCTGATTTGATTTGGACATCTTTCCTGGAGGCTAAGAACTTACTGCGTTTCTGATGTTTTGATAACGGGTGTCGTTATGTGACGTTGACAGGACTGAAGTGCGAATATTTTGGGGATTTATATTTAAATGGAGAAAAGAATAAAGCAGGTAGGAAATGGCATAGTTAGGACATTGGAATAGTGCAGCAACACCTGTGACAGATTGGCTGTGGAGGAAGCCATGAATTTGGGCCTCTGTGTGTGTGTGTGTGTGTGTGTGTGTGTGTGTGGGTGTGAAAGAGAGAGAGAGAGAGAGTGTGAACGAGAGAAACACTGTAGGGCCTGGCATGTCTTTAGCCGGCAGCTCGTCCACATTACACCGTATTTAGGGAGCAAGGCGCAGATCACTGGTGCTTGTACAGCGATGTTAAACACTACTGACAGAAGTTAGAGGGAGCAGATGAGATTTCTAGATTGGACGGAGATTCCAGGCTGTAGCTCCGCTCTGTCTAATGTGGTCACGTAGAGAAATTGATTTCCCCCCCTCCTGAAATTAATTAATTTTTCATATAGCCCAAAGCTGGAGTTTTAAAAAAAGAGGGTGCACTTGCCGCTTCTCTATTTTCCTGCTCTTTTTTAAGAATTATTGCCTAATCATATTAATACTTTTGCCCCAAGGATGAAAAGATAATTGTACAAATGCATTTGGAAATATGTATCACTGAGTATTTATGATTAAATTATGCAAATAACGCCGCTCCCATCCTTCGCGGACCCAGATTGTCTAATTAGGATTGATATGCCGAGTAGATGTTCTTGAATCTGAATACACGCATGTCCAAAGAGCAGAAAATTGAAAATGACAAGGCTGGAATCCTTAAAAAGTGCTCCCCCCCCCACACACACTGTCTAATTCAGCGTAGCTGTATCAGGAGTTAATTTTCCCTAGCTCATTTTCACATCGGAGATGACAGGAAGAAAAAAAAAAAGAATACTTGTGGGAATCAGTCGCAAATGGGATTCTAAAAATTTCATCCAATTTGTTATTTAGGCTCACAGAGATCAATTTTATAGTATGTAAACATTTCTGTTCTGAGACAGAGCTGTACATTTCTTCCACAGTGGCCATGATGGAGTTAGTAAGACAACATTTATTTGCAAAATGTGTGTTTGAGCATAAGGGATATGGCAGCGGGGCTTGGTGAGGTAACTGCCACCAGCGGCTTTGGTAGTGCCAGCCTGAGGACAGGTGATTATTTAGCTCTGCAGGCTGTTTTCATTTAGGTCAGAACAAGCTCCACTTTACAGGGCAATGAGAGCACCATGACTCCATTAAAGGAAAAAACAACAGGCTCTGGAGTGCTTGCGCCATTTTGCTGAGGACAAAAGAAATAAGTGCTCAATGAATTCACTTTCAAGCCCTCCTCAAAGCATGAAATATGTGGCTCTAAAGCACTCGTTTGAAACCTTTTTGAAAAAGAAAGAAATCATGGCTCTTTGATTATGGGATGTACATGTTTTTTTTTAGGCTTATTTCTCTAAAGTTAAGGAGGCAGCGTCCTTGTTGGAATTGTGTAGCTTCTTGCGCGGTCAAAACGACTTAAAGTCGACCGGATTATTTCCGCTTTAGCGCGATAATCAGAATGTGAAACAAAAACTGGAAATTACACACAAAAAGCGTTTCTGTCAGCATTGCTTGGCCCAGTACAAAAGCCAAAAGCTCCGACACCTTCAGAAGCATCTCATAAAGTTGTGATTGTTATCTAATCTTTACCTGGCAAAGCGAATGGCTCGCAGCTAATGACACTTGAGACACAAAACGGAATTCTATCACCGTTCAAAGCATCTGCTCCTCAGACGGGCCTCTGACGAACGTGAGACTCCAGGCCCCCTCGCTCGCTTGCTGAACTCCTCCCAGACCACACAGCAGCGTGGAAAGTCAATTTGCCTAAATTGAATCATAATAATCATAACAAAACACAAATATTGTTTTTTTATTGCCACTAAGGATCCCATATGTTGCACGCTAGAGTTGTTAGCTATGCATTTTTGCTTCTTGAATAAAACACTTTCAAGGTGAAACACAAACGGCTGCTTATTAGATAAAAATGCTAAGTGCTTGGATGTGGCATCAATCCCCGATAGTGCGCTTTTCTCCATTCTCTCTCTCTCTCTCTCTCTCTCTCTCTCTCTCTCTCTCTCGCTCTCTCTCTCTCCCTCTCTCTCTCTCCCTCTCTCTCTCTCTCTCTCTCTCTCTCTCTTTCTCTCTCTCTCTCTCTCTCTGTTCAAATGCTGCAGAGTTTAAAAGTATTAGCTCACTTTTACTCAGTCCTCCAATCATACTTAAGAATGAACTATGACTTCTTTTGACTTTTTTTTTCAGGACAAATAGACATTTATTTCACTCTGCACTCGAGTAGCGTAAACCCTGCTTGCAGTGCTCACAGAAGTCCAAAGTATATCACTGTCACATATGGCTTGATTAACTGTAAAAGGGAGACATCCCTGGAAATGTAATATATTTTTTTAAACCTATTCAAAGGCACAGAGAAACCCCTTTTGGCATGCAATTGTGATAAAGTGAAAATCCTATTTACACACTATCCACTCCGATCCTCCACCCTGCTCGAGTTTGCCTGCACAGAGTGCATTAGGAGGAGACACTGTATTTCCGTGTCAAAACAAAAGCCACCGTCTTTTTTCCTTTAGACCTGATCCAGAGCCTCTCATGTTGCTCATCCATCGAGCCCTGCGAGAGAGCAAGAGAGGGCCATTATAATAACTCCAGCGTTTTTTTTTTCTCCTTTTTTTCAATGATGCTTGGGTTGAGTTTCTCTCCTCCAGCCTCAAATGTCACTGTCTCGCTGAGGCTCCCTTTAAAAAATATCGCCCCTGCCATGGTGAGCCCTAGTGCCCGGCTATTATTACTCTCCCCGTAAAGACTGACAGTTTGCTCCGCAGAGACATGACACCAAATTCATCTGCTGGAAGTGGACCACCGCGCCCCCTTTCTGTCCCATCAGATACGTGTAAACCGATGACACCTGGCTGGGGGATGCGGAAAGGCGAGGCGAGGCAGGCAGGCGGTGGCCACAGCACACACACGTCGCCTGCTTTTATAGCCTTTGTTTGTCAGGAAGACGGGGTAGACTATTACACAGGTCTAGCGGCTCACTGTCTCGTCTTTCACAGCTGTGTTTTTTTTTTTTTTGAAGATAAGCCAAGTTTTAATCAAACCATCACTTTTCAAATCACACCTCGGTTTTATTCTCCATCACCTACAAGAGACGACGACTTCGTTTCTTTTGTTTAGAAGACAGGCTTATACACACAGTGACTCATAAACCTGTTTAAACGCTTAACACCGGGTTTATGACCGTCACCTTTTGCTAACTGCCATCACACCAGTTCATGTATTCTACTTATAATTTTGTCAAATCCAAACATAGGCTTTGTGCTCTGTACAGGCTCCCAAGCATTATGCTGATAAAAGTTTTTTCCCCCCCCACAGCATAATACATCTGTCTATATGTATTATCCCTCTGTTGCTCCGGAGCAGACTCTGTGACATCCATAAACTTCACATGTGAATAGGCTTTTCTGAAAAGGAGAATGAATTAAGTCGAGCTGACATCGCATGCCAATAAGCTTTGTTTCATTCCCAGTGCAGTATTCATTTGTGGCACAGAGAGATTTATTGCATGATTGACAATTATGAGAGGATGACCTAGTTTTTTTTTCTTCCCCTTTTTCTTTTACGCAATGGAACAAAAATGGTTTGCATTGCATGGCATGGCATGGCATCTCTTTTCTTTTGTATTGTGCAGCCCATAAGCGAGCAATGCAGAGGCTTTTGCCAAGAGAGACACAGCTTTGATTTTTTTTTTTTACGCTCTAAAAATAAGTTAGTTTGCTGTTTACTTATGTGTTTTTACAACCGATAATTTAGTATTAGCCTAATTGCGTGACGTCCCCACGGATAGCACGTCCCTTCAAAACCCTCACGTTCAATTTTCTCTCGAAAGTTATTTTCTATGCTATTTGACAAAGTGTCTCCCTAAAGGCAAACACTGAAGTCTGCACTTGTCTTGGAGGTGAGATGGCATATTAACTATTCTGCTATTCTCACTACAAGGAGCTATACATAGCATGCCATGCTTCGTCTGCTTAACCAAGTAGGTTTTCCATCAACACTTTTAATGGCTAATATTTCCTGATTCATGCATGTCTTTTTTTTTTTTTTTTATCTTACCTTTCTATTAAATGGTTTTATTCTGTGTCGTGCAGCTCATTACAGCTGTAAGGAGGGTGTGTTCCCCATGGGACTACTGGTTGAGTGGAATCACAAATGACACAAGCAGGGTTTAGTTGGAAGTTAATATCCTGCAAAATTGTTTCTGCACAGCTCGGTAGAATACGGATGATTAAATGACACGAGCAGATCAGAAACGTTTTCCTTCCGACTACAAGGTGTTAAGTGTTGGTGCTTTAGAGCGCTGCAGCTCTCCCAAGGTTGTTGTTAAAAGAAATAAGATGTATTTAAAGGAGAGCACTGTCACAGAGAGAGGCAGAAACTGAATGCCAGGCTTTGTGTATTGTGTCAGACATTGTGTTTTACACAGATAACAGTGCTGACGACTGAGTTCTTTGAAGCACCAACCTGACAAGGGAAAAAAAAGTGTTATAACTACTGGGAAATAAATGTAATGTAATGTTCTGTTTCAGTTTTTTCTAGACATGAATTTAACCTATCTTGGGTGTTTGGTTGTGCATGATGTGTTTGAGAACAAGTTATTCTGCATTATTTATTAGCCTTTTACTTGTGTAACGTTTACTTGTGTTTTTTTTTTAATGAGAGTACTCATTAGTAACTAGCTATTAATAATAATATACTTTACCTTTTTCCACTTATGGCATTCACATCTACAGCTTGTCCTGAGCCCTGAATAATTAAAAGCCCTAAGCCCTGAAATGTATTGAAGAAATTTATTTATTTATTTATTTAATTAATTAATTTACTGATTTACAAATGTTGTTCTAATGGCAGTTCTAATATGTATACTATTACATAGATTAACTAATTATTATTTATTCAAAAAATATATAGTACAACATTTTATATGGTTTATGTTTTTAATTATATAATTTTTTAAAGGTGTGAAAAAATGTAAGAAACAATTTATATTTTTTAGTATGTATGTATGTATGTTTTCATATACATGTAATATAAATGTTTTCCTTTTATATATATATATATATATATATATATATATATATATATATATATATATATATATATATATATATATATATATATATATATGCATAGCTAAATTCAGTTTTACTTAATGCTTTTCTAATTTACCGTTTTGAGTACTGTCAAGATTTTGACACTATCATAGCATCAAGTAGTCATTATGTAAAAAAAAAAAAAAAAAAAAAAAAAAAGAGTGGAACCGTTCATTCAGAAATAAAGACTTTTGAAACAGGAACATTTCTTCCCATTTGATGCGGTTATTATAACTAAAGTGTGCATGAAAGCTTTTTATTTGAAATAAACTGCACTTGTCTGTGGCCAGCTCGTGCACACACACAATATCTTTTCTCATTTTCTCTTCACTCAAGTTCTCCGAGATTTACCTTTATAGTGGAGTAAAGAAATCGAGCGGTTTCCTCAAATGGCAATATAACTTCTGTCCACGCTGTTCAGCCAGAGATTAACTGTTATGTGTTAGCGATTCTGCGAAGGGAGATTAAGGGTTGTAAAAAAAAAAAAAAAAAGAAATGGAGCAAAAGGGGATTCGCAGTTATCAAATGTCCTCTCACTCTTGACCTTTCAAATGTCAGAAAAGGAATGTGAGACAATAGCCGTTCTGCAGATCTGATTACGTGGATCAAACAGGCTTCTGTGGTGCTATTAGTCCAGGGATGTTTAATTGAAGGAAATCAGGAACCCGAGGTGAACAATACAATATTATTTATATCTGCTGTACCGTTGTTATCAATGGTGCTTTGTGTTTCTCCACTCTTTGTCCGTTGAAGAGAACTCTTAATCATTATGTCATTTGTTCTTAGTATTGATACCTCTCTGGCACTTACTATTCTCAAAGCAGCAGACTGCTGTGCAATATTATTTTAGATCGCTTTGATTACTTTGAGTTACTCAAATATCCTTACATATTTGTGTGTATACATATTGTGTGTGTGCGTGTTTTTTGCCATGGGAGGAGATTTAAGGCAGGATAATTGAAGGTGTAGGGTCAGGGTCAAGCCAATAGGAATGTCAGGGTATGACAGGCTCTTTCAGCATGCCCCAGACAGAGATAGCAGCCGAGCCATAGAAAGGCCAATGTGCTGACAGCGCTGGCGCAGCAGGAAGACATCAGCAGGAGAAACAGATAGCGGGAGCGGCCAGTGGAGCAGGCAGAATCAGGAAAGATTAGGCACAAGACCCCGGGTCAACCCGTTCCCACCGCTCACATGGGGTGTTATTAATAAAAGACATGACTAAGAGCTTATTAAACTGTTCAAACATACACAACAGGTCACTGCTGCTGTCACTCAGAATTCCAAACCCTTTATTCGCAACTTATGAAAGATGGCTAGACAAAAATGAGCACTGTAGTCATAGTGAGAGTGGATAAGTGTAACAGTATTAGTTTAGTAAAAAAAAGTGATTTTGCACAGGGAAAGGTAGACTTGGTGTACACGGATTGAGTATGAAAACAGGTATGCGTGTTTCTGATTTGGCTTTGTATAGTTCTCTTGTCAATGTAAATAATGGAAGTTATTTAGCATGCTGTGAGCTGATAACACGGAGGCATGAGGGAGATAAAATGTACGTACATAACTCTCTTCTACCGTAAGTGATGAGCAGTGTCTGACCTGTCTGCTATGTGAAAGGAAACATGGCACGATAGTGCCAGATCTTTGATCAAGATGTGCGGGCGCCATGGCTGTGATTTATACCACCACATCCCAGTAAAAAGGATGTCAACTTTAGGTCTTAATGAAAGCTCTTGAACAGAAACGTGTCTGTGCAGGAGCGATGTGGTGACAGCCACGATGCAAATGAGGTTAAATGGCTGTAGAGTGTGCCGTTTGTGCCAGTGGAGAAGAAAGTAGGGGAAAAAAGGATTTGGGTGACACATTTCCTTCAAGCTTTTAACTGTAGTTCGTTTCACATCTTATCTTGTGTGGCTTTGTCTGTCCACTGGCTCCTCCCAAGTTAGAGCAGATCCCGTGGGATAAACTCTGTCAGACTCTGGGGTGATTTATTAAATTTTGAGTTCTGTGAAGGACTTTAATGTCGGAGGGAGGAACGAAAATACATTTGCAGGTGGTTGCCAGCTTCAGGCGCTTTTTGCTGAAGGTAAGGATACAGAAATGGCAGAGCAAGAGAGAGAGAAAGAGAGAGAGAGAGACAGAGAGATCGAGTGATAGAGAGCAAGAGAGAGAGAGCAGAACAAATATATGTGAGATTTCCTGCTTTTGTTTTGGCAATGGGAACGCAGGCCTCTAAAACCAGCCCTTTTCTGCTGTTGCAGTTCTATTGATAAACAGAGTTTGAAGAACTTGGGCCTCACAGAACCCATTTATATCCATGCAAAACGACTGGCAGGCACATTAGAGTCTTTCTGATAATCTATTAGTGGAAATGTACTGACCTGAGCTCCTGTTTGCATCTCCGCATAAGTACGTCCACAATTAACTGAGTGCACTGCGCATCCATTTCATTTAAATTGTTAAAGGCAATTTATTACAGACTATGATTAAACATGGCAGGCATTTCATCTCAAGGTTGTGCTCATATGGCCCCATTAATGGCTGGCGAGTGCAGGCCATAAAAATGATATGTTACTTATTCTTCTGTGGATGCTTATGTGTGTGTGACCATGATGCTTTTTCTCTCTCTTTCCGAATCCGTCCGCTTACATGTTGCAAATGGTGCAGATTTCACCTATTAACGTCCGCCAGGCTCAAGAGCGCCCGCTGCGGCAAGTTCCGGCCTGCGAAATTCACGTCTGTTGCGAGCGCAGCAGCTCCACGTGCGACTCCGGCGCTCAGTTAACTTGTCAAGGCCCACCTGCACTGCCTATCAGAGCTGCCTCCTGTGATCGGCATGTCTCGCACTCTCCATTGTTCGCCTCTCGTCAGCGTCTTTTGTCTTTGCAGCCGATTTAGCTTTTTGATTGGGGACTGAATGATTTATCTACCCAGAGTCATTTTTCACACAATTCCCCCTCAGGAAATTTGGAATGAGGCTCCAATAACCTTGGCAGGGCCAAACAAAACACTAAAGCTGATCTCATGTATTTTGATGCAAGCCACCTCCAAATGAACAAAATGAACCTTGGCCTTTTTCTCATTCCTTATTAAATTGAGTTTTAACTATGACTCTTTCTCTGCTATTTACTAGTAACAAACACAGTGACTCATACAGAATATAGTGGCTGATTGTTGTATGTGGATGCTTTAGTTCTTCTTCTGCATTGCCTCTGCTGGCTTCCGAATCTACAAGAAGACACAGAGTATTGGTGACTGCAACAGTTTTTTCTCTGTTTGCCTGGTTAAAAGCGTTGCGGGTTGGGGGGATTGGTGTTGACAACCCTGGGGGTATTGGAGCTGTTTGTATTCTCTTTTCTCTCACTCTTTCTATCACTTTTTCCCCCCCTCCACCAATGCTCAGCTGCAGCTGTTTGTGTCTCCTCCCGCCAGCTGTCAGTTAGAAAGGCTCTCAGTAGACATCCTCACTCAGCACCTGCTACCCACCGGAGAAATAGGTATGTGTCAGAAAAGTTGGTGGCAAGCCACGTTACATCTTACCAGCATCCTAAAGCGATAATTATTACGATTGGAGTTCTGCTTTTATCTCATGATGAAAGCCGCTCTGGCAAATGAGGGACATAGAAGAGGATCCAAATCAAAAGAAGAGAACTGTTAAAGTCATCATTTTGTATAAAAAAAAATTATAAGTTTAGTTAGTTAATCGCAGTTGTTTTCTCTGATAATGGGGACGATTTGACAGGTGTGTGGGTGTGTTCGTTTTGTGTGCTTTCTGCTCCTGCATACAGTCAGAAGAATCTTTTCATCTGTCAGTGAAGATGTTTATTCTCCGACGTTCAACCCGAAAAAAGTACTTATTTAACTTTCCACTGTCCTTTCAAGACTCCATTCATCTATTCTGTGACATTATCACGACTCAAATTATGAAAGCTAATTAAAGAAATGGCCTACAGAAATTCTGATAACCCGAATGTTTTTTTTTGACTGGCCTGCCTGTTGAAAAACTTGCCACAGGGTTCCTTTTTTGCAGGAAGTTATGAAAGAATTACACCCAGATCATTTGCACAACGGAGTCTCGGGCCTCACTCTGTGTTTGTATTAGGATCAGTGTATCAAGTTGAAAAATGACCTGCCTGGGGCACATTTAGCTCCAGTCTGTCAACCGAACAGATTTAAGCTAATTGTTGCTACGCTTTGCAAATAACAAACAACCCCCCCCCTCCCCCCCAAAAAAGCAGTGCAGAACATTTTATTAGAACAAATTGTCTTGCTTTTTGATTGTAAAATCGTAATAATGTTGCCAAACAGACCGACGTTGCATCACATCTTGTATCATTGGCTACCAGACCGGCAAGCCATCTAGCCTATAGTTTCTCAAAACCTGTAAACCACATAGCGATCGCATGTCGCTGCTCAAAGCTCTGAGAGTTTCTTCACAGGAGTTGTTGCACAATGGCCGTTAGAAAGAGGTCTGAAAGTTGATCAGTGAGGCAATGGAACAGGTTTCGCCAGCAGAGATCAAGGAGGGGCTTCATCTCGATAACAGACTTATGGGCCACCATGTAGAAAAAGAAACAATGTGAATGTGTTTGTGTAGACTGAAAGGGGAAGGTGTGAGTGTGTATATATGTGTGTGTGTGTGTGTGTGTGTGTGTGTGTGTGTGTGTGTGTGTGTGTGTGTGTGTGTGTGTGTGTGTGTGTGTGGGTTGGGGGTGTTGAGCAGTCTACTGTTCAGTGCTCAAGAGTCCCAGACAACTGTGAGGCCACCTGGGTGCGACTTTATTAAAGAATAAAATGAGAGGTCACACTTTCTCGTCACCCACATGACACCCCACTGCTGGCTTCCTTTTCAGCTCTGCTCTCATCCTAGCTGGATTGGTTAGCAGTGAAAGTGTTTTTCATTAATACTCATATGGGACATGAGAATTGCACTTCTGACAAACACAAATTTCATTGCTGAGGGTCTGTTAGATGCCTTCAGTGACTGTTTTAGTGTATTAATTAATGCAGCCTTGGTGGGTAGGTTTTATAATTTTTTTCCCCAGTGATGGTGGGTTGGAATATTTGATGACAGGGTTAAAATGTAATAATAGGTTTAATATTAAAATTATATCATGGGGTCCCACTAAATGATGTGGCGCAAACGAGTATACTCAGGTACAGAGAGACAGTAACATTGTTGATTTATTATTGTTTTTTTTTTTTAGTGTTTTATATTCATAATGCTCTGCAAGCTTCATGCCAATTTTACTTTGAATTTGGAACCCAAACAGGAAATGTTGTAAGACTTTCAATCAACCCAATAACACTATACGCATTTTTAACCAATCTAGGTGGTGTTTGACTGTAATTGTCCGACATAGCCGTCTCTGGTACATAAACCCACACTCTGAGATCGAAAGAAATCAGCCCGATTTGTGCTTTTTTTTATACCGATGTGTATTTTTCTTAAACCCTTTGGTGCTGTTGTTCACAAAACCGTAAACGTCTACAATAATGTATATCAGGAACGTCTACATCAAACTGAGCCCATGTATATCAGGTGTCTCTGCTTGGATTGCTTAGTTGCTCAATTTTTTGTTTTGTAAAAGTTTTTTCCTACCTAGAAGGTCCTTGACCTGGAATGTTTTTTTTTATGATAAATCTGTCATTGCTCAATTAAGAAATTAAAAGCTTTTATATCAGATATTAGATTCATTTGGTCATATCTGATGGTTGGTGAGAAAGTCGAACGGCCCTTTTGCCCCTAACACACACACTTCCACATCCGGTTTTAAGACTAGTCGCAGTTGTTTTTCATATCCAGTAGGCTTCTTGTAAAGCTCTTGTGTATTGATGTTTGGCTGCCGAGGCTCTCTGTAGTGTGAGCTAATCTAATTGCAGCAACAGAGTACCACCTCACAAGTCTTTTATCTCATCCGTCGACTCTAAATTGACTACCTGTTTGCATTGGCAGGATGATTCCAGTTTTGGGGCTGTGTAGCTACAAAATGTTGTGTTTCTTTTTTATTTATTTATTAATGGCAGGTGCACTAGGTTGATGTCTCCTTCTACTTCACACTTTCCTCTTCTCTATTTTGAAGAATCTCCTTCAGTCAGGGAGGACAGGAGCTCATGAAAGTGCAATCTGTTGGCTGATTTTTTTTCCCCATAATACTATCACTACACACAGTGATGAATCTGAAGCATTATCATTTTGCAGGGAGCTTTTAAAGCCACCATTTAATTCCCTCCACTCGCGCATGCTGCGTTTCCCCGCATCTAATTTGTATGCTTGTCCTTTGGTGTCTGTTTGAGCTAGCTTTAAGTAGCACAAAGCCTTTAATTGTGAGGTTTAACATTTTGCAATTAAAATCTACCCTTATTGCTCAGAGGAACAAATGACGAGGCTTTGATGTATTTTAATCAGCCGAGATGTATTGTAGTTTAAGGAGCGTAGAGATCCCAGATACATTTCTGATTTTAAATTGATGTCCTCTTCCACCTTTTGAAGTTGATAGCATTTTTTTTTTTTTAGGCTGAAAGCACCCGAGATGCGCTCCCTTGAACCTCCTCGCACATAATAAAGATCTTTATCTGCTGATTCTGAAGTGGACAAATAGGATTATGCGAGACATTTGGATCCTAATAGAACCAAGAACAGCACAATAATTTGCTCATGCATGTACAGATACAGAAATCATGGCTGCAACGATCTAATAATTAATTATAGCTTTGAATAATCTTAAGGGATGATGACACCAGAATCATGAGTCTGGAAATACACTTCTGGGCAAAAAAAAAAAAAAAGAAATGGGCCAGGAACAAAATGGCACAATATAAGGCTTTTAATGGGTTTAGCAACAAATATTGGGTTAGCAAATTAACAAGAATTAAACAAATTCTAGGCTGCTCGATCAATCCAGCTTTATCCGGGTGTGAAACAATTACTTAAATATGGTGATAAATAAAGTAAAATAAAGTTAGTTCAATAAAAGTATTTCCATAAATATAAATGTAAAACTAGAGACTTGTGTAATGAATAAAATTAAAGCACACATCTAATCTAGTCTTGTTTTCTCGATTTTATCCTAACAATCCTATCTTTTAAAAGATGTTTTCACCCTGTAACATTAAATTTGGGTGAATCGCTTTTACTCAGCCATAACAAATTCATTATAGTAAGCACTACAGTATTAAACTCCTGCTACCTTTTTTTGCAAAATTTATAGATTAACGCCGATATTTCCTCCACTACGCGGAGCTATGTGACTTATAAACGTAGGAAGACAAGTATTGCTCTTACACACCTCTTTTTTGCTTTCGTAGTTGTAAAAACAAGGAAAAGCTAATCTAATACTAATCTGTACAAATAATTATGACTTCTGTAAGTCAGTTCCCTATAGCTATAGGAAAGTAAACTGGATTGCGGTGGAATTCTGCAGTCTGTTGAAAAAAAAAAAAGAAAAAAGATTTCGCCTTGACTGCACAGGCCCTTAAACATGTGCCACTTCCAGCGTACACGTTTTTCCAGAAGCAAATGAACGCAAGCAGGGAGTCGCTAATAATGCATCTCCGCAGCTTTTGTTTCCCTTTGACAGATGGACGGCATGCGCTCAAATCGAATTGGGTTTTAATTGCACTGTGGCATTGCAAATTTATCTGCTCCACCGATTCTCTTCACAGGTTTATGAGATCCCGGAACCGTACTGTTTGCTCCGCAGAAATATAAAGGAGACTTTCGGATCGTTGAAAATATGGTGCGCATTACCATTTCGGTTTGGCCTAAGGGGACAAAACCGTTCAATAGGGCAGATTGTCTTTTTTTGTTTTTTCGTCCCCCCCCCAAATATACACTTAAATGGTGTAAGATTGGCTGTGTGGGCACTGGAACTGCTTGTGTGCTTGGATGCACAATGTTCACATAATGGGGTTCGTTTGGATAGGTGGACGCAATGTAATCAAATTTCTTTCTGCTTCTGAGCTCGCCCACTCCTCTCACACACTCGTGAACACTCTTCACACATGTGCACTTTAATATCTTACCTTATTAAGCGTGTACCTTTTTCTGCACAACAACATCAAAGAGCTGTGCTTCCTGGCACAAAGCACTAAATGTCAGTGTGTGCAGTTTGTTAATTACTTCACAAAGCCTGCATTTTTATTACAGGTAAATAATGTAGCAACATCTAGAACTCTAGAACTGGCGCTTCTTTAGTATGTTTATTTTTTTTTAGTTGTGCACGTCATTTGTGCAGGTGATGACGCAGCAATCCTACTAGAGTAGATTGGATGGTGACCTGTTTAGTAACTCTGCTCCACCCTTCATCTCCACTATAAAAGATAAACCCGACATCTCAGGCAGATCAAACTTCCTGTGTCGGACAGAGGTAAACTATGAAAACCTGGACGGTCTGTAGGGAAAGTTCTTTTCCTTTTGCAGCCGATGACTAAATAATTTAAGCGTCAAATTTCTAAATGGGTTTTGCACATAGATAGAGCAATTATGGATAAATATTGGTCTCCAGTAGCAACAATGCAACAATGTCTGAGTGGGAAAGTAGCGAGGATTGAACCTTGGATAAGGTGGTATATGAGCTAAACTGAGTGTTTTAAACTGATTTTTAAAATGAATCTTAAAATTCAACAACAAATATATTAATAGCACCTAAATAAGTATATACAAAAATAAATAAAAAATAAAATTCAGTAAATCACAAACGCTAAGGCAATAAGGCCAATGCGATTTGCATCTCAATACATATTCAACGATACGGTATAATGCAGTACGGTGCAATGGAAAAAATATGATGCTATGCAATTCAATATGGTAGATAGTTCACTTTTATTTCTTTAGTTCAGACAGACAGCCAATCGCAGATTTACTTAAGTACCTTCTGACTTCTAACGTATGGCCCTTTTACAAACAGGCTTTTGTAGTGCAAAAAAAGAAGAAGAATGAAATAAAACCAAACATTCTTTTTCTGTTCTGTCTCCAGAAAGATGCAGCTCTACCTTTGCCATGTTAATCTTTATTCTATGTGACTCTTGGGACACGCCTCAGTCTCTGCAGTGTTGTGATACGTAATATACTTAGCGTAGCAGCAGCACGTAGCAGCAGTGGTGCTGAAAAAACCCGTTTGAGAAACGCGAGGAGATAATCAATCAATGTAATCAATTATATGTAATCAATTTACATATAATATATTGGTCACAAATTACTGGTCACTTTTTAAATAATAAACAGTATAGCACATCTACTAATAATTATATATAAATAAATAGTTTTTTACCGATGCAAATATGTTAAAAACCATCATGCATCATGATGCAAATGGCAAATTGTATGTAATGCAAACTTTTTTGAATCGATGTGTTACATTTTTGCCTTTCATGCTGATGCACCGATGCGTATCGGTGAATCTTACCATCCCTAATGGCAATTGCATGAATTAGCACACACAATGTAAACTTTTAGACTGATATGAATTATATATGGCTTGATATAAACTTTATTTTATTCGTAATGTAGCGAAGTCTCAGGTGAAATCCTTTTATTTCAAGTAACCTAAAATAACTGAAAATGAATGTACCTCCTAAAAGAAAGCTGTACAAGTATACCACTGGTGATAAAGTCTTAAGTACTTTGGGATGGGTCTGCTGTAAGTGGAGGCATCTCACTCCTTGCCCTTCTCCACACTCTCATTTGCCACGTCTTTGTGAGACTGTCATTTTTTATACACCTCTAATGAAGATTACACCTCTCTATCATCCGTTTGCCTTATCGTTAGCTTGAGCTTTGGCTGCGCTCTAATTGATGCACCCCTGCCAATTCACGCTCCGGCCCTGGCATTGACCCCCATTAAGAAGCCGTCCTCCTCTTCTTATGGAAATCACCTGGAGCTTTGTGAATCTTCCACCTCCAATCAGCTCCGTTTAAGTGGAGAAAACAGCCTCTCGTAGGCAGCCAAGATTAGACCAACTCTTTCTTTGTCTCAGCCTGTCTGGGTTTAAAAAAAATGATGGTCCATAAATTCACTAAATGAAGGACTGATGGTGAACAATTAAAAACAGGTTCTTCCTAATACTTTTTAGGATTCATAGGAACTGGCTTATGGGTAAAGTAGAGCATGTCAGAAAAGCTTCTGACAGTGATGTATTTTGTAGACTGCTTTTATAACCGGAAGATGTTGCAATCTCAGGGCTCGGTCCAGCATGTTCATGCAATATATATATACGGTCATGTCATAGTGTTGTGGCTTATCTACCTTTGCACCACACATTAAATTCACTGACCTGAAGACACATTCCCATGGCAGCTTCCATCCAGCTGTCCACTAATGTCATCCTACATGCCATAGAGTCCCCAGGAAGATGGTCACCATTTAATAACAAAATCCTCAAGCCAGAGCTGGAGCCAAAGTACTTCAGAGTTAAGATGCTCGGAATAGTGATGGCCAGTATGTCTTATTTCATCTGCCCAATAATGCTTTGAGTCCAAAGGGCCTGTTGATCTCCCTGAACTGCTTTGTTCATATTAAGGCGAATTCACTGTAGACTATGAGAATGTCTGGCTTAGTTGAAGGAATGCGCCAAAGTTGCTTATGAAAAATGTTTGCTCGAAGTGGCCGAAATTTTTATCCCTTTACATCCAGTAGTGGACCCCGTTTACTCGTTTATGCAGGCTTTTTTTCTCGCTGCAAATTGTTTTTGTGGCTGAGCAGAAACGCTTATTTCTCATTTCCAGTCCCCTTTGTGGAGGAGGCCGCGGCCTCTGTCGTCACTTATCCGCATCCCAGACTGCATGGAGAAAGCAATCTGCCACTCGAGAGGGCCTGCGCTACACTTTTTATAGTGTCAGTACTCTCTTCCATTTCAGACATGACATCACAGCAATCAGAGATCACTTTCAGAGGTACACTAGGCTTGTCTAGTGCACTGCTGCTGTAGTTCTGCTTCTCACAGCTTCGCACTCATACACACACACACACACACACACACACAATCCATCCATACAAATGATGTAACATTGCTTCTCCTGAGCCATGATTGTAAACAAGATAAGTAGCATTTTGTATTTGCTAGGTCATAGCATTTTATAATTCCTTCTGTATCAAGTGTTGAGTTTTAGATGTGTGTGTGTGTGTGTGTGTGTGTGTGTATATATATATATATATATATTCTAGACTATGATTAGATGCTTATTCCAGTGTTTGGCTTTTTATCCTTCATATAAACTTTCTTTTCGGCTTCTCCCGTTAGGGGTCGCCACAGCGGATCCTCCGCACGTTTGATTTGGCACATGTTTTACGCTGGATGCCCTTCCTAACACAACCCTCCCCAATTTATCCGGGCTTGGGACTGGCACTAAGAGTGGCTGGGGATGGTTCCCTGACCGGGAATCGAACCCGGGTCGCAGCGGTGGGAGCGCTGCATCTTAACCACTAGACCACCAGGGGACCTTGGCTTTTTATCCTTCATATACCGTCATTTAATTGAATTTGTTATTTCAATTTGTAATCTTTTAAATTATTTTGATTTGATTTTACCCTGTGGTACATTTGATGGTGAGAAAATCTGTTTGGTTAGTTTGCAATTTTTATCCATTAATTGTTTAAAAGCGAGTGCTTGTCTTTTAACTTGGTAATGGTCTATAAAAAAAAAACTCTCTAAAACTTCTAGTCAAGAAAAATATGGCAACCTCAGAGACTCAAACTACATAAAAGTAATTATAATAACGTACGTATATCCCCAAAATCAACATCACGATGTTTATAAATGACAATACACAACTATCCTCTACTCTAAACACCGCCAATTGAGAGAGAATCTTAGTATTAATCTTTGAAGCCACAGAGTATAATGTTACCCTATTTTATGGCTAATAATTGTAGTTTATACAAATATTTTTCCCTGTGCCATATGGTTCAGCATTATGCTGTCATATTTCCAACTTGCACAGAAACAGCTTGAAAAATATGGTTCATGGATCAATTAATTGTGTATGCTGTAAAGGAGCAGGATTGGTCGAGCACAGGCCTCATCTCCCATGGGCCCTAGATGCATGCGCTGTGATGTTTCATTAAAGTGAGTGCAGTCCACTAGCTTCCAGTAAACACAGCATAATTAAAAGGATTTTAGATGTCCTCTTTGAGCTTGCACTATGGTAATGATGCTTTGACCCAAAAAAATGGGAGGTGTAGCAAAAGGTCATGAAATGGCCTCTTCAGCACTAAATTTTCTTCCCCTGGCCAATTTAAATTAGGAGAGACTGCTTAATAGTCATGTTGTGTGGTAAATTATAAATATATGAACAAATATGGATGATGGGTCATATTGAGGGTTTTTTTCCCCCTGAAGATAATCATTGGGCTGAGATTGACAGACATTTATTTTTTTTCGTGCCAGCAATGAGAAAAGTGATTTGTATTAATAAATGTAGATGTGCGCAAATACTGTAGTCAGAACGACTTAATTATCCATCCTGCATAACAGCATTCACCAAACTTCATTATATTTAGCCTGCATTTGTCTTTTAATATTAACATTACATTAAGTCTCTTAATGGGTGATGGCTGCAGTCAGGTCACACAATAGTAATTGCTTTTGCTTCTCTAAATAAAAGGTGCCATGTACAATTGTGTCTTATTATGGCTGTTGGATAAACAGTGGCAACAGGCAGCCAGGATGAAATGAGAATGGCTATTCTGGCGAGGGATGGAGAGAGAGAGAGAGAGAGAGAGAGAGAGAGAGAGAGAGAGAGAGAGAGAGAGAGAGAGAGAGAGAGAGAGAGAGAGAGAGAGAGAGAGAGAGAGAGAGAGAGAGAGAGAGAGAGAGAGAGAGAGAGAGAGATTGAGGGATGGGGACATTGAGAGATACCCAGCTCTGGAGGGAAGGAGAGAGTGGAAGAGAGTGAGAGACAAACAGACCAAGAGAAAGTGGGGGACGAGACAGAGAGACGCGGGGGCCGTTGCAGCAGCGGAGGCAGAATGTCAATGAGAAGCCTCAGTGTCACTGGGCTCACCAGTCAGGACAGCCATCTGGAAAATCAAAGGCCAGCACCATCTGCTTTACTTTCCCACTGTTTTCTCATCTCGGCCAGCCCGATCGCTCCTCCAGCGCTCTCGCCCAAGCCCATGAAACCAAACCGTTGTTTATAGGAGCTGCTAAATTTATGAGCCATCTCGGTTTGTCAGCATGGCCGATGTGCTGGGTCTGGCACTGAATTTTTTGACAGTTTCTTTTTCAGCATTGTAAAAAGTCTTCCCTGTGCTGAATTTATGGAGTTTATTGACATTAGAGTGCAGGTGGGTTTGTGGTTTGTTTTGGGTTTTTTTTTTTTTTTTTTAAGAGCTGTTTTTTTTTTTAAGAGCGGTGTGATGGCTATGGAGATGTGTTAAACAATATTTCAAGACAAGGTTTTGTGGGAAAGGTATAGATTTAAAGGTTTTTTTTTACTGTATTTTTTCCACTTCTCTTTTCCTTTCTCCCTGGTTTGAACAGAAATCTCCTGACTCTGTAAAATTGGCAATGATGACATATGTGGATGCAGGCTTGTTCATATCTTTGTGGCGCCTTTAGGGAAATAAATATCTGAGAACATTCAGTGAAATGAAGCTCACTCAATAAATCAACCTGACACAATAAACACTTCTGGCACATACCCCCCACCCCACCCCCATCTCCTCCTTCAGCTCTCTCCTAGACACCACCTACCTCTTGCTGCTTTCGTTCTACCAAATGGTGCCTCCCAGAAGGCTGTTAAATCAAATCGGCACACAAATACAGTGGGAATTTATTTGGAATGGGTTTTTGTTCTGTTTAACGCCTGATTGTTAGATGGACTGGGCCCGTGATAAATCTCGCGTCCGCCGCTGGAGCCGCTTTCAGAGCCTGTTGCTCAGTGGCTCCATGTATAAATCATAAATCCAATTGCATGAGAGAGCTTTAGTGGGGCCTTCTGACAGGACAGAGAGTGGCAAATGAACAAAATATATATGTGCAATCACTAGATTTTGCCTCTCTGCTTAGGCCACTGTTCCTGTAATTTTTTTAAGCATTCCAGAGGTAGACTGTGATTATCTCCCCTTCAAAACATACTTTAAGTTGTGCTTTGGTAAAGATGCCCCACCTGGCATGTCCTCCTTCTTTGTTTGCCAATATAAAAAAGGTTTGCTCTGCTATAGACACTTTTTTGAAGTTGTGTTATTTCACTCTGGCCTGTTACTTTTGTGTCCTTGCTCCTCTGGGTAGGAAGTGACTTTGAGTCAGTCACATAACACACATGCTGAAATCCTCCCAATCCCCCAGGCTTTATGTATACAGCAATGATATAATCCTTTATAGCAGCCAATAATTAGTTTATCAGTGTTTGCTATAGTAGCACACACACACACACACACACACACACACACACACACACACACACACACACACACACACACACACACTCACACACACACAAACAGCCTTTTAAACGGTTGTATTTTTAAATGCTGCGACCAGCGCACATTTCCCTTTATCTGCCTGAGCAGTGGCTATGATTGCTCAGTGTTATAAATGGTGCGTACTTTGTGAGCAGAGAGAAAGGCATTGTTTACACTTGGCCCCACACAGCGAATCTGTCCAGTGTAAGGTAATCTGCAGTAATAAGCTCCATTTGTTTTGTTTAGCTCTTTAACGGAGGCCGAGAGGAAGGGAGCGGGAGAGAGGGAGAAATCTCATTTCAAATCCTACTAACCTTCTTATCTCTATTTGTTCAGTTGTTTTTAATGCCACATACTGAAAGAATTTCAATGGCTGTTTTGCCATGAAGTCATTTGTTATCCTTCAGCAGGCTTTCGTCTCCCTATTGTGTGACAGCCCCCGAGTGCTTGAATCTTCCAGATGGAGCCAGACATACACACACACACACACACACACACACACACACACACACACACACACACACACACACACACACACACACACACTTCTACATCTCACATGAATATCTTTAGCATTTGGTAAGGGGAAAATAGTATTATCATATTGGACTCAGTCTCAGTCTCAGACTTAGTTTACAAATATATACAGAATGTGAAAAGGGTGTGTGAACCACTCATGGCTATTGCTTTTAATAACTGATGTGTGACTCGTAGTGTTTTCACTGTCGAGACTTTAGCTGGTCCTGGGTTTCAGGGCATGGCACCATGGCATTATGCCAGAGTTGGCATTTTTGCTTAACTGGAAGCCACTATCATAAATCTTAAGCCCTAGTGAGAGTCAGGAAAGCATGTCAAATGTACTTTCGACTGCATAGCTTTTAATTCTCTTGGACCTTGGACACCCGGGACAGGCAAATTGTTAACTCTGGCCTACGCTATTCTTTTTTTTTTATCATTACTTGCCAATCAAATGTTTTTATTTATTGTAATTTTGTGTTTTATGAGGTAAAACTGGTGCTGTGGGAGTGTCATTTCTGCATTATACACATTAGCTAACGGTAGGATCTGGTAGTTAAATGGTTACGCCTGCATTACTGCATTATCTTTTTTCAAATCAGTTGCCACATGTATACATATAGAAATTGTTGATGAAATAGAGAAAAATGAAGTGGAAAGTATCTAAAGCTCATTTTCCTTTTAGTACAACCACATAAAATTAAACTTACTGAGAGATAAAATAAAGAGGCTTGCCAGACTCGTAGCCAAAACACTGGACATTACATTTTGTCGAGGGCACAAAGACGATCTTCTACATTAGAATGACTATGGTGATATGGAAAATTCATATTTATATGTGTTTCACTTAATCTGTATTGATGCATTTAACTAGTTAACTCACTTGTTAAAGTAGCGACCATATTTTAGCCTCAATATTTGGGTTATGGGCAAGTTAAGCATGGAATCAGACAAGTACAATTAAGCTTTTAGTTGGTTAGAGAACTAACTAATGAATTTTTTATTTGTCCAACTTTAAATATGCACCAAAATTAATACATGTACATACGTACACTGTATCTGTTTAAAAAGGCATTTACTTTCAACCTCAGGTGAGAACACAACATTTTCCAGCATTGCACATGGGGGCCTCTTGCTTGTACATCTGCTGTGTAACTTATTACAACAAGGATTGAAATGAAAGGGATTTGGAGATTATTTTGTCTGTCAGCAGGATGATTTTGTTAAAGTGCCCTACATGTTTCCACTTACAGTGTGTCTTCTTTTTTTTCTCTCTTTTCCCTCTGCCTTTCCTCGGCTGTTTGGCATTTCTGCTTCTGAAAACACTTCGAATCAGGTAAGTCTGTTCAATTTGTATGCATTCTGATCTAGATCAGAAGGAAGTAATAAAAATGTCCACAGGTATGTAACATTTCAACAATCAGAAAACATAGGAGTTATTGTTTGCCTGCAGCCAAATAATCCGTTACCAATCAGATTAAAAGGCCTACAGTACATGTAAACATCTTGATCGATCCGACTGAACTCCAATCTGATTTCAAACAGATTGAAAAGCCATGTAAATGCATATTTAAATCGGACCGCAATGATTAGAGCACTTAAATTCATTTCGGTTTGAGAAACGTTTGTTCATATAAACATACCTAATAAATGGAATGGTCCAAAAAATTGACTATCACACAAAACATGCTTTTCAGTCCATTCCTTCAGAATACCCCCAGATGGGCTTTGACACCTTTATTAATACTTTTATTTAACACAGCATTTAATATCCACGTTTGCTCCTAAAGAGTCATGCTCGAGTAAAAATATATAAGCATCAAATATTAAACTGTCTTGGAGCACTGTAGTAGACTTGATAAAACTAATGTAGGGCTTTTGTGGAATGTGAATATAATAACCATAACCAGTTTCACTTATGTGATTGATTCACAGCGGACCACCGTGCTTCCATTTGAAACTTAATGGAGCTGTACTTTAATTTGACCAGCGTTTGATTGACAGGCGCTTTTCGATATCTCGCCGCTAACCCTTGACAATGAACATTAGAGTCGGATTAAAGCCAGGTGCTAACGTGTATTAAAAAATTAAGTCCAGTCAGTGGGCAGGCAAAGCTCTCTTTTTTTTTTTTCCCTCTTAGCCTTTCTGTAGCCTAGCATTAAAATTCCACCGCTCCTCGTTTTTATGTGATGATAGTGACTTTAACACTTCAGTATTCTCTTTTGAAGAAAAAAAAAAACCCCAGCTGGCTTAGGTTGGTGCTTTAATGTGGTTGCTATTCAGCGAAGCAGACAAACAGCAGTTATCTTGTATCTTGCTTTCAGAGTGCAGTGTACGTCTATTAAACCGAATATATTTCGATTTCAGCGGGTTCAGTCAGGACCTCTTCAATCCCTTCACTGCGTTTATTGTATTGACTGTAAACAGACGTACTGTACACCTCTCATAAGCAATATTGTTATTTCAGCCACCAAAGTTTTGGGACGTCCAGTGACTGACTGTTATGGATGTGAATCTGTTTCCTCTGGTTGTTGGATGTTTCTGTAGAATTTGGTTGGAAGACAATGAGCTAACAAAAGGTTGTTTTAACAGCTGCACGTCTTTGATTGCACGTTTCTTTGAAGTATCACTTTAAGTTTGCCTTTGAACTTGGAGAGAGATCAGAAATGAATTGCTTTTTCACTTCTTCTTCTTCTCCTCCTTTTCTTTTTTTCCCCCCACTCAGACCAGAAGGAGGGATTTGATTTGTTAAAATGTTCATAAACTGTTTCCAACCGTTTTCAGAGGACCGGTTTGGTGTTGATTTTCAAAGGATTGCAATAGAGAAAGAAGAAGAAAATAAGAAGAGGAATGAGGGAGGGGGGGACAAAACTCTCTTATTTCAGTGCATGTGATGAAGAAAAAAAAAAAGACACATTTTCAACAACCCAGTGTTTCACTTGAAAAGGGACTCTGGTGTCAGGTAGCAACAGAGGTCAACATATATGCATTATATCATCTTCAATAGCACTCTCCCTAATCGCAACATTGCACTGATAGTTCAAAGGCTAAAAACTGGCCATTATAAATAAATTATAAACAACGAATGGTGTAATCTACCGCTTAATCCAGTTTGTGCCAGAAAATTTAAGAAAAAAAGAAAGTGTTATTTTATACTAAACCACAGGACATGATGGGCTCTATTTTTTTTATTTTATTTTATTTTATTTTTTTCAACGAACAGTTTACAGATAATTAGTGTACAGTTAGTGAGTGCCATTATAACAATTGCTTCACAATTTATTTCTCTTCTCTTTTTTTTTTTTATTTCACTGGGTTTCATGGATTAAATCTGTTTTGTTTTCTTTTGTTTCTGCACTTGATGACACCAGATTGTTTAAAAGTGGAAAGGTGAGCATGACCCAGTACTGTTACATAACAAGTGAGCATTACAATCATTGCACAGTATTCAGTTCGAAAAGCATTATTTGTCCTCATTTGATCTAAAAACACATCTTTAATGACACGTATTATGCGGTGTATCAGTTGAGTTGCTTCGGTAATGAGGTTATGCAGCAGTCTGAGGACTATGGGGCTGTGATTGTAAAATATTCAAGTTTCGACCCTAATCAGCCCAAAATATTCAAAGGTAGCATGTTTCCTCTTCAAAACACTTTGTTAGTATAAGACATGGCACATGTAATAGGTGGCATGTAGAGAACCTTTTTATCACTTCATTTCTGCCAAGCGGTACAGAACCCTACAATTCAAAGATGGAGATTTCACTAAAGCATTTACCTCAGTTATCTAGGATCAGTGGTTTAATGTGTGAAATGAACTGTATTCATATTTGTCTTTCGCCCTCACGCACTTACCAAACAAGGAACAATGTAGAAACAAAGTTTAGAACGTGGCCTATATCTGTCAGAGACAGTGAAAGCCGGTGTATAACGCTTGATTTATATTCGGCTTGGGAAAAGATGCAATTTTCTCGTAAATTTTCATTGAGTCAAGGACAAAGAAATGGATGGCCCCAGCTCACCAAATGACCCACATAAGAAAATACACAGAATCCATGATCTATTTAAACAACATGATAAATGCAAATACTATCACACATTACTCGGCATGACGCGAAACCCTCCTGTGCTTTAGTCTCAATTATTTTACTGCTGTTTTCTTTATAATTTCTCATTTAGTCTTTTATTTTTTCCCATGCACTCCTAATAGAAGTGTTAAGCGGAGGGAAAGTGAACATTTCGATATTTTTATATGATGTCCTACATTTTGTCAGCTAAAACGGGGATATTGCCTGAGCAAGAGGAAGGCATGTTCTTCAGTTGTCAAAAGGCAGTAAGTAATGATTAAAATAGCAGTGTGAAACGCTGGGAGATTAAAGTGATGCTAATGATAAGTGAGAGAAGAAAAGGGCAAGCTATATTTTAATTCCTAGGAGAATGGTTAATGACTTCTATTGCCTGAGATTAAACTAAACCTGTCTCATCAGCTTTTTTTCTGCTCGAAGAGGAGGAAAAAAAAAAGGCCCTCTGCACTTTAATTTATGAAACTATTTTAGAGAAGCACATTGATCTACATAGGTTAAACTTTTAAAATTTGACCAGAGCGTTTCACAAAGCTTTAAGAGCATGCGGTGTGGGGAAGAAAATTAATTATTTAAAAGCGGAAGCCCGTTCCTGTTTAGCTACAGGCAGCGTAGATTAAACTGACAAGGATAAAGATTGTATTGGTTGAATATCTCCTGTAGTATTGTTTCCTCTTTTAGCTGGTGCAATATATGAAGGCTGTACGAGGAATATGTGAGTACTGTATGTGTGCGATTACAATTACAAATAACGCAGCGAGTGTACAGCAAGTTAAATATTTATCTCGCTTTTTCAGCCTCCTGCGATTGACTAAGACAGATGTTGTTAAATTTAAAGCGTGACATTAAAACACAGGGCCCCGTGACCTATGTAATGAAATGTATGCGTTTTGTTGACACGGCATTACGACGATTCAACAGTGTTCATTAATCTCGGCTTTTGCAGGAACCTTTTGGCATGTCCTTCGCCAAGGTGCAGAGCTGTGCCAGAAAGCATAAGGCTCGACACATATTTTTTGATGGTAATTAGCATGCATTCCGATCCACTGAGCCTAGCAAAACAGCCGAATCCTCGCAGCCGCTCGTCTCTCGCAGCACCAGGGTGATAGAAGTCATTGAACATTCTGCTGACAGCAGATTATTTTTGTTTTTATACAGATGTCAGGCTTGAGTTGGCACTGTTTGCCCTTTTCTAGCTACAGGCCCATATACCCCTTTACTCACTAATGCGATGTTGGGAACAAGAAAGATTATTATTCTTTTTTTTCCACACATGCCTTCTCTTTTGTCTTCATGCCATATGAGAAGTGGGGGAATAGGGCTGATATTTAGAGCCATGTGCCCAGCTGCCATCTCCCGCAGTGACTACATTACTATGAACCATCCATAAACTATGAACGATCATACAGTCCTGCGTGAGAAACCAAAAATGTCACTAAAAAAACGAGGACGTTCCAGCGTACGTAAATAATGGACTAAAGATTCATGCATCAAATAAATACGAGCGTGGAACATCTTAAACAATGAAGCAGGTCAATCAGCAGCCATAACGCCTTCCGTGACACAGATCAACAACTGCAATGGGCAAAGCTGCTCTGCAGAATTTGATATACAGGATTCATGGGAATGCTCGCTTCTGTATCAATGCCTGTGCTATCCTTTATGTTATTTATTTATTTATTTTCCGAGCCCATAATACGTGGCCACGTAGGGAAAAAAGCTGACACGGTGCAATTGCATCGATTGTCTCTATGCATGCGACAATGACCTGATAAATCACCAATGCCAATACTGCTTGATGTTTGTTCTTCATTTGATCAGGCGTGACACGCAATACGAGTGTCGTGCATGTCGATCATCGGCTGGCGCGTTGACTTTTAATGAGATTGAAATCTTAAAACATAACGATTAAGTATGTTTTTTTTATTTTTATTGTCTTGCTTTATGGAAATAAAGTCCCTGTGTGTGCTCACTAACAATTCATTAAAGAAATCACATTAATAATGCACATATTTTTTTTCATGCACAGTATTTATAGCTATCCCCAGACATCAACATGTCACATTTGTTGTTAGATGTGTACTGATTTCAATTAAAACCTCACTGAGGCAATAAAAATAGGCAATTAAATTGGAGCAGGGACTTCATAGACTGATTGAATTAACCTTAGCCTGCAATTAGGGTTAAATGTAAGACAAGATGCAGATTTGTAACAAGTAAAAAAAAAAAAAAAAAGATGATAATTTCTTTAAAAGAAAAACTTTCAGTAGCTGTGGTTTATCGAGACACGTATAAAAGAATGTAACGTATAATAAGTATAATAAACAGGCCCTAACTTGTACCTAATGTAACAACAGTGTATAAATAAAGACGGCTTTTGATTGGCTTTTAATATTCACAGAATTAGTATTGCTTTAAATACAGTTGGTGAAACTTTATGAAAGATGTCATGACTTCGGATGGTTGGTTAAACCACAAATTAATACATTAAATAGACCATCCTAATAGTTCACCTGTATAACTGGCTGGCAAAGTAGCATGGAAGTTTGGTGTTATTGCATCAGTCCAAGTGGTTTTGTATATTACAACACTTACTATGTGAAAAAGCATATTTCATATTTCAAAATATTCCAATATTTTGGAAAGTTTTGTAGGATAGTACATTTGTTTTAAATCATTTTGTCATAACCATACTTTCTAGGAGTCTGAATGTAAGTCTTTGAGAGCTACATACTTTTATGGCCCAAATAATGCAAATGATTGAGTTTATATGATTATGATATTATATGATAATACATATAATGAATAACTTATTAATAATAATGTTATATCATGATAAATAAATCATTTATGTATTTTCTGGACACATGTCAGAGTGACATTGATTGATGCACTGCACAAATAATTTTTTTTTTTTTTACGAGCTCAGAATATCACGTATAGCATGTGTTAAATGTTAAAAATGTCTGGTCGTATCCTCAGCAGTACTGTTGTGTGAAGTGCTTCAAGACTTGATCTGAACCTGCTTTTGACATTTCTTACTCTACTCTACTCTACTCTACTCTACTTTACTATACTATACTATACTTGCTATTTATAGCTCCCACGTATTAAGTCGCTCATGTACAGTTTTGTAACATGTGCTTGCTAAGAGAATTGAAGCCTCCATGTAAATGAGCTTCTAGGTTTGGCCTGGCTTTTCACTGTACAGCTAATGGAATATTTGTACTCTCATGCTCTCACATTGTTCTCAGAGAAAAAAGAGGGCTTTGCTACATGTGTTAGCTAAAAGTGAAGACATCTCTTTCCCTGAGCAGCGCACTCTGTGTCGTTCTGTTCGCGTTTGCTCATGTGCCCCGTTATCTGGCTGTATAAATCAACATGTCACACCCCTGTAGTGACAGAGAAGAGGCCCTCAGCAACTCTTTTGCTCTCTTTTTTTTTTTTATTCGTCCTGCTTCTTCACCTGGAATGAGCCTCATTTGGAGAGTGTAAAAATAATTGTGACGCCAGTGTCGCACCATCGTGCCATTTTGAGCGCCCCGCTCCTAAAGGTGGCATCTCCTGAAGAAGGTGCATGCACCTCTGTAATTCTTTTGATAACGTGTAAATGGGCAAAGGGCCCTCTCAGTCTTTATCAAGCATCTGAGCAGCTGAGATCACCTAGAGGCTTGGGAAGTTCCTGATTTATCTAACAATCCGTGAAGCTGATTAATTTCACTCTTCATTAAGAATGTGTTGTGGCATCTCCTGGACTTCGCCTACCTATCGCCGCTTGTTTCCCATCCAATTTCCCCCCCCCTCAGCTTTCTTTTTTTTTGTTTCTTTTTCTCATCGGCCCCGAGCACCCTCCTCCTCCTCGCCTTTTTTTTGCGCCCTTGGCAAATGAAAGGTCAAAGACACTGGAGTGATTAATGAGCACGAAGCACTGGGATGCCCCTGTCATTTCCCCCGTCGTGTTTTTTTTTTTTTTTTTTTTTTTTTTAAGTCCAGTTGCTAATTCCTCCAAGACAGCTTACACTTATTTCAACAGTGGAGATGACATGGTGTGTGTGTGTGTGTGTGTGTGTGTGTGTGTGTGTGTGTGTGTGTGTGTGTGTCTGGAGGTTTTGAGTGCACCTCCTTGCTGTTTGTTTTAGTGCTGAAAATCAGGAGGGTTTCATTGAATGACCCAGTACTGAACAGATTCTGGCTGTTTATATATATATATATATATATATATATATATATATATATATATATATATATATATATATATATATATATATATATAAACAGCCAGAATTCAGAATAAATAGTTTAACAAAAAAAGTTTTTAAAAAAAAGTAATATATATATATACATATTACTTTTTTTTGTTAAACTTTTTTTGTTAAACTATTTATTCTGAATTCTGGCTGTTTTTTTTATTTACTCAGTGCCACTGTGTTTTTGTGTTTTTGATTGCTTAAATCAAAGGGGTCGTCATTTGTCATCTCTCTTTTTCTCTCTCTTTTTCTTTCTCTCTCTCTCTCTCTCTCTCTCTCTCTCTCTCTCTCTCTCTCTCTGTGAATGACACTTCACTGGTCCACACTGAGTATTTATTTGAAAATGTAATGAAATATTTACTCCCTATTGCGGGCAGGATTAGCACTGGTAATTGACTGCAGCAGAACCGAGTCTGTGTGTGTGAAAAAGCAACCAAGCGAGTGTATGTGTGGGAGAGAGAGGCAGAGAAAGAGAGAGAGAATGTGTGTGTGTGTGTGTGTGTGTGTGTGTGTGTGTGTGTGTGTGTGTGTGTGTGTGTGTGAGTGAGAGAGAAAGAGAGAGAGAAAGAGAAAGAAAGAGAAAGAAAGAGAAAGAAAGAAAAGAGGGCCCCTCTTATATGAATGCAGATCCTAAGTGCACAATGGACCTGTTAGCGAGGCTGCCTTTCGGCCTGTCACTCTCTCTCCACATGTTGCTTTTTCTTTGAGAGATAAGTGGGCCTAATGCTGAACAAATAGTGGAAATCAGAAGCCACTGAGAATCATTCAGCACTAGTTTTCCCATGGCACCCAAATAGACGCCCAGCGTCTCGCAGAGAGCAAGCGAGAGAGAAGGAGGGGGTGGGGGTGCGGGGGGTGTTTGCAAAAAAAAAAAAAAATCTTCCATGAGCGAAACAATTTTGTCACCAGAAGCAAATCCAATTGAAAACTCCCCTGGACAGCACAGAGCCTGAGTTGTCAGATCGGCCCATGACAATGAAAAGATCCAAGCAGGCTAAATTGGCATCAGGTGTGGGCTCCTCTGGCCGCTGATAGGCTCCCACATTGTGACGACTAGACATTTGGCCATTTCCAAATATAATGGGAGAAATGAATGCAAATGAGGCAGTGGAAAGAAATGTATTTAAATGCAGATTGAAAAGGCCTCTGTGTTCTGCCTGATAACAAGTTGCTCTAAGAGAAGGGCCACATTGTGCTGGCTCATCTCAACCCCCCACTGCTTCTGTCCCCACACCGTTTCTTCTCACTTGTTTCTCATAAGGGACTATTGTTCACTGGGTAAACTCGCTCTGTAAACTATTTACATTGCTCATTTATTTGAATTTCAGATGATGCTCTGCTCGCCAGTTCTGCCTTTGGTTTGCCAGTAAAACAAAAAATGCTAATTGCAGGAGGACACGGGGCCAATGCTAAAAAAGGCCACTGTCACTAATGATAATGTTGCTGCTGTCCATGACCTCATTAAAGTTTTAGCGTATGTTTCACAAACAAGTTTCTGACATTGTACTGGTCAGTCCATTGCCCATGGCCATCCATCTTTTCAGACAACGATGTCTATTGGTTGTATGGATGTCTTGTTACAGTGTGTAATAATCTGTGTCTGTGACCTGGATTGGGAAAGCCAGGAATATATTGTGCTCTACAAAAATGTTGAAATCAGCACATTTGAACAACTGAGTTTGTTTCATTTTGTAGTACATTTGGCAAGTTTGAATTGGTATACAATACCTTGGTGTTTTAATGAAACTTAACTATGCATGAGATGACTCTGTAGCAGAAGACTTCAGCATTCGGTGCATTAATGGGAAAATAAAAGTCGACATCTAGCTCCAGTCCTAATTTCGGTTGTGATTTAACCGGCAAGTTACCTGGTTATAGCAGTGAACTCATCAGACTGTAGGACCCCAGCTTTCCACTCAGTACAATTGTAAAATGAGTCCCATGACATGTTGTCAAACAACAGCTTCGGAAAAAAGAGAAAGGAATTCAAAAACAGCTAGTTAGCATAAAAAAAAATACTGATGCAATTTACATGCAATTATTTTTGGTTAATTAGATCCACTGACTTCTACATCGTCCAAGTCGCATATTCATGCATATTTATGTCACAGGGACATTGTTTTCTTTCTTTATTTTTCTCCTATTCAGATTTTTACCTAATAAGAAGAAGCATGCGGTTTTGAATTTTGACTCAGTCAGAGGCGTAGCAATAAAAAAAAAGAAAAGAAAAGAAATAAAAGACAGTTAGTGTGTGTGGTGCAGTAGTACAGCTGAAGAGGCTTTGGAGACTTTTGTTCAGATGGAAAGGGAGCGTGAGGTCCAGAGCAGATCAGGAGACTGTGCCGTGTCCAGAAGGTCCAAGCCTGTGATTAATGTGAAAGATAATGTGCTGGGGAAATGAGTAAACACTCCCTCGCTGCCTAGCTTTGTGCTTCAGCGGGCCGATGACAAGGGCAGTGCAAGGTGAGAATTTAACAGGGCCGCTGGAAAGAGACTGAGAGAGAGAAAGAGAGAGGCAGAAGGAGGGAGAGATTCAAAGGAGTGAAGCATGAGAGAGAGAGAGAGAGAGAGAGAGAGAGAGAGAGAGAGAGAGAGAGAGAGAGAGAGAGTGAAAAAGAGAGAGAGAGAGGGCTGCTTTGCTAATAAAGCTGGCTGACAAAAGAGGAAGTTTTTCAGGAGAGGAATAATTAAAAGCGCTCAGGGGACTGCAGTTTTAATTTCACATGTAAAGGGCTAAAGATTTCATTTAAAGGCACACTGAGAAGCAGGAAGGTTAATAAGACGAACAAAGCATGCAATCTGAGAACATAGACTGAGTAAAACCACCGGACTTTCACCTGACATGTTTTTAATGATTTATCTCTCCATTCTCCTTACTGGCTGGCAAAAAGAGAACATTAACTGATTAACAGTGTTGGTGATCAATTACCGATGGTGTAACAGGCATAACAGTCTTGTTCAGCATTTCAAGATTAGTGTACGGTACAAAAGTCCCGAATTTCTCTCTCTCTCTCTCTCTCTCTCTCTCTCTCTCTCTCTCTCTCTCTCTCTCTCTCTCTCTCTCTCTCTCTCTCTCTTATACAACTGTCATTAAAACTACATGATTAACAAATGATTTGAAAATACTTGTAAATTCTATAATAATAATAATAATAATAATAAAAATAATAATAATTATTATGATTAACTCCTATTTTAAACTGTGCTTTATTTCAGGAAGGTCTATATAACTAGAGATACACATTTACTAATTTATGCATGTGCATATAAAGGAAAGTTATCAACACTTATGTTCAAAGGCTGCTTTTATGATTTTTATGTAATCATAATCATGTAATACTTGGCACAGTTCTCTGGTATTTTATACAAAACATGTTTTAGGAAAGAAATGAAAAATTAGGGCAGAAATGATATTTGACAGAGTGTGAAATTTGTTTAAGTAGGATTGTACTAATGAAAATAATGAGATGTCATTGTAGCTAAACATATTTTAAAGAATTATATAATATAATATTAATGATATTGATGTATAGATCATATGTATATAATGATTATATTATTATAGACATTTATTGCGACTACTCACTCCGTACCGAAAGGTTTTGTTTTGCACATGCATGAAAGCACTAAAGAATCCAAAGCGTTAGCTTTAGCACAATTCCTGGTTAGCAGCTACTGCTAGCACTATGGATTCTTTGGTATTTATGTACAGCTTCAAGAATTTCACTTAAAAGGAGAAAATCCTGACAATTTCACATATCAAGGGAGTGAAAGAATGAAGGATAGAAGGAATGAAGACATTTGTTAAAGTCTGTTGAAATAAGTAGAACATTTAAGTAGATCATATCTTCAGAAAATTAAATATTAAATGTAAAACACACACACACACACACACACACACACACACACACACACACACACACACACACACACACACACACACACACACACACAATCTGTATTACCCAAATAGGGTCTAACAAATGTAAACTTGAATTTTTCTAGTTATTTAATTTTACTCAATCAGTTAAAGTTTTGCTAATTTAATCAATTACTCAGTTTGATCAGTATAAAAAAAAAAGTGTATTGCATTAGTTAGATTTATTCAATTTTATTTTTATACATATTATATATACATTTTATATATGATTTAACCAAACAGCCATTTTATTTAAAATTGTTTTATAAATGTAAATTGTTGAAATGTTTATGATCTCAAATTTTATTAATAATAAACTGCATTAATAAAGAAACGACAAGCAATTTTATGTTTTGCCTTTCTCGCCCCTAACTGTACCGAAATTGTACCGAAACATGACTTAAAAACCAAGTTATATACCAGACCATGAATATTGTGCACTAGTACACCCATTACAAAAACATTTGACTAATAGCTTGTGGACGTGATGCACACCCTTTGCCATCCAGGGCAGATACTTGTACTTGCTACTTATTGACAATATATAATTTTTTGCTATACCAACAATGTACAACTTACTTTTGTATACTTACTGCTATACACGCTTTAGCAGCACAGTGCATAAGTACAGAAGTTCTCAAAGCTGCTAAGTATACATGCTGACTGTATGGATGTGACTACTAATAGTGTACATACTGACTCTATGGAGGTGTAGTACTGACTAATGGATGTAGTATGAAACAATGTTCCTCCAGGGGCCAAGGTGCTACTTCTACACTAGACGACCCAGGTCTCAGTAGGACAGTTCACTCAAAACCCACCTGTCACACTCCTTACATTTGCTATACCCTTTTTTATTAGATGTTTATCAATCTCTATGGAATTAGCAGCACAAAGGATCTATGATCTAATAATAGCATTTAAAGGACCTTGAGATCTCACAGTGATGAAGCCTGATTAGCAGGGATGGCTCAGGGGCGTCTAGGCGAAGGCCGACATTACAAGCAAGATCCTTTCCTTGCCTCGTCACTCACATACTTATCATATCAACACAATCTGAATCAGTATATTTTAGAGTAGTTTTTAGGCTTTTCACCTCTTTGGCTGGATGTAATTAAGGGAAACCATGCTTAGGAGGGACATGAATCAATCCTCCTATTTATATTAGAGTTACCATTGTTTTTATTCTTATAAGAGACTTGATGTACTGAGATCATTCTGTTCAAAAGTCATTTGTATTATGTACAAAACTGTATTATGTACAATTATGTACAAAAGGTTTCTGTGCACAAGGAAAAACTCCACCCATACATATGTATCTGAGGGAGGAATCACATGAGCAGTGGGATGTCGGAGCAAAAACTGGGAGGGTAAATGGAAAGCATGGCTGATTACTTATTCTGTTCGATGTACTAAACTGCCACTTTTCATTTCTCCACCCATTTTTTGCACCGACTTCCCATTTTTTTTTGCCGGAGTTAGCAGCATACAGTGTTTCCTCCGCTGTGGAAAAAAAAACGAGTAAATTAGCACCAGTGTGTGTTACTTGTAGCTTTATAGCCATTGCTGACAGGTGTGCAGTTTTTCTTGGAGAACTGGGTTACTTCTGAGTTTTTTTTAAGCCAGGTTTATTTTATTATTCATTCTCAAAGATATATTCGAGTTGTCGATAAAAGGTGTAATTATATGTGGCCATTTATGCTCTTCGTTTTCCCAAACAGTTGTTAAACTATGTGCTGCATATTTTGCATTGATCTGGCAACCCTGATAAATCAAATATCATAATTGTACATTTTTTCTTAGAATACATATGCAAAATAGTCATTGTTACACAAAGTTCATATATCAATGTGCGGGAGAGATTTGTAAATGATTGTTTTACAATAGAAATGTAGTTTGAGTAACTGAATACATTTATATGAAGTATATACAGTTGGAGAATGGAGAAAGTCTTTGGAAATTTTATAAAGAATTAAAATAAACACAAGGGTTTATAGAAATCACTCACTTTCATTAATCTGAGATTGATAAGTAGTCATGCATATGACATTAGTTGCTATATATTTCCTCTACATCCATTCTTATAGTTATAGTAACCTGACCATGTTAGCAGTAATCATAAATGCACTGGATTTTTTAATAAAGAATGGGTTCCTGTGGCCTGTGACACAGCTTGGATCCGTTTAACTAACCTTGGTCAGGCGAGTCAATCAAACCAGCCGTGACTCACAATAATTCCAAGCAGATGCCTATACGGAGTTGGAGGTGGGATCCGTTTTTTGTGATGTTTTGCGAGTGCCATGGCAGATGAGACGTGTGAAACTAACGGCGAGCTCCAGCATGAGAGCAGAGAGGAGAGATGTACCTCATCTGTAATACACTGTGTAGACTCATATCTGCTCCTTTTTTTCTTATATTGCTGCCTGATATTGATCTGCTAAAATTGTGCCATATTGGAGCTGTCTGTTGTGATATTCATCATTCTGTCATGTGCCCTCCCCACTCGTGCCGACGAGTTATTAGAGGCATTGGCTTGAAGAGGTTGAAGGCTTTAGTCACGGGGATGTTGCAAACAATTCATCAAAAAAAAAAAAAAAAGCCAAGAGAGAAGGGGGCTGAAAAAATCCCAGGTGATGTCTTCTTTAAGATTTATGTCTTCTCGAGTCGTACATTAAGAATTATATCATCAAGTGGTGTGAGGACGTCGCTTCAGTCGCACAGATGTGCTGAGTCGGACTATTTGCTCTCACGCTGGGTTTAAATGGACTTTCTGCCCTCCTCATGAAGTTTTTTTTTAATGGAATCTACAGCTTCCAGGAATAAAGCAAGTGATTTACTTGGTGCTGCGGAGGGGAGCTGCTGCTCTGATAAAGCTTGTCTGAAGTAATTGTCATTCTGTGGGTTTAAATGGTACAGGCCCTTGCCTCTTCACCATTCTGCTCTGTTTGGCAGTTGATGCCAATCAGTCAGCAGGGATGAAAGTAAACTTGTTTGCGCCACATTCAATTTGTCTTTGCCCACATGCCAGAACCCCCACTCCCTCTGTTTTTCCCCCGACTGAGTGGACGACTTGTTCTTCTAACTACTTTTCCAGTTTGCCATTGTTTGCGCAGTCAGGGATTCCTCATGATGGATCGCTGTGACTCGATCGCACTTTCATTCCTCTTTAGTTGGTGCAAACACAAAGCTGGGGATGTGTGCCACTCCATGGGCCTCATTTGTCAATATAAACAAATGTATTTGTAAATAATATCATTTAAGGTCTTAGGAGAAGAACAAGATGGCGGCATGTTCAAGACTTGTATTTTAATCTCTCTCTCTCTCTCTCTCTCTCTCTCTCTCTATATATATATATATATATATATATATATATATATATATATATATATATATATATATATATATATATTTATATTTATATATATATATATATATATATATATATATATATATATATATATATATATATATATATATATATATATATATTAGAAATTAGTTTATTAGAGGGACTGCACATGTTGGACGTTTTGAAGACAAGGTGAGGGAGGCGAGATTGAGATGGTTTGGACATGTGCAGAGGAGGGACATGGGGTATATCGGTAGGAGAATGCTGAGGATGGAGCCACCAGGTAGGAGGAAAAGAGGAAGACCAAGGAGGAGGTTCATGTATGTGGTGAGGGAAGACATGCAGGTAGTTGGTGTGAAAGAGGCAGATGTAGAGGACAGGGGGGTATGGAGACGGATGATCCGCTGTGGCGACTCCTAATGGGAGAAGCCCAAAGAAGAAGAAGATATATATATATATAAAGGTATCTTTTTTATATATATAAGATATGCCTGTTTGTGTTTTCCTGATCTATGACCACTCGACTTTCAGAGATATGACAGATTTATGATATATAAAAATAAAAGAATAAAAAAAAAAAATATATATATATATATATATATATATATATATATATATTTATATATAGGGTCTACATGTATGTGTTTAGACTATATACGAACTCTAGCATTTACACATGTAATGTGGCATCACTAGAAATCCAGTTTATTTGGAAAAAACATTCATGTCCTGTGAGATTTCTTGAGTTTGTGTAAATAGGTTTAGATGGAGTCTCTAATGTCAACCTCGACAGATTAATTTATGCACAGATAACTTTATAATGTTTAAATATTTCCGACCACAGATTTATTTCCGACCACATTTCTTCCTCGGAGATGATGGTTCCTCACTATCCTTCCAGTTTTTAATAATGCGTTAGACAGTTATTAACCCAATTTTAGTAGTTTAGTAGCAATCTCCTTAGATGTTTTATATGCTTGATGCAGGCCAATAATTTGACCCTTCTGAAACAAATCAACATTTCCACAACCACAGGAAGTGTCTTCCAACATTGTTGTTAAAGAAATGAGAAACTAATTACTGCATCAGTTAGGGTTAAATAACTTGTTGCCAGATGAAACAATTATCCATGCAGTAATTATCCAATAGGAGAAAATATATATTTATTTATTTATTTATTTATTTATTTATTTATTTATTTATTTATTTATTTATATAACCAAGTATATACCGCTAGCCATTCAAGTTTTAAACAAAAATAAATATAGGTGACGTGATTATAGGAGGTTCTTCTACAGTTTAGTCATCATTTGTCTTTTTGAGCTCGATTCTTTGCTGAAAGTTTGGTTAGTGCCATCCAAATGCAAATCAGCTGTGCCTTGATCCTGATTGGCATTTATCATCGTTTGCACGTAGAGGACGAAGAAAGTCAGCTTACTGCTGTGTGTGAATCTGTTGGGAATTTATAGTTCAGTTTGGCCTATGAAAAGATTTACACACAACTTTAGTAAAAGATTGATAAATGAGGCTCGCTGTTAGGACGTAGTGTTGGTGGGGGTTTTAGAAATCAGCAAACGGTGTTTGTTGTGAGCTTCTTACAGTACACAGCGTTTAAACTCACGCCAACTGAATTGATCAGGACCCTCGGCTCTTAGCAGATGATTGGATCTGCATAAACAGTATACGAGTATAAGCGAGGCCAGGCCCTTGGGAAGAAGCACTAGTACTTCTGGCTTGGAACGGAGAGAATCAGGGCCGACTCATAACCTTGTTGTGCACTGAGAAAGCACTCGCTGCTCTTATGTAAACAGTTCTCTTCCTCTCCCATCATCAAGCATTTGTGGACTCCCTATGATATTTACATTTCATTAATTATTAAAAAAAAGGGGGGGGGGGGAGAATAAACAGTGGATCATTTTTGTTTAATGTTTCACAGCATTCCGATTCACAGTCCAATTAATGTTAATCATTATGAATTTCCTGTTTAGTTTCAACATTAAGAATGTTTGTTTCTAAGAGGATACAGACTTCAGAGTCTACCCATCTCTGCATTTCTCTCTATGTATCTGTGTGTATGTGTGTGTGTGTGTGTGTGTGTGTGTGTGTGTGTGTGTGTGTGTGTGTGTGTGTGTGTGTGTGTGTATGTGTGTGATCTCTCTCTCTCTCTGACTTATGGTCATGTTATGATTACATCATAACCCTTTTAGATGCACCCATTTAGATAACCAAAATAGACCAAACATGGGAAATCCCAAGCCATGTTAATGCTCTCTGCATTCTTTATATTGAGAAACAAAAACGTTTTAAACTGAGTCAAAGCTCTTTTTTTTTATTTTTTTTTTATTGCTGCAGTTTTCATTCATGCACTTTGTTTTATTTGTGTTGGAAAATATTAAAACTGGAGGAAACTGGACCAGCCTGCGAATTATTGATGATTTCAAACAAACAAAGAAACATATACACTGCCCGTCCAAAAAAAACAATTTATTGGACCGCCCTTAGCTTTGATTACAGCATGCATTCGTTGTGGCATTGTTTCGATACGCTTCTGCAAAGTCACAACATTTATTCCCGTCCAGAGTTGCAGCAATTTTTCACCAATATCTTGTATTGATGATGGGAGAGTCAGACCGCTGCGCAAAGTCTTCTCCAGCACATTCTCAATGGGGTTAAGGTCTGGACTCTGTGGTGGCCAATCCATGTGTGAAAATGATGTCTCATGCTCCCTGAGCCACTCTTTCACAATTTGAGCCAAATTAATCCTGGCATTGTCATCCAGGAATATGGCAGTGCCATCACGGAAGAAAAAACCCATTGATTGAATAACCTAGTCATTTAGTATATTTAGGGAGTCAGCTGACCTCATTCTTTAGGCACATAAAGTTGCTGAACCGAGAGCTGACCAACTGCAGCAACCCCAGATCATAGCACTGCCCCCACAGGCTTGTATGGTAGGCATTAGGCATGATGGGTGCATCAGTTCATCTACCTCTCTTCCTATCCTGGTGCGTCTGTTGCTCCAATCTTTATGCTCCCAAGCAAATTGAAGCCTTTTTTTTCGGATTAGCCTCACTGATAAGTGGTTTTCTTAATGCTACACAGCTGTTTAATCCCAATCTCTAGAGTTCCTTTTGCATTGTGAGTCTGGAAATTCTCTTACTTTCACTCTTAAACATAGCCTTAAGTTCTACTGTTGTTTTCTTTACAAATTTGATTCCATTAAACGTTTAAGTGATCGACGATCACGATCATTCAAGATTTATTTCCGATCACATTTCTTCCTCGGAGATGATGGTTCCTCACTATCCTTCGGTTTTTAATAATGCGTTAGACAGTTATTAACCCAAATTTAGTAGTTTCAGCAATCTCCTTAGATGTTTTATTTGCTTGATGCAGGCCAATAATTTGACCCTTCAGAAACAAATCAACATCTTTTCCACGACCACAGGAAGTGTCTTCCAACATTGTTGTTTAAGAAATGAGAAACTATTTACTGCATCAGTTAGGGTTAAATAACTTGTTGCCAGATAAAACAATCATCCATGCCATAATTATCCAATAGGAGGCTCTTACCTATTTGCTTAGTTAAAGCCAGGTGGTGACTTTTTTTAAAGACAGGCAGTGTGTGTGTGTGTGTGTGTATATATATATATATATATATATATATATATATATATATATATATATATATATATATATATATATATATATATATATATATATATATATATATATATGAGATTTAAAACATATTGTACAGACAATAAATATACAGTAGAGTCTTCTACAGTCAAAGTTAATTTTGTAGCTTTGAATAGCTAAGAGCAAACATTAGTCATTAACATTTGTTATTAATGGTCACACCAAATCCCCACTCATCCATTCTTGGCAGCATCCCAGCACATTCTGTGTGCACGTTCAACTTTCCTGCATTTCAGTGAATGCTCGGTTCTGGTTTACCACAGGGGCAAATTATATTTTGCTTTGTGTCTATGAGTAAGCACATGCATGCGCGCGTGTGTGTGTGTGTGTGTGTGTGTGTGTGTGTGTGTGTGTGTGTGTGTGTGTGTGTGTGTGTGTGTGTGTGTGTGTGTGTGTTTCGCCCCACCACAGCGTGTTAATCATATTGATTCTGCAATCATACTGCAGGAATGAAAACACATTGCCGTCGAGTGCTATTGTTCGTTGCCTACTTAATTGCGGCCCTCCGTTAATATTAAAAGCACATTAAAGTCTTAGCTATTGGCCCTATCTAAAGTTACTTTCAATGACAGTTTCATAAAACAATGAGATGGATTAATAAACTAGTTCTTGATCTCTGTTATCCTGCTCTCTTTTTTTAACGACAGAGAACCAATTAAGTACGCTTCAGGATTGACTTTCATTTACTCCACTTGGTCTGTTCTTCTGCCAGAATTCGGGATTAATGGGGAATTAATCTCCTCACCAGAACAAGTTTGTTTTTGTCTGCTTTGTATAACATGAACATTCATTGAGGTTATGCCAACCTGTTTGTCTAGCCCCCCTCCCTACTTTCTTTTTTTTTTTTTTTCCCCCAGAGATTAATACGTATATGTCCTTGGTCCCTTCATGCTGAAAATATGAGCTATTAAAAGAGAATAGCCCCTGATGATTTTTTTTTACCCCTCTGCCTGATTTTTCGAGCTTTATTAGCCATGCATATTAATGACTCAATTAATTCTCTTCATCCTTGCAAGGCGTTTGTTTGTTTTGCTTGACCTTTTATCTTAGAAGTATTCATGCCTGGCTTGGCTTAAGCACTTACTCCACATTGGTTTTTCTCCCACAGTGGCCCAGACATGAGTTGCTTTATGTTCGCGAGAGCGAAGCCTCCCTCTGTCTGACAGTCAGTGTGGAAACGTGAGAGGAAACGTTCTGTTATTATGTGCCGAGCCTTTTTGCCTGACAGCCCTCCAGAATAAGATGACGGGTTTTTTTTTTCCTTCCCCCACCTAATTTCAATTTGCCTCTAAAACTTTTTTTTTTTTTAATTTATGAAGATGGGAGTAAACAGGCTTGCAGTAAGGAGCAGACCAGGGGTTGGAAAGCTGCCCTACACTACATCTATCTCCCATTCAAAGTTAGCAGTGAGGACAGGAGATATAATTGAAAACTGCAGCTGGACTGTGTACAATCTTGTAAAGGGATGCCTTGGAAATTAGATTAATCAGGAGACAGACATTGTGGGGAAAGTTTGTTTCGAATGCCTGACAGTCCTGCTCTTTCTCTCATTTCAAATGTTGGCAGGGCAGCAGGCAGCTCCAAGGGAAATGTGCTCCTTTCATACTTGAGTAATTGATGAATTGTATGCAAAATGCAAATGAGAATCCATAAATCTTATGAATGACAGCTTAATTTATGTGAGCCTTAATGAATGCAGGATTAGATTTTAATTAAATATCCTCAAAGGCACCCTGACTAGTAAGTTTTTAAAGCCTTGTTTTAAAGACTTGTTTCATATGCACTGCAGCTCATGGAAGCTCCGGATCAGTCAAAGCACTTCACATGAAATTCCCTCATAGTTTAAGAAAAAAAAATAATAATAAGATAAGATCAGGGTTCTATTTTGTTAAAGTGACTGCAATTAATAAATATTTGGATAAAAATCATATCAGCTAATCTTTGACTTTCCTGGAACTGTTCATTTACTTACATTTGATTAACTTCGTTTATCTGGGGTTTTTTTTTCCTTCTTCTTCTCCTTCTTTGATTTCATATCAGATTTTGTAACATTTTCCGCAGTATCTTTTTAATTAAGAGAAGCGTCCATTAGGCACGGAAAAGTCAACCAATTAGGCATTCTTCATCAATTCCCAGGATGTGGAGCGTCTGCCGGTGCCTCATTATTAGTGGTAATAGAACTGATACAAAACAATTTTAAGCTTTACAATTATGGAACACAATTACAGAATCCGCACAGGGCCTTTAACGATGCATTAAAATAAGCAGCAGTTTATCACTGGATTTTTTATTTTTTTATTTTATTTTTTTAGAGCTTACTCGTTTTTTTTCCTCCCTTCCACGCCTTTGCTCAGTCAAGATCTGTCTTAAGTAGTCTGATAACGAGACTAATTGGCCATTGTGTGTTGATCTGGAGCTGCTGTGACCACAGTTTGTGATAGACGCAGCCATGTAAATAAGATGGAGGAAGGAAAGCGACTGGGCCGTGAGTTCCTTTGCGGCAGCAGAAGCAGCAATCTGATGGTTCTGCCCAGTGGCTTTTTAATCAGGGCGTGCAGTACACAAAAGGGAGCAGGAAGGCCGCTTTTATAACCATTGCGACTGTAAATGTTTCACGTCAAGTGCCGGACGCCGGGAAGGATAGTGAGGTGAGCTACATTAAAGTGTTGTCAGTGTTAGTATTAGCACTGCCTTTGATTGTCTACATTTTATCTAATGCATTGTTGCTCACAAAAAGTTCACCGGTTACCAGCGGATGCAGCTGTTCCTGCTCATAAAAAAGGCAAAGAGGGCTTTATATGAAGTGCTTGCGCTAATCCATCTATCTGGATCTGATAAGGCTGCAGCAGCTACCTGGCTGAGGGGGGCTATGTGACAGGTGTGAGAGAGCGGGCTGATGGAGATAAAGCAACAGCAGCTCAATGCAAATAAAGGCAGAGATAAAACTCTGAGCTGGGATTGATGAATGCCGTGGTGGCAGAGGAGCGGGTGAGCACGTAGCCCGGAGTGACCTCTTTTGTGAGCGTTTTTCATCTGCTCACAGGTATGAGAGGTGCATGAAAGCTACAACGTGTCGAGTAACATGGCAAATTCCAGTGCTTTGCTTTTTTTTTTTTTTTTCCGCTGCTAGACATGCAGGTGCTGTCATGAGTGTGTGTCTTATTAAAGAGTTATTTGATTTTTTTTTTTTCCCTTCGCAAAGTAAAGCATGCTTGACCATGCATGCTATGTCTAGAACTTGTACAATCTGCATGTTCTCTTTTTTTACTAACCCTTGTTTGACCTAGCGCTCTATTGTGGATGGATTTTGTGCTTTGTAGGCATGTTCTATTGCCATACCATATAATAATTAGCACTTATTGCTTTATGGTTGTGATCCCAACATCTGCCTTGAGTATACAAGAATAGTAATTATTATTGCAGCTCGTCAACCCGAATAAAGTCATACAACTTCAGTGTCCAGTGTAAAGTTAGACAGGTTAATCTAAATGCATGTTGTTGTAGTGAAAGCGTTGCAGTGTTTTTTAGTAAGTCCTTGTCTCCTGTGCTGGTCAGCACCTGAGCAAAGTAATCAATGAGGCATGCAGTGCTATCGCTGGGAATGAAATGAAAAATAAACCAGTGATAATCCCTTAGTTAAAAGGTTATTGGGGAGGACTGATAAAAGCTATTTTGTTAATTTATTTACTCTCTGCTGGGGTAAGATAAAGAAAAGGAACAATTAGGACATTCTGTGTGTGAGATTTGAAAAGGGCAACGACACTGAGTTAATATTTTATAAGGCCTGATTGGCGGGATTCCGGTGGAAGCTGTATTTACAGAGGCTGAGACTCCATGATTCGTCTGCTTGTTTTGGAACACTATGAGTAAATGGAATAAATATCTTCATCTTTACCTTTTTCGCACGGCAAACAAAAGCTAGGCGGGAAAGGTTAATTGCTCCATTTGAGGCGAATCAAAGCGGGGTGGTTTTTCGGTAAACTCCAGCTGAACAAGCGCTGACTAGAGGTTAACGTTTCACCCTGGGATGTCAAAATACGTCTTTATCAGACATCTGAGCAAACTGTTTTCACTCGTTATATATTATTAGCAGGTTCTCGATATTGAAATATCCTGCTGGTGTGTCGTTCCTCTGTCTAGATACAGACAGGCAGACGTTTTATCACACACGACCTAAAATGTGTTATTCTAAGTGCAAAGCAGTATTTCCCCTCATATCACCTTTCCTGTTTAAAACAAATGGAAGGGGAAAAACAGATGAGAGGGGTGTATTAAATTATTGCTGGTTATTGCATCGAGGTATTGAAATAGGAGTGTATTGTGTGGCTCTAATCTGATTGCTTTAGCAGTGTGGTGGGTTTGGGAGGATCATGTTCCAATGTGAGCTCCTAGGTCAACATGGAGCGAGGCCATTAAAGGAAGCACGGTTCAGGGAAAGTTCACCGTTATTTTCTTTTCACCATGGCTGCAAAACAAAAAAGGAGAATTCCTACGTTTGTAACATATTTTTGAACTTTACAGCCCAGGGGACGTGCACTGTGTTATGTTTCCCAAATTGGAGCCAGGAATCTATGCTTAGCTATTGGAAAGTAAACACAGATAGAAGAAAGGTGTTTGGTTATTTAGCCTTATTACTTTTGTTCGATAAGGAACGACATAAATCAGTTACTTTTTTTCACTGAATTGAGGTCAGTCAGAAATGTTCAGTATTTTCATTGCCTCAGTAAATAATAATATTCTGACTGATATGATTTTGTGCTCAGTGTCATTAGGTCGTATTATTCAGATGTAAAACACAAAGAAAAATAAAAAGGTACAATCATTTGTAGACAAAACAGTTAAACCAGGTGTGGTCATTTTTTTTGCTTGATTTATCAAATCTAATTCCATATTTTGTACAAAAATAATAAGTAAAGATGCATTGATCCAGAAGTGAGTTTTAGGGACTGATACAGGGACTTGCGATTTGTGTGCTTGCATCCGTTCCCATCTATATATGTTTGGCAACGGATGCAAGCACACAAATCACAAGCTTTATTAACTTTTGCAAACCGTACAAAGGCATCATCCAAAATCTAATTTGGGGCACAGGCAATGGTCAGGGCAAGTAAAAGCGAACCAGAGGAAAACAGAAAACAAGATAAAGAACCACAACAGCACTCAACATACAAAGCCTTAGTAACTATTGTTTTTTTAAACTATTGGGACAGTATATACTTTACAGGTAGTGTGAAGTGAGGGTGTTTATGTGGGTGTGCAGGTGTCTGTTTCCAGGTGTGTGCTATCAGTAGTTTGGGTGAATGTGAACACAAGTGAGTGCATAAAGACTGCGAGTTGTAGTTTTTGGTGGCAGATTGCAGGGTTTACATTTGTCATGTATTGAGTACAAATCATGATGCAAGGGCTAATATAAACAAAGATGCCAAAGAAACAAAACACAGACTATACTGAAGAGACAACTAGAACCTTTCCCTGTAATATAGCCAACAAAAACAACTGTTAAGGACCACTCTGGTTGAGGTTCAAGATGAGACTTAAATATATGGGCTAATTAAGGTTGACAAGAAACACCAGGGTGTGAGTATTCCTTGACATGTAACTGTCATGTGACATGCAGGGGCTGATGGGTAGTGGGTATATATATATATATATATATATATATATATATATATATATATATATATATATATATATATATATATATATATATATATATGTGTGTGTATGTGTGTGTGTGTGTGTGTGTGTGTGATGTTAACTTATTGGACTATAAAAATGGACTCAGTGTAGGTCAAATATATCTTGTCATCACTTTTCATTTGTGTGTACATTATAAGGAAAAAAGTTTGTGTACATCTGACTGTTAGATTTATATGTGAACACATTTTGTCCACATTTATTCACCATTTGCCCTTATAATAACCTCCACTCTTCTGGGTAGATGGTTCACTAGACTTTGGAATGTGCTTGTGGAGATTTGTGCTCAGTCAGCCGCAATAGCTTTAGTAGTCAGACACTGATGTTGGTTAAGGAGGTGTGGGGTGGAGACAATATTCCAAATCAACCCAAAGATTTTCAGAAGGATTAAGGTCAGACTGCTATAGCAGGCCATTCAAGAGCTTCCATATCAACCCAAGTAAACTACAGGGAGGTGGTAGCTCAGTTGTTAAGGCTCTGGGTTACTGATTTGTTCAGAGGTTTAAGTGCCGGTATTGCCAGGCTGCCACTCTTGGGTGCTAAACCCTATGTGCTCCAGGAGTGCTGTGTCATATCTGACCCCAGCTTCATTAACAAATACAAATCATTTTGCTGGGAGTACAGTATTTCACTGTGCAGTAAAATATATTTGATCTTCATGCTTCTTCATGTTTAGGTCTCCTAATTCAAAACATCCTGTACAACTGTGTGCCTCCATCTTTTAAAACTTTGCGAAGAACCACATATGGCTGTTATAGTCAGGCATTCAGTACTTTTGTCCATAGAGTACATGTACACCTCTACCATAAATGCCAGATATTTGGTCTTCTAATTAGTCTTCCAGCATGTCTACCTCACACCTGTGTCTTTCTCTATAACTTGAGAAGCATATCGTTGCAGAGAGTCGGATCAGTTACTGTTATTGTCTTGTCTATCCGGCATCGTTCCAGAGATAATCGATCAAAAATGAGATCCGTACTTCTTTCCATATCAGACTGAAAAAGTGTTATGAGCCTAACCTGGAGTCAGGCTGATGAGGAGAAGTCGTACAGTATCAGGCTGTACAGTACCTCAGTTAGAGGGGGAGGCGATGAACAATCATTGTGCTATAATGGCCTACTTTTCAGGATTTTCTGTGCCAGGCTATTTAAGAATTCAGTACCAACAGCTTGACAAATTGTCTGCTCCGTCTGTAATAATCCATTTCTCCTCCTGCTCTTTGTAGGCAGGAGTTTATACAGAGGCTGCAGAAATGTGGCAGAGAATAGAGAACACTGGTGATATGACTACAGTATCAAGTTAAAAAAATCATTCCGTATGCTTTTTGCCATATTATTCAAAATAAGCTTTTTCATGAGAATCAGCTGTCCATGAAGAAAGTTTGTCATGCAGCACAGACACTTCACATTGAAAAAGAGACAGATATAATGTAATGGCTTTTCGTAAACAACTTTTTAGAACAATACTGTACTTGAGGGGTAAAGAATTTATATATCGATTTCACTAAGGTTGTGGTGGATCAGAATCCTATCCTGAACATGACACACAGAGGGGTAATGTAGTGTGGGCAGTGCACCTACTTGGATAAATTTGTGAGCTGGGAAGGAAGAAACCCACACGGACAGAATCCTGAGCTAAAGATCAAACCAAAGATCCTGAATATCCACTGAGTGGGTTGAAGCTCTTGTTGAGGTGGCATTTCCTGCTTTTTGTTATTGAGTGGGAAACAGGCCTTTATCATCAGTGCACACTGAAAATGTTCATAAATAATTCAGCCCTGTACATTGAACTGATGACACCAAAACTGTGAGCAATCTCCCTCAGAAGATCAAAGTGATACTTCTTTGGAAGCAAAAATGGGCCTAGGAGTCTTTCCAAAAAAATAAATATAAATAAATAAAGATGAAGCACTACAAGCAAAACAATCCCCTCTTTACTTTAATAAAGAAAATGCAAGCTCATCTCTTGGCATGCTTTCATGTTTACCCCTTAAGACACTGGTGCCATTTAGGTAAATGTAAAACTAAACAGGCACTTGATACCCATCATTGACTTAGATAGAAAAAAAACCTCTGTGTTACATGCACGTATAATAGAATTTTAGCAACAGTTCTATTCCATGCATTGCACGTTTCTGAATCGAGAAGTTAAACACTGTTGTGGTGCAGTCTATGTTTTTGTTGTCCTTTGTTTTGTGAGGATGCCGATGTGATAATAAACCTTGTACACTGTTCTGAATGGCCTCAGGCTCAGTGCTATGGAGAAGTGTTCACTCATGAGGCTACTGCCCTGAGTTTATGGCCTTTCTTGTTTTAGTGAGCGGAATGAAGAATTTCCGTTTCAATTTCATGCCTGTCAGGAATAAAACATGATAAAATGTAATGAAACGCAGCTCATCTGCCCAGTCTTTAAATGTGCAAAACTGATGCACATGATAGAGTAGAATGGAATGCGAATAAGTGAGCCTTAAAAAAAGGCCTTGAGTCTCTCGCAGACAAACGCAGTTTTATTGGGCCTTGCACTTGGTCATGAAAATGAGGCTTGGTTTAGTCACTGATAAAAGTATTATCAGACCTTGATTCCATGAAGGCCCTATTCAATCATGAAATATGCTATGAACGTGAAACAAAAAAATAAAGTATGGCAAGTAAAATGATATAAGTGCATCTTCCCAGACAAGTGGTGTTATTGTGTTGTATGTTTTCACATCTTTAGTGTGAATTTATCATTATTATCACTGACCATAGAGAAAAAGATTCTTATTAAGCTGACTGGATGATACGCATCATATACACACCGGCACATACCAGAGTTTTTACCTACTAACTTTCTGTCTGACTGACTTTCTGTCTATTTAATTGCTTGTCTGACTGTCTGTCTGTCTGTCTGTCTGACTAGTCAAAGGCTGACCGATGGACTGTCTGTCTGTCTGACTAGCTGGCTGACTGAGTGACTCACTGATCTTTGGTGAAACATGCATGTGCAGGGGTAACACAGGTGTACCATGGTTTCAAATAAGAATTCCAATAGATTTGAGATTGTTATGTATATATATATATATATATATATATATATATATATATATATATATATATATATATATATATATATATATATATATACAGTGAGGGAAATAAGTATTTGAACACCCTGCTATTTTGCAAGTTCTCCCACTTAGAAATCATGGAGGGGTCTGAAATTGTCATCGTAGGTGCATGTCCACTGTGAGAGACATAATCTAAAAAAAAAAATCCAGAAATCACAATATATGATTTTTAAACTATTTATTTGTATGTTACAGCTGCAAATAAGTATTTGAACACCTGTATATCAGCTAGAATTCTGACCCTCAAAGACCTGTTAGTCTGCCTTTAAAATGTCCACCTCCACTACATTTATTATCCTAAATTAGATGCACCTGTTTGAGGTCGTTAGCTGCATAAAGACACCTGTCCACCCCATACAATCAGTAAGAATCCAACTACTAACATGGCCAAGACCAAAGAGCTGTCCAAAGACACTAGAGACAAAATTGTACACCTCCACAAGGATGGAAAGGGCTACAGGGAAATTGCCAAGCAGCTTGGTGAAAAAAGGTCCACTGTTGAAGCAATCATTAGAAAATGGAAGAAGCTAAACATGACTGTCAATCTCTTTTGGACTGGGGCTCCATGCAAGATCTCACCTCGTGGGGTCTCAATGATCCTTAGAAAGGTGAGAAATCAGCCCAGAACTACACGGGAGGAGCTGGTCAATGACCTGAAAAGAGCTGGGACCACCGTTTCCAAGGTTTCTGTTGGTAATACACTAAGACGTCATGGTTTGAAATAATGCATGGCACGGAAGGTTCCCCTGTTAAAACCAGCACATGTCCAGGCACGTCTTAAGTTTGCCAATGACCATTTGGATGATCCAGAGAAGTCATGGGAGAAAGTCATATGGTCAGATGAGACCAAAATAGAACTTTTGGGTCATAATTCCACTAAACGTGTTTGAAGGAAGAAGACTGATGAGTACCATCCCAAGAACACCATCCCTACTGTGAAGCATCGGGGTGGTAGCATCATGCTTTGGGGGTGTTTTTCCGCACATGGGACAGGGCGACTGCACTGTATTAAGGAAAGGATGACCGGGGCCATGTATTGCGAGATTTTGGGGAACAACCTCCTTCCCTCAGTTAGAGCATTGAAGATGGGCCGAGGCTGGGTCTTCCAACATGACAATGACCCGAAGCACACAGCCAGGATAACCAAGGAGTGGCTCTGTAAGAAGCATATCTAGGTTCTGGTGTGGCCTAGCCAGTCTCCAGACCTAAACCCAATAGAGAATCTTTGGAGGGAGCTCAAACTCCGTGTTTCTCAGCGACAGGCCAGAAACCTGACTGATCTAGAGAAGATCTGTGTGGAGGAGTGGGCCAAAATCCCCCCTGCAGTGTGTGCAAACCTGGTGAAAAACTACAGGGAACGTTTGACCTCTGTAATTGCAAACAAACAAATATTAACATTGACTTTCTCAGGTGTTCAAATACTTATTTGCAGCTGTATCATACAAATAAATAGTAAAAAAATCATACATTGTGATTTCTGGATTTTTTTTTTTAGATTATGTTTCTCACAGTGGACATGCACCTACGATGACAATTTCAGACCCCTCCATGATTTCTAAGTGGGAGAACTTGCAAAATAGCAGGGTGTTCAAATACTTCTTTTCCTCACTGTATATATACGTCAGTTTGTCTTTTCCATGGTAAAACATGGCCATGGATTTTTAAGGGGATCTTTTTTGTACAAAAATTCTTAATCTGGCCAAATATGATTTCCAGTAATATTATAAATTGAGTTAAAACTACAGTACATTTCTGTGATATGGCCGATTGTAAGAGCATGCTTTCGATTACTTTCTAAGATATGCTTAGTGAGAAAAAAAGTGCCTTGCACTGAACTAAAGCAAGCTTATTGTGCAATAGATTATTGCAGTACTATACCAGGCCTCAAAAGGGTAATATTTTGGAACTCTGAATTTAGAAACATATCTTGCTTGATTGTGACTGTAGCTGACTATAAAGGACACTGTTCCCAGTGGATTTTCACAGCAAGTCTGCTTTGTTTTCTGTGTTTGTTTGTTTTTTTTCTTTTTAGTACGGGTTATATCAGGTTGGGGTGCTTTTTATTGTGCAATTCCACCTAATAAATGCTGTTTTGCTTTCTCAATGCGATGAGATTATGTTATGCTCATAGATGCAATAACTATAATAACGAGCGAATCAGCTCGAAGGGGCATTTTTTTCCCCGCCATCAGCTTGAGCTTGTTCTGTCATTAATCATCGCTTGATCTTGGTCACTCATTTGGAGTAATAAAAGTTCCCATCATGAATGTACAACAGGCCTGAATCATTCTGTCACTCTACCTTCCAGCTACGGCTCACATTAAATCAAGCAAGCAGAACATTTCCTAAGGCAGCCATTGCCTTTTAATTTCCTGAAGAACCTTAACATATCATTCATTACAAGAACTACACATATTTGGGTTTTAAAAGTCTCATAAATCAATAGTGGGCTGCCTGCAATAATTATAACAAGTTAACCTGTAATTTCCAGGATGAAAGCAGCATTCCCTGATCTTAGCATATGCAAACGAGGCAATTCAAATAGTGTAGGGGTATTAATACCGAGGAGTAGGTAACGAGGTACAGCCTATGATTTATGCATCAAAAAGTAGTTGATCTTTAATAAAGGAAATGAATTCCTGCATGTGATCTAATTAGTTATGGAAGTCTATTATGTCGAGCTGCAGAAAACAACCGTCCTTGAAAAGAAATATATTTACAGTGCGTGGCTGCTTTGAAATGGAATTGCAATTGTAAAGTTGTCCGAGTGTCAATTCTAACCCTATTTTTTTCCCTCTCCTCTTCTTCCCCCTTTCTTATCTTGTTCCTTTTTTTTTTTGCTTTTTTACATTTCTCTCCCTGTTCTCTCACCCCCCTGTGTTATCCCCTCCCCCATCTTTTGTTTTAGCTCAAGACCCGGGAGGCCTCCGAAGAGAACCCAGAGTGTTACATCGCCAGAGAATCCCCACATAATGCCTCACTCAGTGCCGGGCCTCATGTCTCCAGGAATGATTCCCCCTACAGGTAATACACTCAGCCCCTGCATTCTCTCAGGGTTCCCTCTGGTCATCTTTTAAATGGCACATAGTTTAAACTGACAGTGCCACCCAAACCACCAGTCATACCAGCTGACCCTTCTCTCTTTTGCACCTGGTTTAACTAAGACAGAGTAAATTGGAGTGGAGAGTTTTCTTCTCAAAGATTATTTCACTAGATGCCGCATTCCGCCTTGAGTGGATTTTAATTAGCCCGATTAAATCCACCCTGCTTGTATATGTACATAGGCAGCTATGTAAAAGTAAGCTTATCGCCACAAGAATCAACATCAGCTGCATGTGCCTTTAGTTCCCCTCAAGCAGGTCTTATTACAGTGGAAGCTTTTGTTCTATTTGCAGCTGGTTTTCATCGGGTCAGCTTTGATGTTGTGTGCAAGAAAGTTGCCCGATTTGCATATCAGCATCTCAGATTTTGGCAGTATTTAATACTTATTTACGTTTAACACAAATTTGCACTTTGCATTGGAAAGAATAATCATATTGCGATGTTATTTATTTATTTCAAAAGGTAAACTATGTCTGTGTCTCACAAAGTCAAAAATAAGAGCCACCCTCCCATTATTATAGCACTTACAGATTTTCTTTGAGAAAGATAACAGATCGGGTGCTGGTGGGTGTATTTTGAATTCCAACCCAGCACACAGAATAGGCAACAATCATCAACAATGGCATCAGTACATCCTGAAAGCCTTTAGTTTTAGGAGAAAGGGGCCGACTTTGTCCCCTTCTCTGTCTGAGCAGGGTCAGCCTGTAAATGACTCATTTGGAAATGCAGACTTGGAGGGCATTGGAGTTGAACAGGGCAAGAGCAGTGGTCTTATTTACCTCAACATAACTATAATGTCACCATGTGGGAAAAAAACAACTCTTCTTTGATATTGGTTCTGGCTTTCAGTAGGAAGAGAGAAGCTCTGATCCTGACATTTTCTTGGAAGGTTTTTTAGAGAAATGCAACACATTCTTACAAAGTTTTACTATGAGTTCAATGATGCCAACAGTTCAAACAAAACAGTTTAATTCTTGAGTAAGGCTCATTTAGCTCACATACAACCATAGACTTTAACATTCAAAGCCTTTTGTGTAGTTCATGCATTTGGTGATATATTTTGGTTAACAATTGACTTTTTACTAACACTTATTGGTAGAGGCAAATTTATATTTATATATGTATTGAGATACTGGTTAAGTAACAAATCTAAAAAATCTGTATAAAGCTAAAACAATCCATACATTATATTTCATGATATTAGTACAACATATAAAAGTCAAATGTAATGTCTTTAAATTAAGCTTCACTTAACTGATTTTAGTGAACATAAAAACCATGTAGCCCATGATTAATACATTATAAATAACATTAACAATGAAAACACATTGATAAAAATAATATCATTAATTATTCAATTAACCCAGCACTTGCATTAACCATACTGTTCGTAAATATAATTAAGCACACAATGACCAATATGAATAAACAACTTTAAGGTTTAAAGGTTGTTAACTGTCTGAACTTAGGTCTAAAGCAAGTTTCAATATTTACTCCTGAATGCCAATTAACATCTTTTAGGAACATGCTGAAATGCTAATTTGCTAATGTGAACATATTTTTAGTCCTGGATTGAATAAACATTAGTCAGTGTGGGTGTATTTATTTACCACTCAACAAAAAAATCACTTAATAGGTCTGAACTTGCTCAATTACTTGCTCAATTACTTGCTTTTGAGGTTTAAGTTGTATGAATGGTTGAAATAAATTAAGGTTCGAAACAATATCAGCTGAAGTAAACCAAATAAAAGTAAATAATATTAGTTAAAGAAGACTTTGTATAGAAAAGGTGGGTTTTTTTTGTTTATTTTGTTCCAAATTGAATTTGAAGTTGATTTTATTGCACTAATGAGAGTGCTGATAAGCTCTTTCGCAAAGACAGCATGTTATTTACAACCTTCCCCAGCAGGAATGTGATTACAGGTGTAATGCTAATGCTAAGAGTCCTACCAATGATCTATGTTACACAACTGAAATGAATAATTTATTGCCTCCCGTTTCCATTATGTGAAGATCTATCTAATAAAAATCTCGGGCATGGTAAGGATGTCTACCATTAAACTGTCACCACATGACATTGTCAAAATGTTTAATGGACAGCTAATTCCCTAATTCAGCAGCATGTTAGCATTACTGGCCTGTTTGATGTCTTGAGTGTGAATATATACCTCGTAGTAAAGCCACTTTAATATCAATTGATATGCGCAGTAATGGACAAATAAGAACCTGAACGGTGACTAGCCAACATTTGTGTGAGAACATTAAGCTAGTGATTGTGTATAGTTGCTTGAATATTAGCTAATAGATGTACATATTAAATTGAACAAGAAGCAGATTGAATTAGCAAGAACGGAATTATGCATTCATAGTTCAACTATATAAAAATACTCTAGCACATAAAGCTAGAGAAAGCTCAGGATTTCTCTCAGGTGTTTTAGCAGGTAAAATCTTTACCTGTATGATATTCAAAAGCTATTAAATAAAACTGTGTTAGATTCAATCACTGTGCCACACCAAACCATGCCACATTCTCGTCTTCTACTGCGAACATACCAACTACTTAGAAAAAGTAATATATTGGCTACTTAGAAAAAGTAATATATTTTTACAAGCATTGCAAGGGGTTTAATTTGTTGTTAAGGACATTGTGAGACACTTTCTGACATAAGGATATACATTTCAACATACATTATGTAAAATAATTGTTTACACAGATGTGCATAAGCCAAGCCAAGCAAGAATGGCTTGTGGGTATATACATATAGTATATGAGCAAACATTTTAGGACTCCTGACTTTTCTAACCATACATGCCACACAATTGTATAGGATGTCTTTAGATGTGGTGTAATAAAATTTTCCCTTCACTCAAACTAGGAGACTCAAACCTCTTCAAGGAATGTCAATGACCTTGTGCATACAACAAACTCTGTAAAAAGATGGTTTACATGGGTTTGAGTGGAAGATCTAAAGTGGCCAGTGACCTCAATCTTACTGAACATCTATAGGATGAATTGGAATGCTGACTGCACCCCAGGTCTCCACACCCTACATCAGTACCTGACTAATTGACCCTTGTGGCTGGATGAGCACAAATTGCTACAAGCACACTCTAAAAGCTAGTGGAAAATCATCCCAAAAGATTGGAGGTTATAATAACAGCATGGGGACTAAATGTGGAATGGGATTTTCAAAAGCACATACAAATCTTATGGTCAGGTGTCCACAAACTTAGTGTATCTTAAAAAAACTCCCAGAAATATTGTTAGAGTTAAAAAGTCTGATAAGTAAAACAGCTATTAAGTAATGACTGGGTAACAAATACAGTGTGGATATTCTAGAGGCTGCATAAGATTGACATGCAAGTTCAGGTTTTTTTTTTTTTGGAAAATCTTTTTAAGGAGTTTAATTTTTAAGTGAAACTTAAGTCACTCACAGACGGTTTGCTTGTTATGAATGTTAATGGACTTTGTTTTGGCTGCTGACCTACTTGTTACATTTAATATTGTCAGTGCTCTGGGTTTGATGGTACATAAAACGTGGTATGGATGAAAATTTTGGGTCTTGTTGACTTTTTGAATCTTAAGCAGTAGCTCATTCATGTTCATTCCTTGCAATCTTTATATCATTTTGTCGTGTGCATGTGGTCGTTGTTAATTTTTCTGAGGAGATTTTTTGATAGTATTAATAGATCTGGCATGTTCACAAGAGCATTTTCATACCAGTTTCAGGTTTTCAGAACACTTTTGTTCACATGGACAAGCAGACATGTTTTATATATGTGCTCCTGTTTCCATTCTGTGAAGATCTATCTAATAAAAATCTCAGGCATGGTAAGGATGTCTACCATTATATAAATATATATATCGCTATGCATCTAGATGAGGTCTGTGATTTCAGCACCTGTAAAAGCTTCATAACAGTTGACACAATCATGCTTACACACCTATATTAAGGTGATTTGGCATTTTAAAGAAAATATGTGCCACATCTGAGAATCAACAGGGAGAAACACGTCTTTCTGTACACAGCCTAAGTTTAAAATAGACAGCATGCAAAATAACTTAATATAACAGTGAATGAAAGCTACATGTATGCATTTTGTCAGATCGCTTAGCCTGGAGCGAGCTCCAGGTTTTCCATGCTGTCTGATCATTTTCTAAATTCAGTGGGGACTTTTTTTCTTAATTCGTGTTAAATGGAGTCACCTGATCAAAACTGAAAGGGGCACTGTGTAAAACAGCAGGGCGGGCTTTTTTTTTTTACCATCGTGCAAGAACAGGATGACATTCTGTAAAAGAACATCTCAAGATCTGTCTAAGCTACATAATGTTAGAGCACGCTAAAACATTTGGCAGGGTGTGTTATAAACATTTCTGACACTTCATAAAGGGCGAATTAACGGTGTAATGGCACGTGGTGTAGTACTTGTGACGTTGCCAGATAAGCAAATTAGCGGCCCGCCTCTGTGCACTGTGATCCTGGAGCTGCATAATACGTCACAGATGACTCAATAAATACACTATAATTTTGAATTTCATCTATGAACAGGATCCCTTCTAATTGCAGGTCACTTTTGCACTGATAAAAGATACACCATATGAACTTGACCTTATGTTGTGAGTTTAACATTCATAGGAGATTTTTTAACATCCCATTCCACATTTAGTCCCAATTTGCTGTCATAATAACTTCCACTCTGCCGGGAAAATGTTATACTAGATTGAGTGTGCTTGTAGAGATTTGTGCTCATTCAGCCACAAGAGCGTTAGTAAAATCAGGTACTGATGTAGGGTGAGGAGGGCTGAGGTGCAGTCAGTGTTTCAGTTCATTCCAAAGGTGTTCTGTAGGATTGAGGTTGGAGCTCAAGAGGAGGCCACTCAAGATCTTCCACTTTAACCCATGTAAACCATATGTTCATGGAGCAGGTGAAGGGAACATTTAATACTACAGCATCCTATACAATTATTTGCCTTCAACTTTAAGGTATGGCGTTTTTGGGTAAACTCCATATGGCTGGAAAAGTCAGGAGTCCCAGTGCATTTGTCAATATAGTGTATTATTGTTGTTAATGTCTTATTGTCCCTAATTTTTTATAATAAATGTATCATAGCTGTACATGAATGTAAAATACAACCCCAATTCCAAAAAAATGTTAAGACACTATGCAAATTGAAATAAAAACAGAATGCAACGGTTTGCAAATTTTATAAACCATATTTTATTCACAGTAGAGCATAGAAAACATTTTTAATGATTTAACTGTGGAAATGTACCATTTTAAGGAGAAAATAAGGTAATTTCGAATTAGACGGCTGCAACACGTCTCAAAAAGGTTGAGGGTGGGAGGGCAACAAAAGTCTGGAAAATATAAATGTTATTACAATTAAAGAGTTAGATAAACATTTAGCAATTACGTTAATTAACTAAGTAGGTTAATTGACAACAGGTCAGTAAGATGATTGGGTATAAACAGTGTATCTTAGAAAAGCAGAGTCTCTTTAGAAGTAAAGATGGAAATGAAAGACTGCGTCTACAAATTGTGGGACAATTTCAGTATAATGTTCCCCAAAGTTTGCCATGTCATCCACAATTGCAGGTTGAATTTTCATCATAAATAATAAGGCATGCATGAACGTGATCCGGGAATGCAACCATCATTGGAAATTGACATTTTTATCTCAAATTCAATACCAAAAAATCTTTTGTGTTCACAAAAGAATGCTTAAAAGTAATAAAAAATTAAGCATGTAAAAGTAAACAATATGTGAATGATCAGCATTTTCTCTCAGTATTCATCAAATTCAAAATGACTTCATTTTTTCCTTAAAATGGTATATTCTTAGTTTTGATGTGTTTTTTGTTTCATTGTAAAAACAATATGAATATATTGCAAATCATTGCGTTTTGTTTTTATTTACATTTTGCACATTGTCCTTATTTGGATTTGGGGTTGTATATAGTACTTGCTGCTATCAGCAGCTTTCAGGCTTTATGTATATAGGGGTCTTACTGTACTTGTGGATAGTCTGGTCTGTGATGCATTATAGCAGTCCATCTTGCATAATCATCAGCCAAAAATGCATAGATGTAACGTTTAGTATTAGTAAGTCTATAAAATATTTCCAATACTGAATTGTCCTCCAGAATCTCTTTGTATTATTAGGTTAAAAAGTGCAAAAAGCCAAGAGGAAATATAGGTAAGCCTGGATAAATGTGAAAGCTGATGTGCATTCTTGTCTTTGTCAGCTCAGCACAGAAAAGTCCACACCAAATGGGGTTAATGAAATGTTGTGTGCCCTCAGACCTCTACATATTCCTTCATCCGGACGTGAAATTACACTGTCATAAACACATCAGTCAGATTAAACGCAGTTCTCTACGTTCCCCTTTATGTCACGAGTTTTTACATGCAACCGATTATAAAACGAATTGCAATGCAAATGGAGTGTTTTGTTCTTCAGTTTTCTCCACCGAACGACAAACTCCACGTTGGAATGCCTGCTGCACCCTTTTTGTCTCCCCTTTCGATAAACCTCGTGTGATTTTGGCCTGCGTCTTTATTAATGGCTGAAAAGGGTGCAGATAAGCACTGCTGCTACTAAGTCACTCTTTGTGTACTGATGTGAAGTTAATCTGATTTTAATTTAATTACACTATTAGTAGAAGGGGCACATACTTTCAGTATTTGTTCGAAGAATGTTCTGACATTGCACAGGTATGGGGCAGCTTGCATGTTAATTAATAATGAACATTCTGACAATATGCCGAGGCATGACAGCATTAAGCCAGTCTGCTGCTGGTTCCTTTGCATATTAATAGATCCTTCATTATTATTTAATATGACAGCTGCTTCAAGGGCCATGATCAGACCCCGTCTCTATTATTTGCTGTTTTGGTGCACACTGTGACAGTACCATGCAATTCTTTATTTGTGAAGCGTCTCCCCTTCCGGCCTGTCGGACACCTCAGCTGTTTGTTTACGGCTGAGGAGATTCCTCCGTGGACACAAAGACCAGTCACAAGAGCTGCTATTTAAAGGTGACTTTAAAAAAAAAAAAAGGAAGAAAAGAAAATGGTGTGATCTCTGCACTTGTTGCCTTGCATTTTAATTAGTGCAAATGAGGAAGGACAGAAAGGTTTGGATGAAGAGGGGACAGATTTTGGATGGCTATTACAGGAGAGCTGCATTGTTAATGTACTATAAACTTAAACAAGGTGTGACAGAGAATCATGCAGCTCTATTTGGGATCGTAGTAGTAAGTATTCACACGTTTTTAAGTGAACACAATGCATTAATAAAAAAAAAGGAAAAATTACGATAGTCTGTTTATCAATGCCTTTTACACTTTAGGGAAGAGGCCATTTTAAGATCTTATTAAATAATGGAAGGCTTGCTTAGGTACAGTATAATGTCTAATAAGAAGGCTGCTAGCTACCTGAATGGCCAATTTTCATCGTACAAAACATCCTAAAGCAGATTTCCGTTTATTTATTCCCCCCGACCCACCACCTCCCCTTTTCGGCATGCATGTTATTTAGAAAACAGTTGACTCTGTCTGATTATACGTAAATGAACACTGACCTTCAGATGGACTGGAGGCCACATCCATTACGGCAAGGAGTAGCTCTCTCACCCAGCTCACGTGCAGCCGGGGGACTGCTGTTCCATATGCATGCTAGCAAACGAGTGTGGCCACTCTGACATCATGTATACTGTACATCAATATGGTCCTGATGTATTCTAAAATGCAAACAAGGCCAGGAAATGAGATGCACCTTCGTCCCAAGCTGCACACAGTGCCCAGCGCCATCTGCCTATCAGCTGCTGAGGAAGCAGGGCGGTGTACTAATGCCACATGCTCCATTTCTCCATGCCTGCGCATTAAGCCCACAGACGCACAACCACTAATGGCGCCATCAAGTCTTGTCAGTGAAATGTGACAGCTAAGCGATGATTAATTCACCGATTGTCCACATCCAAACAGGATGAATTGAACGATATGACAGGCGTTACCTGCCAAAGCACTGCACTTGTATTGGGATTTGTAGCAATTTAGGTATTGCGAACTGCATGTGAGAGGAATTTTTTTATTTATTTATTTATTTATTTTTTTATAAAGCTAGTCACTAGTATTTATGTGAATATTGATGCAAAGAAATTTGTTAGATTTAAGTAGATTTTTGGAGCAACTCATTCAGATCAACAGGGCCTTGACTATGAGCTTTCAATCCTATTTCACTTGTTCTTAAGCAAAAAAAAAATAATACATATCGGAGTGGTCAGAACATGAAATAAGCTGTCAAATGTGACATGATGTTGCACAAAAGTAAGAGAAAATTTAATATAAATAAATAAATGATATATACAAAGAAGATGGCCAATACTAAAATGAACATCTAATCTACAAGGTGTCTAAAAAAATCATGAACAAATTAGAGCAAACTATATATACTGCAATTTTGTATTTATCAGTGGCAGCACACATTCGCCCTTCTAGAGACCCTGTAAAGCATTGCCAATGAATTGCTGTATGAATAATTGTAATTATAACACTTACAATGTACAATATATTTTCCACAGTGCAGTAACAATAACTATTATATTATTTTTGATTTTTGACATTTTTGCAGTGTGCACACTAAAAACTAAATGAAGATGTGTGTGTGTGCGTGTATATGTGTGTGTGTGTGTGTTGTAAAAAAAAAAAAAATCCATTGTCACTTTAATACCAATGTGTATTTCTTGTGAAAAACATGAGGTATTGTGGGGAAATCTAATTGTCAGACAGTTATTTTACCTGGAATGAATTTTATTCCGTGCTCTAGCTAATATACCATATAAGGGAAATGGATATAATTTCAGAATCACCCATAATACTTCTCAATTACACTAGAATTTGTAAGTTTGAATACTAACATGCACTGTTTCAGTATTACATTCTCAGTGTGCACTTTGAATACGCAGCGGTTGAACTAAACTAAACTGTTCAACCATTTCCAATTAAAACCATAAGAAATTTTTTCAAACACTGCTGATATAATATTGCACCAAATACTACTATAGCACTGAACACACATTCAGCAGTGTATTTACTGTATGTATGAAAATAGACATAGGTGACAGCGCTGAGCGAGCATTGCAGCTGGAACCTCTGCTTTGATTCATCCATTCACATCATTTCATTAATCTCAATTTTTATGAATTCAAGGCTTATTTCACAGCTTTTTCCCTCTCTCTCTCTCTCTCTCTCTCTCTCTCTCTCTCTCTCTCTCTCTCTCTCTCTCTCTCTCTCTCTCTCTCAGCCTATGAAAAAGTCGCTCAGGTGTATCGAAAATGACAAAAAGACAGTGAGCCAATTTGCTCTTTTTTTTCTCTTCTCCTGCACAGTGGTGTCTTTTTTAACCACATTAAACACAATGGAGCTCACTTATTACTAAAATGATAGATGGAAAATTAGAATGTCAATGTCCACCGTCTCATTCAGTTGCTGCATGAATGACAGTAGAGTGAGATGAAATTATTTGATGTACACTATAAGTGAAAAGGCTGCATTGATTATATTTTTTTGGGGGGAGGTGGGGCAATTTCCATGCCAAAAAACTTTACCTTAAATTTGTGTTTCGTGGTTTACAGTGATGCACTTTTAAGCTTAAAAGTTATATAGAAATTGAAAAAGAGTTTGTTAAATACTGAACATTCAAAATCTTTTAATTATTTGCATTATCATAGTTAAACTTTGCATCTAAAATGCCAAATAACATTAGGTGTGTGTGTGTGTTGTGTGCAATTGTGATTGGTTTGCATTGGAAGCTTCTTCCGGATGCCGATTTGTTGCTTCCACTTTGTCATACATCTTCAACCTGTTTATTTACAAACAGAAATCATGGCAACATGTCACTTCTGAAATGTTATCCCGACTCCATCTGTCACCATCAAAGCACTGTGGCGTCTGCTCTGTATTCGGGGAGGCAGTGAGAGCGAGCGCGAGAGAAATCAGAGATGACGCAGACGACAGTCAGACTGCCGACTAAAAACATCCCGTCATTATAATGATCAGTTGTGTAAGAGAAAACTAACCGTGCTGATGAGGAAGCCAGAGTTATGCTTTACTTACAGCACAGCCAGCATGATCAACTGACATATTGGTAGTTTGAGCCTACACAGTGTCGAGGAGCTACAAAGTGATGTGTGTCATTGTCTCTACTTTTACCTGTAAGATCATCTGTCTTTATCATCACTGGAAGGTATCTGCGCCGTGCGATTTGTCAAGCGTTTTAAGACCACGGCGTGCCATATTCCCATATTCAAGTCTGTTTAAATATTAACTACTCACTTACTCAGACGCCTATGCTGACAAGAATGATTCCTCTTCACTCTCGCTAACCTCCACATGCAAACATCCGATAATCAGCATAGTTCCCTTTTTTTGCGTTTCATCAGCATTAAATAGTGTCTTGTCTTCCTTCACAGGTCTCACAGCCGCAGCTGCTGCTGCAGCCGCCGCAACCAACGCAGCCATCGCAGAGGCCATGAAGGTGAAGAAGATCAAGCTGGAGGTGATGAGCAGTTACCACGCCAACAGCACGCACCACGGCGCCGACTCCGACAACGGAGACTTGAGCTCCAGCGTGGGTAAGTCACACGCCATCTCTCATCTCTTCGAGGTTCAGAGATGTGTTGTCCCAAAATCAATTTTTAGTTTTAAACTGAAAGACTAGGCCCCTGCTCTGAAACTGTAAGACTGGCATGCAACAACTTTTAATAGTGAAATCTGAAAGCTAATTCTATATTTCCTTACAACAACATGCAGCTTTGAACAAGCATTACTTGTATTCAATCCCCATAATTACCAGGTAGAGCTCTTTTTAAAAAGCAACAAATTAAAAGCACTCATGAGCACTCAGCTAATAGCTATTAAGCAAGCCACTAATTCAATTTGGTGGAGAAAATTGCCTTTGAATGTCCCGTTTCAATTTAATAATTCTTTGTAGATACATTTAGATCCCTAGGTTTTTTTTTTTATGCAACATTACTTAAAGCCATTTCTTTGTGGAAATCACACTGCAGTGTGAAAAAAAACACAAATCCATTACATATGATACCCTTAATCCCTGAGCTGAATTGCCCATGCGAGTTCCACCCTGAACATATCCGCCATGTGTTTAGGATTTCCCAGCTGCATTTGACACCATGTATTTGGCCCAAACAGGAAGCGTCCTAAGCAGATTTAACAAAAGAGAATGCATTGGCGTTGAGGTCATCAGTCCACAGCCAACAAAGCTAGGGCTTCGAGGTCACTGAAATAGAGATAAATGCGAATCGGAATAGGCAAGGCTGTGGCAATGAAGCTAATAAGAAACTGTTTTTATCTTTTTACAATTTAAATTGTAACCTTGAGCATGCCTGCTCCCAGAAGAATAATAATTCGGGGCCCAGCGTTGGTGGGGGGAAGTAGCAGGAGGAGAGAGGCATTAGTGACTGTGAGTAAAATATATGGCAGCGACGCCTCTCCAGCCCATCCACAATCAATTGGATTCTTTTACTTTAATATTTACTCGCAGCGATGAGATGCTAGTCTGCATGGTGATGAACAGTCTGCCTCTGGCGTTTGAAGGTGACCTGTCACCACGTATGGACAAATCTCTCGCTCGCAGAAAAGTAGAAAATAAATCATTAAAGGCAGGCAGGCCTCTCATTCCGGGATTTAAATCACCCTCAGATTTATGATTTGAATTAATACTTCGTTTGGTCAAAGAAACGGGGGCCGAGACAAATGATGTTGGGTACTGAAGCCATCCTAATATTGATTCCTGGATGTCTGTGCAATCTCTTGTTTATATCAAGCACTCTACTGTGACAGGGTGGCCAATAGGAGTCACCCGCATGATAAGAGTGGGGAAATATGGCTGCTTTTTATTCAGCCTACCGGGGAGGAGTTGCTGCTTCTTTCAGCTATTAATTGCCACATAAATTAGGTTTTTAAGTGAAATAGACAGTGTTTTCCATTCTTGTCTCCAAGTGCATTTTCTCACCCTACACAATCATTACTGCAATAAACCAGAAAGGTCATTTCACAAGCAGTAAGGGGGAGAAAATTGAACAGAAACAACAGAACTGTACAAATGCACACTGTGCTGCTATCTGGTTTAAGAGCAGAGTGAATTTTGTGATATGTTTTTAGATCCTGAATTCCTAATATGTACTATTTTTCAAAGCAAATTATGCATCTGGAATGCAGGGCTCTAAATCATTTGTCAGATATAGCGATGACTACAGTAGTGGGGAACTTTGCTATGTTGGGAACAGTCAAGAGCAGGACATGATTTAATTCTCTTTATTAGAGCAGCTGTTCACATAACCTTTTTGGTGAAGCTATTTTACTTAGCTGTATTATACCAACTAACCTGAGACTCTTATTACTCTTTTCGATACTAAAAGCAGTGCAATGTGAAATATCTACAGTAATAATGATGATTGCAGAAACATTCAAAGCAGGGCAGTATTTAATTACTGAGTGCATACTGGTAGTATATCCTCCTCCTATCCTATTGCCCTCCACTTAAAAAGGTTCCTTTCTGATGCAGATTTCCTGCATTGTCTGCATCTTGTCTGAGACACAGACAGGCCGAGGCAGAGTGTGAAGGACGTTCTGTTCTCCTCTGGACTTGCTTTGCCTGTGTTGTCTTTGTGTCGATGTAAATTGAACAGGCTAATGCCACCCCCTGCATTAAATATTCAATACGGTCGCCCTCTTCTTTGCATCGGTTTTACTAATTGTAACAAAAAAAGAGAGACAGCCCTTCTTAGTTAGAGCCAAACATCCTGAGTGATCAGACTGAACGCTTGGCCCCCTTTGATTACTTCCTTGGTTCTTTAAACAGAGCTAGTGGTGTTGGTGTTGGTGCCTGTGCAGAGGGCGGTGGTGGATTGGGGGTTGGGGTTCCTCTCTTCTACAATACAAAATACACCGTAGACTCGCAGGAAATGCCACAATTATGGATCACAAACCAAGCAAAACATGTGCGACACGCTGCCCGGGAGACAAATAAACAGTGATCCATTCCTGCCGGTTAAACTGACCTGAACCAGAACCGTCATCCACTGGAGAAATGCTGTCAGCTGCCTCCTAACAAACACCTACACAGCTGATTTCAGTACATTTAATGCTTCTCTTTAAGTCTAAGAAATAGCAAATAAAATCATAGCCTGAGTATTTTGAAGCTGTGGGCTAAGGAAAGAGAAAAAAAGGAGGTGAGGAGAAAGCTGCTCCTGTGGCCACTGGGTGCCATTTTGCATCTGATTCCTTGCCACGACAACGTTAATGGACCTTAAATCCTCCCCATAATTAGATGGGGGAATTGTGTGTATCACCAACCAGATGATGCTGCCATAATGAAATAAGCAGTGCAAACTTAAAGGCTCGTGTGTGTATGAGTGTTTGTGTGCTTGAGTGTTTCTTTAGTTCAGCGAATTTAGCGAGTTAACGTGTTCAGGCCTGGCCCAGCCCTGGCACAAAGCTGTCAGGGGGCGCGATGGGACCCGGTGACAGGTGTGTGTGACAAAGACAGAATTAAAGACGAAGTGATGGGTGGGCCTCCCACCACCACCAGCCAGGTCAGGAGCGCTAATTCCACCTCACTCCTCTTGGCAGAGGAGGCCACGGCTCCAAAGATGGATCTGTAGCGGGACCACAGCTGTAAGCATGGAGGAGCTAATTGGTCCTTATCTTGCTGTCCCATTCATCTTCATTTTTTACCAATTACCCAGCATTATCTGTGTTCTCAGTTGGATATGGGAGTTAATCCTTTTTGCTTTAGCCGCTAGTGGGTCTTGCAAATTTCCGCTAGGAGAGGGGGTGAAGAAGTCATTTTTGGAAAGCCACCCCCCACCCCCCCCCCCCACCCCCCCCCCCCCACACACACACACACACACACACACACACACACGCACCAAAAAAAGGGAAACTTCTCATTATGGCATCTCATAAGGAATCAATAGGAAATGACATCATATGAAAGAGAGAGTGAGGAAAAAAATCACTGAGGAGGATAAGCAATTATTGCCGTTATCATTCAAGCCCTTGTTTGCAAATGTAGCGGTACCATTGATTGAGCTGTTCCCATTGCTCTTGCCATTATTGACTTGTTAAAACCATATTTTTTTTTCTTCTCGTCAATGGTTTCAGATTTGCGGTCTCACCAATAACAGTGCTTAAAAGCTGCCATTAATTATTCATCTTCCTGGCAAATTGAAGTATTGCTCTACAGAGCCAAATTTTACAATTTGTGTGTTTGTGTGCACGACAACATCAAACAAAAAAGAGAGACAAGTACACAATTACAGTTTATGCACAGTGATATTGTAAAGGGTGCTGAAGTTTTTGTACATCTAGGTTTAAATGTGAATTATGAACAGGTAAAAGCCACATGTTGTCATCTTGTCAATGTATCACCATGTTAATAGTGAACTTCCTTCAGGATCTGGGATGATGTGTAATGAAAATGAATGCCAGCAAGGTATGAGAGAATGGCACATGTTAAAAAAGGAAGAAAGAAACAAAAAAAAACACACTTCAATCTATTAATGCACCTATAGCCATCAATGATTGGAGGATCACGGTCCTGTGCATTCAGCCTGCCTGTACATTAAGCCCATGTTTAGCATATAAAGCATGTGTGTTCGATAGAGAACCTCTTAAAATAGCTTCCCGTAGAGGCTGGATTGAGTGAGGCATGCCTCCTGCTCTTTGATAGGGATCTGTTTGGTCACACACAGCACCAGCTGTCATCTCAGCCTCCACTGCTGTGATTTAATTAGTCTGTTTATGTCCTTACTAATAATAAATTCTACACCGTGGAAGGACAAATCCAACCAGGATCTCTCTTTGTAATTTTTTTCCCCCTCCTTTCAGCTGGTGGCCTTGCACAGCTAAATGTGGCACATCATGTTGCAAACACTCTTTTAGTTTCTTTTCTCTCTCTCTCTCTCCTCTCGCTCTCTCTCATTTGACAAGGGCTGTTGAGAAAATGTCCACTCTGCAGCCAGTGGGTGAAAACATGTCTGCTGTTTCTCAGCCACCTCTCAGCCACATTAACACAGGGCCGAGGAAATGATTCATTCTGTCTTTACGTCACATGGCCACTTTGGCGCAGTCATTAAGGCGAGATTCTCTTCAAAACGAGACTTTTTTTTTACCTATCCGTGTTTACATTCCTCCGTTTTGTTTTGTCTGGGTGGAAGCATAAGTAAGAGCTGCACATCTGGGGTTTAGAGACACGCAGCCCGGGTTCAGCGAGAGATGAAGCTTCTCCTGGGCATTCGTCTTCTTTCTGCCTCTATTAGTGTGTTGTGCTCTTGGGAGGCAGGTGACAGATAAGTGGAAAGTGGCAGACATTTTAATAGAATTTCAGACGATAACTCAATAATCAAATCTATACAGTATATCTTCATATCTATATATTAAAACCTGCACAAAATTTGGGGGGCGGCAAAGTTTTACTCAGAGACAGATCACAAAATAGGCAATGATGAAACATTATATTCTGTAATGACCCATCTTAAGCTGTGTCATTTCAGAGACAAGTCACAGCCCGTGCATTATTATTAGTACTGTAGCTAAGAGGCGCATGGTACATAAAGCACCATAATGCTAATATTTGTATCGCTGTCTCATCGGGTTACTTCACAACAGTGAAGACAAAAAAAAACAACAAAAAAAAAAGAAAACAAGTGACCAGTTTCCTTGTCAGCCCTTATCAGCATTAGAGCTCATTCTTCATTAATTGGATGAATTAATTTCAAGCCGCTGGATTCGGCGGTGTTTGCCTGTCCCTCTTTACTAATCTCTGTCAGGTTGAATTTATAAGTGGAATTGAGTGACCTTTGGAGGTAAAGATTGGAGTGAAGAGATCGGCGCAATTTGAAAAGACAATGTCACTTGGTGTAAATGTGATACGTGTAATAAATGACATTCAACCTTTCACAGATGATAAGGTTTTGCAGTCTGCAATGTGGAATATGTATGTGCTTTGGCTGCTTAAAAAACATATAATTTCTGATAGGTCAGCGTTTAATTAGGTAGCCCCGAATGAGCACAGGATCAGCATTAGTGGAGTTAGCATCACGCCACGATTGTGATGACAGGAAAGGTGCAGTTTCATAAAGCACAATGTGAATATTGAAACAATTATTACAATTAGGACAATCCTGGAATTACGACATGAGAAATGAACATGCAGGGATTGTTCATTGAGCTCATCTGTCATGCACAGAACACCATTAACCCCAGTTAGACGAGCGAATCTCTCCGTATGGCAAAACACATCACATATGTTGTACTCTTCTACATCTGTATGTGCTAAATGGTTTATACCACATCCCACTGTCACCTAGGAAAAGATGGGTTCACTTTTGTGTCTGGTTCTTCTTAAGGCTTTTCTCCTCATGTCCTCTTTGAGTGTGTGTGTGTATATATATATATATATATGTGTGTGTGTGTGTGTGTGTGTGTGTGTGTGTGTGTGTGTGTGTGTGTGTGTGTGTGTGTGTGTGTGTGTGTGTGTGTATGTATATATATTTTTTTCATTTAATTATTTGTGACCAAACACAGAAAGACTCTGGCATCCGATCGTTTCATTATGTGTTTCAGTCAGGATGAAGCATTTTATGTTGCTATTAGGTGTACTTGATTCCATTAATCATTAGTTCAGTATAGACACAGTCAAAAAGTAATGTTGTTTTAGTACAACTATTCGAATAAAAGATATATCAGATACCATCAGAAGGAATTTCACATCCCATCACATCAGAGTGTCTTTGGGTCAGCATTTGACTCTGACCCAATAGCAGTCTGATGGGATGAGAATTTTATAATTAAAAGAGATGTGCAATGGTCAGCCTTGTCGCCTTCGAAACCCGTTCTCCTGACTTGGCAACCCTTCCACCTCGCTAAACATCCCAATGCTTTGTGATTGATAATGCCGCTCAGTATATTTCATTTTAGAGTCCGAGTCGAATGACAACTGCCTGCCATTGACTGAAAGCAATCTTTTTAAAAGGGATCCGTTGCTAAATATCAGATGGAGAGGCTTCTTCACTCTGCTTGGGTGTCATGGTCCCTTGAGAGGGAGGTTATTGATTGTTCTTGAATATATTGTGCTTTCAGTGGAAACAGCTGCTAGTAATGTCTCTCCCTGCCGCACTGCCTGCGGTTTATTGAGAATGATATGGGACAAATTTAAACTGAAACCAATTCGAATCCAGATTGGGCGTGCTTGCACTAATGTATCCTGAAGGCTCGTGTCTGGATATCTTTGATGTGGATAATTATGTTAAGCAGATCGTGTTACAGCTCCACAGTTTTGTCCAGCACTGTAGATATGAGACACGACTAGTTTCCGAACTAGAGATTTCTAGAAAACGAGAAAGTGCGCTAAAGCACGGCGAAGAGGTAGAGGTATGAAAGCTTCAGAGAGTGTATGGTTAGCATCATGTTGTCTATTAATGGCCAGTCTGCGTAACAGGTAGTGTTACTGGAATAAAAACAGTCCACCATATGCCAAAGACTGCTGCTGGCTTTTTATCGTTCTGCAGGAAAAAAATAAAAATAACGCACAACAATGCTGTCTGTCTCCTCTGTAATTCCTACCACATGTTTACTTTGATGGTTCTTGGGGGTGGCGGTGTAATTATGCTACCTCATCAAACCAGAGATGTTTTGTTGCCATTATTTTTTACACTCCCTTATCCTCACAAGTGCGTAATAGTTGTTTTCTTTCTATTACCCTCTGTTTCTTATTAAGTTTCCTTACTTTAGATCAGTAATAGTAAATTTTGCATGCTGAAGCAGTTTCCCTATCTCTGTCAACATCTAAAATTTTCTATTGGCTTTAGAAAAAATATGGCTATCATGTATCATCTGTTGGCGATTGTAAATTGCAACATGTGTTTGCAAGGATATTTTACAGGTATTTTTTTCTGTTTGACTTTTTTTCCTTTTCTTTTGGTGTTTTTTTTTTTTTTCTTTTCAAGAGTCTCTCTCAACAGTGGGAGGCTGTGGGTGGCTACATCAAAGTGAAGTACCTTCTCCTCCGCAGCTCCTAATGAGTTACAAGGTTTAGCAGCCTTGTCTGGCTATGCCATCTGTGAATAAGAAAACAATCGATGGCTGTGCCAACATGCCAGGCTCTTCTCGGTCTCCAAAGGGATCTCTGCTTTTATTTCCAATAGCACCTTGTGTGCATCTTTGTTCTGCTGGGTTTAACAGCCCAAAAAGAAAAAATAGATCACAGCAAGAATGATTTTTTACATTACACACTATATTTTAATGGATGTTTGACGAGCAGGAAGCGGGTTTTTGTTTCGCAAAGAAACATCTGCACTGTTCCCACCTTGCTCCAATCCCTCAAAAAGTGCAGAGTGAACTAAGTCATGTGCACTAAGCCCCATCACACACCATGGAATAAAAATGGCTAATAAAGATGTTGCATTTTATATGAAGACCATTCATTCAGTCTTATCTACATTAGTGGGCAGTAGAAATGTCAGCTTCACGTTCAGCCTAAAATAAAAAAAAAAAAGGTCTATTAGTTTGTGAGAACGATGAAAATAAATTGCATTCAAATATGTCAGTTCAAACGGCCGAGGATTTTGTTCGTTCAGATCTACAGAAAGTGTTTGCTCATACACAGGCATGTGTGACATATCGTTCCATCACAGTGCGCTCACAAACAAAGACAGATAGGCTGGAAACAAGTCATTTAATTAGTGCTGGAAGGCCCATCCCTGACTGCAGCAACCAATTATACATTCTACAGGCATCCACAGGTCCTATTTCATGGAAGGAAAGCAAATCTTCTCTGGCCCGGACTCATACAGTACATCTTTCTCCTTCCATTTTAGCGAAGGTAAATAGCAGAGACAGACAGCTTCATTAGACAGCTTCTGAGGAGCGGGGCAGGGGAGGATTGTCGCTTAAATAGTGGGCTTTTACTGCAGGGCTAACTGGCGACCTCGGATCAATTACAGCTGACATTATTGTTTGTTGTGAGCTCTTTCAGGACGGAGGAGGAGAAGCAGGGTGGACCCGAGCACAGAAGAAAATGTAATTTTCCTCCTTCTTTGCCTTCATTCCACAAACAATAAATCACTCAGTTGAAGAGATAATAAAGTGCCAACTAGGAACTGGTTTAATTTTTGTCAAGGGAAATCTCCCAGCTTCACCAGAATAATGCAGAAGAAAGAGCTCATGGCTACAGCGGTAGCAGGACTCTCATTCTCGCTATTGTGCTCATACATAGTACTGTTTCACAGCTGCTTTAATGATATAACCTGTACAGGTTCTATATAATATATAGTAGTTCTTGAGTAAAAGTCTTGGGATTGATCTGTTGTAGATACATTTTGTCTTGAGGGTCTATTTTGCTGTTTTCTGATGAAGTAGCAGTGTCAGTAAAAAAGAAAAAAAATCAAATTCCAATGATTTTATCCTTATAAAAACTGACAGGTTTGTATTTTATTAGATAACGGATAATATTAAGTAGATCATCGTGGCTTACTTCCAGAGTAGAGACATGTAGCAAGCTCTTCAAATGAACTAACTAACATTAAAAAATACTTCCCGACTTTTGTACAGTTAAAAATAGAAAAGTAAAAAAAAAAAAGCAACGTCATTGCATTTAATTAGTTAATTTCATTTTTATTTTTTTCATTGTTTTACTGGTTACTGTTTACAGCATGATAAAGTCTAATAATTATAGTATTTTTGAAAGCATATTTAATCAAATATTTCAGAAATATGCCTTTGCTTTTGCACTGTATGAATAAAGTACTGGGAATTTTTCCAAGTTCTTCTTGAGAGGCTGCTTTCATATAAAGTGGCTTGAGATAATGGAGATAATATTCAAAGCTGCCATCAGGCCTAGTTGAAAGAATATGTAAGATCTATAAACTCCGCATTTTTCATCATTCTCTTTGATTATTTTTTTGGCAGAAGACAATATTCAGGGTTCGTTCAAATTAACTCTGAAAATGAAGCACAGCTGTAATATGAGAAGTGTTTTGCATGGGTCCCGTGTCACCCAAATGAAGATGGGTTCCCTTTTGAGTCTGGGTCCTCACAAGGTTTCTTTCTTATCTCATATCAGGGAGTTTTTCTTCATCGCCGTAGCCTCTGGCTTGCTCATTATGGATAAACTTGAAAATGAATTTAAAATGTATGTTTTTAATCTATATATTTTTGCAAAGCTGCACTGTGAAAACGTTCATTGTACACAGTACTATACAAATAAAATAGAATAGAGTTGAATGTTTTAATATGTCTTCAAGCACATACGACTACTGGCTGCACAGGGTATAACAGATTATTCATTCAGAAATATTTGCATTAGTTAACTCAGAAGATAGTTTAGTTAGAAAAGATATCAGATTTCAGATCCATTTTGAAAATAATTAATTTATTCATTTGAGTGTAGGAAACATGGGTGCTAATTAATTCATCTGATCTTATGTTTATTATTAATGAAGATGCAAAAAACATCCAGAAGGTCTTCAGATGAACTCCACTAAAAACAAAAAAACTAAGAAAAGATTATGGAATAAGAATTTAAGTGTAAATGTGTGTGTGTGTGTGTGTGTGTGTGTGTGTGTGTGTGTGTGTGTGTGTGTGTGTGTGTGTGTTTGTGTGTGTGTTTGTGTGTGTGTAAGTTCCAGGTTTTCTCCGGGTGTGTGAATGAAAGACAGGTGTGTATGATTACTAATCAGGTGTACATGGAGATAAGGGGTCATGTGATTGCTAAGTATTCTGCGAATTTGGAATAATAAGAAAAAGAAGAGGGTTTCCTGGTGGTCTAGTGGTTAGGATTCGGTGCTCTCACTGCCGCAGCCCGGATTCGATACCCGGTCAGGGAACCAAATCCAGCCATTAGGGTTGCACAAGCCAGTGCACTCTTAGTGCCGGTCCCAAGCCCGGATAAATGGGGAGGGTTGCGTTAGAAATGGCATCCAGTGTAAAACATGTGCCGAATCGAACATGCGGCTCACGAATATGGATGATCCGCTGTGGCGACCCCTAATGGGAGAAGAAGAAGAATTGCTTGTTAGAAGAGCACATGGTTTTCTGGGTATATATTGCATATTATTTGAATATGTAATTTTATTTTTTTTTTTGCTCTTTAAATAGTTTATAGAGAGAGTACAAATTTACATGAAATTACAAAAGTTTGAGCACACTTGACCATAAGATGTATATGTGCTGTTTGAACATGTTTCCAATTTAGTCCTCATTTGCTCTTATTATATCCTCCACTCTTCTGGGAAGATGTTTCACTAGATTTTGGAGTGTGCAAGTAGAGATTTGTGCTCACAAGGGTGCTAGTGAAGTCAGGCACCGATATATAGGTTAAGCAGGCCTGGGGTGCAGTCAGCATTTAAATTTTGCTTATATGTGTTCAATAGGGTTGAGGTCAGAGATCTTTAGCAGACCACTTATTGCTAGAAAAATCAGATGTCCCAAAACTTTTGTCCCTAATGTGCATAAAGTATGTACACACTGTTGTCAAGTGATGGATAAAAAAAAAAGCCGATCTGAGAATAAATACAAAATTTTGCACAGCATACACATTTCTTCCATCCTTTTATTTAAAAAAAAAAAAAAAAAAAAAAATTGCAATAATTTGCAACCCTCATAAAAATCATATTTCATTCACAATGGAGCATAGAAAGTATATCAAATGTTTAAACTAAGAAAATAAAAATTAAAAAGTTGGGTCTGGGTCGTGTTTACTACAGTAGCATCCCCTCTTATTATAACAACAGTTTGTGTACATCTGGGAAACCAGTGGTAGAGAGTAACAAAGTAAATGTAATTCGTTACTGTACGCAAGTTGTTTTTTTGTGTATCTGTATTTTACTTAAGTATTTCCGTTTAGGGAGACTTTAACTTAAACTTCACTACATTTCAAAGTGAAACATTTTACTTTTTACTCAACCACATGTAGCAAATAAAATGTTTTTTATTTGAGTGGATAAAAACTTAACTGGTCAAACGTGCAGCAAGCCACCAATCAGGGTCGAGTGTGCGCTTTGTTTTAAACTTCTTTTGATTGCTGCTTGGCAGTGGTGGATTTAGGCATCATGGGCAGCCGACCAGGGATGCATCTTGCCGGTTAGGCGGCACAGGGCTTCCACACAATTCCACACATTTTAATAAATCAAGTGTTTTTTGTATTATTATTATTTATATACTGCTCATTTTGACGGTCGAATGAATATTGTCACGGTGAATGAACCTGTTTGGGACCTGGAGTGCACACCCAACACCCAGTGAAGTTCCCTCACTCATACACTCAAAAAGAAATGGGGGGTTGGGTGACGTCACAGCAGTAGGGAGAACTGAACCCAAATTAAAATTATAGATGACAAAAAAAGGTCTAAACTTCAGGAGCCCAAGTCAGATAAAAAGAGGAAAGAAGTAGCGGGAAACGTGCAAAAGATAAAGGTGTGTATGCATCTTTATCATCTTGTTTTGAGGATTGTATTGCAGTGGTGGGCCGTGAATTTGAAACCTGGGCCTTCAGTGGGTTCTTACCTGACTTAATCCACCTTTTAATACCACCACGATCACGTCGCAATTATAGAAACCATCAATACAATACAAAAACGCAATATAACAATGCGTGGCATTACAGAGAGAGAGGCATTTCACATATGGAGGGTGAATACCATTTTACTAAAGCAAGAAACCCAGTTAAGACTCCAAACCTCTACACTACCAACCCCAACTGTGCCACCTACATCTGGAGCAGTTCAGATTCAATATTTGTCTAATAACATGACAAAAACATAAATATAAATAAAATACAACCTACTCACCAGAGCTACATAGTCATAATTTGCACCGCTCCTCAGAGGCTGTAATCCAGTGGTACCGCTCATATTCACTCGTCTGGAAGTGGAGAACAAGCCCTTTCCTGGGCTGAGACAAGCTAGCTAGCTTCGGGGTTGGCCGACCTCTTTTCTTAAAATGGATTTTTAAGTATGTCTGAGACCAAATAAATTTTTCTTTCTCCATAGGCGTAAAAAAGTCTAACTCAGATGTGGGCAGAGCTACACACGTGTTTTGCCAGTCAAACTTGGCTGTAACAGTTTCCCCTCAGACAAACCAATCAGAGGACGAAAAAATGCTGACGCTATTCTGTGCCAGCTAGCTCTGAGGCAAATATGAAATCTGATTGGTTCAAGAAACAGACCTGTTGCTAATATTCTCTATGGCCAAAGAACCAGCTGTATTAACTTTGCAGGCCCTGAGCAGATTAGATAGAGATGGCAGCACATAGAGGCTGAAATCTGATTGGACAAAAAATCTAACATCCACATACACGTACTGGAAGCATGAAGAGAATGAACTGTTGGGAGTAAAATAATAAAATTTTAATGGAACAAATATTAGAATTTAGGTTGTATATGTAGGTCAGTGCTTCTAAAAGTGTTTAGGCCAGCAGAGAAGGCTTTGCTGGCCCTGATCGCCCACCACTAAGTATTGGAAATGCATTTAATAAAATAAGCAAATAACTGTATATCATTTAGGTTATTTTGTGTTGCCTGCTGTGCTTTTACTCATATAGCAACACTATTTCTTTTAGCTTACATAATATTATAATTTATAGTTTGAAGTTTATCATAATGTGTGTAGCAACAAATCAATTAAATCCTAACTAGCCTAGTTGGATTGTAGTTAAACTCGAAATTATTGATTCGGTTACCTTTAAATGAGGTGACGTCAAAAGTTTTCTGTGATTGTACTGATTCGGTCTTGAACTGAGTTCAGAAAGGGGAATCTCCAGAGCAGATTAAAAGGCTATTTTACAAGACATAGTATATTACAAGGATATAGATGTTGCATGTATCGTATCGCTACAGTTAGTCAATGAGTTGTTTGGTTCTTGGTTCCGAGAGTTTGATAAATTGTGCACAATGACCTGTGAATTTAATTGTGTAAAAAAAAGCATTTAGGAGGATTTTTATACATGAAAGCGAGCTTTTAGAAATGTCTCCAAATGTGTGGACTGCTCTGAGAACATGTTCTTACTCTTCCAGTGACTGTAGCTAAAGAAGATAAGAGCTTTTAATGCTGAAACTAATCAACGGGGGAGACGTTGGTTCATGGCGTGGTTCACCCAGGGTGTCATTCAAGCTAGAACCACCATCAGTGGTATCTACTTAGCACGAACATACAGTTCAGCATCAGTTCAACATTAAGCAGAACATTTTAACAGGAATAAATGATGAAAGGAACTCCTGACTCGAACTTGCCACTACTTATTTGTGCGATCATTTTAAAGTCGTTGAAAATAAGGTTTTGGGCTCATGATCATTTTAATAGATATCAATCAGTGTTTGTCTCATTAATATCATTCTATTAATAGATTGATAGAAACTGAGTTAATTAAACAAAAAGTCTTGTGATAAAAATGTGAAGGCATCATGGCCATAATAAATTATATTACTTGGATACTTAAGTACATTTGAAGACAAATACTTTTGTAATTTTACTCGAGTAAATGTTTAAAGGTACACTTACTGTAATTTCTGGACTATAAAGCGCACCCAAATATAAGCCGCACCCACTGAATTTGACAAAGATTTTTATTTTGAACATAAATAAGCCACACCTGTCTACACTGAAACTAATGAACTTTACACAGGCTTTAACGAAAGACAGTGTCTGTTACACGGTGTAACGGGTGAAATATGTTGTGGCTCCTTTAAGAGCAGAGTTGCGTTTTGGGAATAGCCTGCCGCCGCATTTCTCCGCTATTACTGCATGTGTGCAAGGCCAAGGAATATGTCCTTATTATTTTCTGAAGTTTCTTAGACTAACCTGTAACTCTGTTGCCAAGAAAAATAAAAAAAGCACGAGATTTGGAAACCTGTCTGTGCTTAAATCATTTCTGTTGCAACTGGAGTTAGTGAGCTCTCCCTTGACCCAGACTTACAACGGCTTGTATCTAAACAGTAGCCTACCAAGAAAGTCATTGTTCACTGTCTTCCTCCTTCCTTCCACAACTATTTCTCTATAGTTTATATTTTGGCATCGTCGTGCGTTTAAAAATCACCATCGGTGAAGTTTTTCTCCCGATGCCGTGCAGCTCAGAACACAGGTGAAGTGCGTTCGTCAATTTTATTGGTTAAATGTTATGGGGCTCAGTTTTTTGGCTTAAAGTTTGTGAAACCAGGAAAAACTCTGGAAAAATAAATTTGCCGCTTCGTTGTTTAAGCTGCGGGGTTCAAAGCGTGGGAAAAAAATAGCTAATAGTCCGGAAAATACGGTACTTTTAATGGAGTAATATTTTACCTACTGTATCTCTACTTTTATTTAAGTACATGCTTTATGTACTTTGTTTACCACTGCTGGAAACTGAGGTTTTGGGCTGCTCTACAATTCCCAATATTTTTCATTTTATGATGCACCAAATGTTTTCAAATGGTAAAAGGTCTGGACTGCAGGCGAATCGGTTCAGCACCAAGACTCTTCTACTATGAAGCCATGCTATTGTAATATTATAATTATAGCAGTTTAGCATGTTCCTAAAAAAGATATTGTCTGAATGGAAGCATATGTTGCTCTAAAATGTGTCTACCTTTCAGCATTGATGATGCCTTTCCAAACATGCAAGCTGCCTATTCTATAGGCATAAATGCACCCCATACCATCAGGGATACAGGCTTTTAAACTTAGCACTGAGAATAAGCCGTACGGTCCCTCTCTTTAGTCCGGAGGTTGAGGTATCCATGGTTTCCAAAAAGAATTTTAAATTTTGATTAATCTAAACACAACAATTTTTAACTTTGCCTCAGTCCATTTTGAAATTAAGTTTGGCAGATAGAATGGCGGCTTTTCAAGATCATGTTCACATATGGCTTCCTCTTTGCATAATAGAGCTTTAACCAGCATTTGTGGAAGACACGAAAAACTGTTCACAGACAATGATTTTTGATGTTTTTAAAACCCATGCAGTGATTTCCATTAAAAAATGCGAGGCCCGAAGATCATGTGTGTCCAATATAAATTTCTCCAGATTCTTGGAATCTTTTGAGGATGATTATGTATTATAGATTGAGATATTCAAAGTCTTCACAATTTAATGTTGAGAAACATTTTTCGGAAATTGTTTCACAGTTTTCGCAGATTGGGGAACCTCTGTCAATATTTACTTCTAAGAGACTCTACCTGATACCCTATCATATTTTCTGACCTGTTGCCAGTTACCCGTAGGTGGAAGTGGTAGCTTAGTGGATAAGATATTAGGCCTTTGATCAGAATGTTATAGGTTCAAATCCCAGCCCTACCAAGCTGCCACTGCAAGGCCCTTGAGCAAGGCCCTTAAGCCTTAATTGCTCAGCTGTATAACTGTAGGTCTTTCTGAATAAGGATACTTATAGCCTACTAAATGACATAAATGTAATTAGTTGCAAAACGTTTCTCCAGCAGTTTATCATTTTTCCTAAAAATAGTACATTTACTCAGTTTAAACATTTGCATGTTTTCTGTGTTCTATTGTGAATAAAATATGGGCTCATGAGAAGTGCAAATCATTGCATTCTGTCTTCATTTAAATTTTATATTTTTCCCAGCTTTTTTCAAAATGGGATTGTAGATGATTTAGTTACACAGCCTTCTTTCATTTCTAAGGTCAGGCTGTTATGTTGTATCCATTATGATTTATGAAATATATGTACAAAAACTATTTTCAAACAGCTCTGTAAATTACTATAACAGCCTTTTGACTGTTACTGGTCTGTTGGCAGTATTTTTCTCACTTTATTTACTCCTGCCGCTTGTTAATTATTATTTTATTTTTTTTGTAACAAAAATGCTTTAATTAGTAGGAAGTTAGACAATTATAAAACAAATCATTCGTTTTAAGAATCAGAAGTATTCTATCCATCAGTGTACACAAATACTTGTGATTATTTGCTTGCTTGTCTTACTGCAACGCTCTTTATTTAGGAATTACTCAGTCCTCTCTCCATCGCCTACAGCTGGTTCAGAACGCTGCAGCACGGCTTTTTACAGGTACCAGTAAGCGTGCACACATCACCCCGGTCCTTTCCTCTCTCCACTGGATTCTGGTACAGTACAGAATTCAATATAAAATCTTATTATTTGTTTTTAAATCTCTTTCTGGCATGGCCCCAGCCTATTTAAATAACCCTTTATCTGCGCACCAATAGCCAAACCCTGAGGTCATCTAGTCATATCTAGGACAAGATATAAATTGTGGGGTGACCGCACCTTCTCAGTGGCAGCTCCTAAGCTTTGGAATTTCCTTCCTTACTTCTGAAAGGGAATGCTCTACCTTTAAAGCTAAACTAAAGGCATACTTATGAACCAAAGCCTTTGTTTTGTAGTAGAGAGAGCGCTTAGTCTTCTGCTTCTTAACATTTATACAAATTTGTTGTGATAATTCTTAGTTCCTACTATTTACTTTTATTTTCTTCTGATATTGCTATATCATTACTTTCATGTTAACCTAAATTTTTTACTATTATTTGCACATTTTATTTTGCATTTTGTTCAGCACCTAGGTTCTACATGGTAGTTGTTAGGTGCCATATAAATAAAGATTTAATTGAATTGTTAGTTCGAAGGTCTTGCAGAAACTGTTCTTAGTTTGTTTGGAGTCATTTCTGTGCCCCCAATATAACATAATGGCTGAAACATCACTTAAGTACATGAAAGGAAGTAGAAGAAGGGGTAGATTCGGCGCTGGAGAACGCTTCGCTACTGTATAACCAAGCCACAGTCACTTAAGGACTACATTCAGTGTAACTTGGTTGTTATTCATTGCAGGGAGCTAAAGGGCAATTTAAATAACAAAGGCATAGTTATACACACAGACACAGACAAGTTTTATATACGTGGATCTGCTGAAATCCAGATCTTGCTTTAGAATCACACTGCTCCATCTGGCTCTCAGCAAACTCTGAAAGGTGGATATTTGCATGAACAGCTCGCTCGGTTTGTTTGGACGTGGCAGCACAAGTATCCGGCGATCTAAGTATCCTGCCCTGCGTTTTAATTGAGTCTGGTCTTAGGAATGGTAATTGATTCACACTCAGCACTTGAAGAGAATCGCCTTTACATGCTACTGCTTGGCTTCTCCGTCTTTAATCCTCTTTTTCTTTCTAATGTTAGGAAATTTGTTTTGCTAGTGAATCCGCTGGCCATCTTTTCTTATGGAAATCAGTGGCTTTTCCAAGGAAAGCAATGACAGTGAAGAGAAGAGAAGTGCATTTTATTTAGTCATTTCTTCTCAATTGCTCCAGCTGAAGGCTTCCTCATGTAGATCCACGCTCTCACACTTTGGACACTGATATTTTGTATAAAAGCAGTGCGGCCTTGTTTGGTGTATTGTCCCCTTGCGGTTTTGTCCCTTTTACCTTGAGCCAAGTAGCAGAGCTGTGTGTGTGTGTGTGTGTGTGTGTGTGTGTGTGTGTGTGTGTGTGTGTGTGTGTGTGTGTGAGAGAGAGAGAGAGAGAGAGAGAGAGAGAGAGAGTGAGAGAGAGAGAGAGAGAGAGAGAGAGAGAGAGAGAGAAAAGAGGATGAGGCACAGGAGCGCAGTCAATTCCACAGGAGACGATGAAGTTTTCTTTTCAAGCACTTGAGCGGAGCCTTTGAATGCTGAAGACCAAAAAATATCCACGTTACTTTTGATCTGCCAGTTCAAAGACAGGAGAGACAGTGAGTAGGTCCTCAGTTCAGGGACACACACCAGGCTGTGACCTTATTTGTGTGCGTGTCCTTTGAAACTGGGGACAGTTTCGCTTCCACCTATTTAATCCCAGACATGAATGTTGCACACTGACTTCCAGTTATATGGAACTGAACACAACTTCAAATGTCATCCTGTCTTTTTACTGGAAATCAAGGAATGTCTAGCATTTAGTTAATATAAGGCTTCTAGTAATAGTGTGTGTGTGTGTGTGTGTGTGTGTGTGTGTGTGGGATGGGTGTGTGTGTGTGTGTGTGTGTGTGTGTGTGTGTGTGTGTGTGTGTGTGTGTGTGTGTGTGTGTGTGTGTGTGTGTGTGTGTGATGGGTGTGTATAAATGCCTGCATGTGTGGTCTATGGCTCCTATATATTTTTAATTAGCACTGTTTTAGCTAGTTATTGCAGTAATGACTTTCAGGTCCGCCTGCATTTGCAGAGACACAGCACTTTAAATGAATTTGCTATTAATAGTGCAACATTAATTTCCATAATTTTACATCTCTCCGTGTAGACCTTAATTGTAATACATTGAAGACTTTTATCGTCTCTGTTATCATTACCACGACTATTATTGCGGTACAATCAGTGTAATTCTATGTTTTATTAACATTGACGGTAAAATATTTATCCTAGCTGCTAATGAAGACAATGGTTTGAAAACATACTACAGGGGAAGATTACAGTGTTGAATTTTGCACAAAGTGGTTATTCTAACGACGAACATTTGGTTTGTCAGCAGCAGCCACATGGCAGAATGGCAAATAAGATGCTAACTTCTGTTCCATGCTGAGCGCTCGTTCTCTCTTCATTTAACCAGTATTTACTCAACTTTAATGCCAAAATAATGAGTCCTTTAAATGCGTGTTTAATTACGCCCGTCTCTGCCCTCTCTCAGGTTTGGAACTGCCGTTCATGATGATGCCCCACCCCCTGATCCCTGTCAGCCTGCCTCCTGCGTCAGTCACCATGGCAATGAGTCAGATGAACCACCTCAGCACCATCGCCAATATGGCCGCCGCAGCGCAGGGACAGAGTGCCCCTTCCAGAATGGTGACATCAGTGATTAAGGTAACACACGGTGCCGCTGGCTCTTTGCCTTGCGCACATTTTCTCATCAGTTGTATTGGAGGATGGGGCTCCGCTGCATGATTGCATGATCCCATAATAGCCTCGGATAGACGAGAAGGGAGGGGACAGACAGAGGGATGGGGGAGAAGAAAAAATGGAGGATCGCAGCATTAAAAGCCTGCGCTCTGTGCCGTTAGAGTAGCGCCTTGACAGTCGCTGTAGCAGCAAGTGTCGGCACGAGAAGCTGTTTTCAGAGCTGTTGGCTGCCAGCTGGGTGTAGTGTAATAGCTGTGGATGTGTGTGTTTGTGTGTGTCTGGAATTGTGTGCGTGCGTGTATGTGTGTGTGTGTCGCAGGAGCGGGTGCCTGACAGTCCTTCCCCTGCTCCCTCTCTGGAAGATGGTAGGAGGCCGGGAAGCCGGCCCTCATCCCAGCGCAGCAGCAGCGTCTCCAGCTCACCCGCACACACCGAGAGCTCCTCCGACAGAATGCGTATGTCTACTCCGTCTCTCACTCTCTTTTGCTCCCTCCCACTTCTGCTCTGCTGTCCTCTTCTACTCTTTTCTCTGCACACAGCCGCATATTAAGAGTCTGCACTTGAGCTAAAAATGCACATTGTCACGAGAGATGTGTGTCCCTCTTCTCATTCCTCTAGTTTTTAGCAGATGAAAGACCTATATATATATATATATATATATATATATATATATATATATATATATATATATATATATATATATATATATATATATAATGTTTCCTTCATCTTGTGTCCTCATATACTTCCTTGTTAAGTCCTGTACTGTGTTGGTTCTCCAGTGACACATATGTGATCACTATACTGTTCAGCCATATGTATATACTCATTATCAGTTCTCAGTAAAATGGTAAACAGCACTAGCAAATATATCCACTATGAAATTCCATCATTTGCAAAATAAATGTTTTATGGAAACAAAATACCCCAAAATACACAATCTTGTCCTTTCCTTATAGTCCTTTCACTAAGTCTCAAACAGAAGCCGCACACTCCTATCTCCTAATTGGAATACCGTATCAATAGACCCATATCACATCTCCATCAAGCGTAGATTAACGATAAGGAAAGTTTTTTGGACACGGTGTCTGTATTTAAATAATCTTTATTTAGCTGTATCAAGCTGAGAAGTCATTTGCATGTGCTTTCACACAAGCATTTGAGTTTTTTTCCCCTCCTAATCTATAGTAGAACTCCCACTCCATCTTTGGTGTTGAGTGTCATCTTGTCCTTCACCAACACAAATCCAAATTATTCATTCTACTTGTTTTTTTGTTTTTTTTCCCCTCGTTTTCACACATTCAGAATCCAATCACCACTGCATTTTAAAAACAGTGGTGACGGATCCACTTGCTAGACGGAGCAATGACAAATAGGGGGGGGGGGGGGGGGGGCGGTTGAATAACTGGCCGATTGATTTGGAGACAAAGTTTACCTCAAATCAAACAAATGAAAGCCAAGGACATATTCACCTTCTCTAGCATAAAGCACTGCCATAAAGTGCAAATCATTCTTCTTTAAAAGATGTGTTTTTTTTTATTGGTTTTTTATTCTGAAAATATGACCGTAAGACCATTTTTTGTGTGGTTTTTTTTTCCATGTGAAGCGATTCATCAGAATGGGCTCGCCATGAACCAGGTTCTGTTGGGTCTTTCTCCCAGCATCCTGCCCGGCCCCAAGGAAGGTGACCTGGCTACTCATGACATTGGCCATGATGTTAAGAGAATGCACTCTGAGAAAGGTCAGCATTTTATTGTATTAAAAACTGTCCTGTTCTTTAATTATCAGGTGATGAGTCACATACTTTACTGTTGGTTGAAATAAGCATCTATAATATGACATGGTCAAATCTGTCAGTCAGTCCTGAAGCTGTATATTGTATTAGTAGTTACTCTGACAACTGGGAACTCTGTAGTTATTATAGTGTTTTATTATTTTATTGAACATGAGGCCACATACAGTTTTCCCAATAACAGCCCTTTGGGAATGTGTCACTCTTATAGTACAGCAGTTGACTAATCACTACAATTTCAAGCTAACAAAGAATAAAATCATACTTTCTGTTTGTACATTTATTTGTGGAACATTTGCAACAACTAGTTCCTTTTCTTTATACTTTTATGTACAGCATCTGCCCTAAAGTCCCTGTGATGGATATTAAAGTAGAAACAATAATCTATAAAAATGGCTGCACTGATATAAATGTACAATTGGAAGTGTCCAAGCTGTACTGTTAACAGAATTGAACCAACGCCTTCTGATCAATCGAGCGTTCAGCAGCGCTGTGGTATCATTTTGTGGTTTCTCAAAAGCCACAAGTTACTAATGCTAGTAAAATGATCAATTACCAGTGTTGTACAGAAAGGATAGTCTCCACAGTGTGAATGAGTGAAATGGCTAACTCATTTCAAATGAAAAAAAAACATCGGATTTTAAGATGTCTGACAGCTATTTATTTGTGTTGTGTTATTATTAACGGTATAGTATCATCTGCCCAATTATTATTTTCTTTTCTCTTTGTTATTTTAAGCAACGAACCAATTTGAAAAATTCTGCCTGCTAAGGATTAGTGCCAGGGAACTCAATTGAGAAATGTTGTGGAAATATTTATTTACCAGCTCGTCTAATGTAATACACAATTCAGAGTGAATCCTAGACCTCTCTAATTGCAATCACCCATCATCATCAGCATCCATTTTGGAGTAAGACAATATGTGTAATCGTATTGTTTTTAGATTACTGTTTGCTTTCCGTTTATTATTAGCCAGTTAAGTATGCTGGGTTGGTGAAGGGGGAAAAGGAAAGAAAGCGTGCACACACAGGCATTTGGATTAAATACGAATCGACTTGAATAATAGATTTGAGTATTCTCAGATGGCCAAGGGCCTGGGGTGGGGAATTTGTTGGCTGGGGGTGATAATGATATTAAAGCCACTGTGGAAATCACTAGCATGCGTGTTCCCTGATGGATCTGTCCGGCGAGGAGGGACTGTACCGGACCTGCCCATAGATAGTGCAAGCTTGTGAAGCAGAGTAATTAGCATGATTATATGAATTTACAGGTCAGGATGTAGGTGTGATGGGTGGAGAAATGCACAGATGTGTTTGGTCCTAAAATTCTTTTCTGTTATAGTGCACCCACTGCATGTCTGGCTAGACTCGACGGATGTTCTCGCTTGTATATGATAATATTATCATGATACCTGTCATTCCTCGGGATCCTTTGCTTGTATTTTTCCCCAGCAGTGACATATCGGCTTTGTATAAAGCTTCTTTTTTTTTAAAGCAAAACATGCACACACACACACACACACACACACACACACACACACACACACACACACACTCCACCTTTTTAGATGGCAATTGAGCCAGATTGGTCTTGATTCTCTCTGACTGGGAGAAAATCCACATTGTCTATTTGTGTTACCATTGCATTACCATTTAGATGCCCACCATCCCTAATATGTCACACAGCTTGATTAGAATTCAGGGCTCTCTAACGTGCACGCCAAAGGTCTCAGGCTGTGGAAAACATTTTTATAAAATAATCCATTAATGCAGAGGAGTGCAACTAAATTAGTTACCAATTTGCTGAGCATGAATTAATGAACAGAGCTTCTCCCGGCTCCCAGAGTTGTAATTTTCATAATAACCCCAGACCTTTATTTGGCAGGTTGTTTAGTTTTTTCGTTTGAAGGTTTTCATTAGTCTAATGAGGACTGTGCAAGGGCGAGCAGTCAGCACAATTTACATGAGGAAGCTATCATAATAAATGAGGCAATTTGAATAACACGCACAGGTTTATGCCGCAAGATAAGAGTGATTGTGCAGCCAGATCTAGAGGTAATCAATACATTAAACCAACTAATAACCGAAGTGAAAAGAATAAAAATTCATGATAGATATATTGAACTGTAATGATATGATACATGATGCATTAGATTAATAAAATTAATGTAGCTCATTGTTATATGGAGGGTCAATGGCTAGCTTGGCTTTTGTTTATGATGGGCCCCTTTTTAATTAGGGTTGTTCATCGGATCAGTTTGTTTAGACAAATGAGATTACATTCCAATGGTTTAATGGTATTTCTCCACTTCTTTAATCTTTATGGTCTTGGCAGGGCATTAAATTAATTTCATGCGCTATACTTCCAGGGCCGTGTAAACGGTTACATTCGAGGTTGTAAAGAGATGACACAGACAATACATGTATGTGAAGTATTCTTTATATTCATCTGCTTTATTGAATGAAATGCTAACACATTATATGGAACGATAATATATGTAAGGTAATAGTATTATACGACACACTGTCAGCATATGGTTTAGCCGGCAGATGTACCAATTCACACCAAAGTGAAGTAAAAAGTAAGCGGAGTAAAAAGGAAATCTGTCAGAAGCGCTTTTGATAAACCTTGAATCATGAAACAGCAGGTAGCTGACAAACAAGGAAGCCGAAATGTACTAAAGGTTTGGCAGCAAAACTCATTTCTGACATCAAACATTTAACATGGATCCTCTCCTGGGGGAAGATGCTCATGAACACATGCCCACATGGGATGGGCAGGCACATTGTGGGGTACAGTCCTTACTAAAGGGGACATTTAAGCCATAAGTAGTACTACAGTGTTAGAATAAATGCAACAACAGTAATACTGAATATGTATGAAAACACTGAGGACTTTGCAAAGTGTAAATCGCAGGACAACTGAGGTTGTGCATGTGAAAGATGTACAGGTGGGTTTACTGTACATGATTGCACCCTACGTCACAATCAGCGAGAGGTAAATTCCGTGAGGCATGTTGTATCGACAGTGCAGCCCAATGAAACTAGCTATTAAGATAATACCCATCTCGCTTCAGTCTGCTGTGATCTCTGTTCTCCTTTCTGCCTGATCTGCTTTGTCTATATAAAACCTGGAATTAGGAGCTTATTCATTCTGTCTATGGTGCTCTTGTGTGTATTTATGCTAATTAACTTTTAACTAAATTAACGTTTATTTCTTTAGACTTGCTCTGTTAATAGTGCACAGTTAAATCTCTTGTGTTATTACTAGTTTTACAATCCAATACAATTCAAGAATACTGTGGTATGTATGTATGTATGTATGTATGTATGTATGTATGCGTATGCTTATATACATATATACATATATATATATATATATATATATATATATATATATATATATATATATATATATATATATATATATATATATATATACGCATACGCATACGCATACATATATGCATACATACATAGAGAGAGAAAGAGAAAATAAGAGTGTTTCAAATGGATCTATTGTCACAGGTCTGTATTTACCAACATATGTGGAAAAAAATGGTCATTCTGAAGAGCTCAACGCACAAAGCAAGATCTATAAAGACATGATTAGAATTTGGTGTGGTAGATCTTGACTGGCCTGCACAAAGCCCTGGCCTCAACCCCATCCAACACCATTGAGAACAAGAACAGAGATTGCAAGCCAGACTTTTTCATCCAGCATCAGTGCCTGACCTCACAAATGCTTTAATGGATGAATGGGCAAATATGTACACACACAGAGATTCATACACAGCTGTATATACAGTATGTACATTTATAGCATTAAAACTAGAGTCATGACAGGAAGAGCTATTACAAGCTCCTGCAGACAAAAACAGGAAATGTCATAATGGATGTTGTAAAGTAACATTTACTTCCTGTTCACAGATGACTTAAATAGATTTATCTTTAAATTGTGTGTTTTTTTTGCTTGCATATGATTAATTACGGTGACATGGCAGTAAGATTAAAGGAACTAATTGGATATAATCTTTTTGACTGTGACGCTGCTTGTTTGAAAGAAGAGCTCATGGCTTTGTCCAGTTCTCCATTGGGACCTTTCATTTCTTTGAAATCATCACCATACACCAATTCAGAGAATTCAAGTCTTAACATCTATTCATTACTCAATGCCATGACTTTTTTTTTTACGGTGATCATCAAAAAGTTTAGCTGAAGTTTAAGTGGTAAACTTTGTAAAATTAGGACTAAGAATCCAACAAAGTTACTTTACTGTAAATGTGTATTATTTACAGGCAGGGGAATATTATAATAACAACTCTATTGTGTCTCCCTGTGTTGAATTGTAATTGTTTCTTAAACTACGCCTTATATTTGTCATTGAGTCCCCCCTACCAACACCAAAAAAAACGCAGCTCATTGTGGTGAAGTTAGGAGTGCTTTACTGTAACCCAACCTCTCTATTGACAGCTCATTGTGCCTTTGGATTCGCAGGAACTGATGCGTACAATCAGCCGCGGTATTCGGCTCTAAATGTGCAGTGAATAATCACATTTGATTTGTGCGAGCTGACAGGCGCTGGGATGCGGTCAGATGAATGAGTAGTACTTAGATAATTTGCCAGCTGGTCAGTGAATGGAGAAGCATGTGTTAGCCATTAAATGATTTCATGAAAGAAAAAAAAAACAAAAAGGAAAAAGAAAAGAATGACCTTTTCCTCAAGTACATCAAAAGATACAGAATAAAAGTTTTTATTTCTCTTGACCTGCTTTTATAGCCGAAATCAAAGTAGAGATGCGAGGCATGATAGAGTAGAAGGGTGTAATTAGAAAGCACCGCGTTCGTGCTTTGCTTTAAGCCGGTCATTCTGTTCAGTGTGTATAATGCAGGCAATTATTTCAGGTTGTGCTTTGCATGGTATCATGCTTAAAAAAATTGTTTTCTGTTATGTATTAAATTAGACATGTACAAGCAATAAAGGAAATCTAATAGAACCGGATATAATGTGGTGTAGTGTAGCAATGGAAAATCATAGCTGATTGTTTTTTATTCTGATAGGCTTTTTTTGTCTCCTTGTATTACAGCTTCATTTCCGTTATAATAGAGCATTTAAAAAATAAGTGTGCTGATTTCACTTATAGCTTATCGTAATTTAAATATATATTGCGTCCGTTCTGTAATACCTTTTGCTCTTTAGTAAGATTTCTCATAACACTATAGACTTACTGTGTACTAATCACAAGTTTCACATGAAGATTTTAACTAAATGTAAACATCGTACAGGATATGATACGTTTGAAATATTGCATTAATATTTAGGTTAATGTAAAAATAGTTTTGATGTTGCAGGAATATAAACTTTTTGAACATTTTAGGGAAAGGGTCTGAAGCAATGCCTGAAACCACATGAAATGTAGAGAAATCTGTGATCTATTGTATAAGTAATTAAGAAGTTAGGTGTTAATTTTCTCTTTTAAAAACTTAGGTCACTTACAGCAAACTTACGGTTTAGGTGTTTATTATCAGCTCACGCTTGTCTCCTTTCGCTTCATCAGCTATGCCTGCATTCAAAGCATGTTTTCTTTTGCCTTTTTAGTGTCCTTGCCAATCTGGCTTCAGAAAAGCAGCGGATGGAGGTTTGTGCTGACTCTGCTGACTTTCCGTAAGACAAAAGGCTGGATCATTAGCCATAAGGAGCCGAAATGTGACTTGGCAAGCAGTCAGGGTTTATGATCAAACAACTTGTCAGTGTGTCCTGTCCAAAAGAAAGGGTGCAAAAAAAAAAAAAAATTCAATAGAGGATCAATCAAATTTGCGAGCGATGTAACAAATAGTGCTGATGATGCAAGATGAGAAATTCCCCCCCAGGACCCTGCAGTTCATTTGGATATTTGCTCTCCTTCTTGCACGATCCGGTGCGTGACACCACTGACTGCTAAATTACATTTCATCAAAAAAAGAAAAGGTGGCTGTTTTAGGCATGTTGAAAAGAAAGAGGTTCTTTTTAATCTTTGAAATGCCTTAAAAGTGACAGGATGCTTTCCCCTGCCAAGATGTAAGGCTTAGACAGGGAGATAAATATGCTGTGGTCAGCTAAGTGTATCTAGTGAGCGGAGAGGCAAATTTAATAATGTATTATCATTCACTGGCGAAGGTGAAATCTCCTTGTCCATCACGAGATGCCGGGCTGCTTCATGTTACCCTTCATTTCAATAGAGAACAAATGTGTTGCAGAGACACGTGCACTCACAAAGGGGTATGTTTTTTTTTTTTCTTTCTTGCCACTCCTTTGGGGCTTTTTTCCCTTTTTTTCCCAGTATTACTAAAAAGTCAGACATTTGATTTGCGCTTTTTTTGTCTGAATGAATCCTCCTTGTGAATTCTAGGGGCATATCTGCGCATCTGGCAGTAAGCAAATGCACACTGCTGTGAACAAATTTAGCTGCTTGCCCTTGGACAGATGAAATGTAACAATTAGCAAAACCTGTTTCTTTTTCATCGCTAATTTGCGATGCAGAATACCAAACACGGCCGAACAACTGTCTCAAGAAGGTGAACTTGACCCTGGCGTCCTTCCTTCTTTTTTTTTTTTTTTATTTATTCCCGCTTATTTTCTTAGCAAGTGCGGTCCACATAGTGTGTCTCTGATTGTCCTGCTTTACGTTACTATTTTGTAAACAACCATTACGAGATGTCACCAAGACAACATTTTACTGAGATAAACAACTGTAAATATACGCCGCACACACGGAAAGCCGTGTTTCTTCTTTGTACTGCTATCTGGAGCCCTATTAAAGTGTAGCCCTGCCAGGCACTCAGTCTAATAGAGCTCTCTTATCATGGTGCTGAGTTGGAGTTGACTTGCAGACATGGTGAGTCAAGCCTTTAAATTCCGACTCTACTGTAATTATAGTCTGATACTTAAGGCTTTTTATATCCTTTCACTGTGAAGTAAATCAGTCCTAATAAAACAGAATGTGGGGTGTAGGCAAACCTGCTGGAAGACTAATTCTCGGCTCTCTTATGGCTTTACTTGTGTGTTTTAAAGCCTGCCTAAGTATTCCAGTCACCTTGACTTTGCAGCAGCCGAAAAACCCCGGAGAAGCTGTTGCTTATCCACCCAACCCCAGCCTGTCAATTAGGTGTTTAAAAATTAATCTCTTTAACTGGAAACACCATGCCAGCTTTCTTCCATCTGTAAATGGAGTGTTATTAATTCAAGCAGCACAAAGCCAGCGCTATGAATAATATTATCAAAACAGATTTCCACACGTTTAACACATCGCCCGCTTTTTAAAACCCCTAAGTATTTTTATAACTGTGAACCAGGCGCAAATGGATTTGCATCCATTTTCGCACACTCATGCTAGAAAAAGCGAGAGCGAAGTCAGACTCGGGCTTCCTAAGCCCCGCTTTTACTAAAGTTTACATTTCTATTTACTTTTTTTTTTTTACTTTCATCTTTTCATCCTTTTACAGGCCACTCTGTATGTTGAGCCAGGATTAGCACCAGACTCGGCTATAGAGCGAACACAACAACATCCTCGTTCCCTGTAGGAATGCAGAGCAATACAATGATATTAATATGTGTGCTCGTCCTCTGCGATGCTGCTGCAGTCACCATGCCATTGTTCACTCGCCATTGCCATTGTTCTGCATTCCAATTTTCGTTGAATGTTTTCAACTCCTGTGAAATGTTTGAAATCCTAACGCTTGATTTGTGTGTAACATACAGCAACCATTAACACCAAGATCTTTTTTTAATCACAAAATATATTACAATAAATAATGATTACAGTTAAAATATAGGTGATAAAGCCGAAAATCTCAATCAGTGGTCTAAAAAGAGCATAATGCTGCTTTGTCTAATGATAAATATCTCTTTGCTAACAAAACAACTCAGATTGGGTGTAAGAGGCCTGAGTCTGACCCACTCTCAGTCTCTCCAGCATGAATATGTGAAAATGATTAGATTCGAATCCACTTGCAGCTGGTAATAAAAATATATATTTTTCTATTTTTCTTTTTCTATTTTAAGTGGTAACACTATGAAATGACAAGGCTGCACTATTATTAATTTAGCCATAAGCACAAACACAAGAAAATGAGTTCAGTGTTTTAAAATCTGATTTAAATTACAGGGTCAGTGATAGCTTAGCATTTGAGTTGATTGAGTGCCGCCCTTGAGCTACTGAGCATGATACATAACCCATAACTACTTAACTAGAAAATTGGATTTTGACTTCAGACACTTTGAGTAACCATCGACGCACAGATGAATGAATGTAAATGATTGGCAGCAGAAGGACGGAGGAGCCACACCAGGTGAAAGTAGCAAATTGAGATTATTAGCTCACCAAGAGAATTGTTTAGAGCCAAAGTGCTCTTTCAATAGCATAAAGATTGAAGATTATTACTGCACTGTATGTTTTTTCGCTTGTAAAGTTTGTGTACTGATTAGCACGCGCATGTGTTCAGGTGGGTTTCCTCCTGGTTCTCCAGTTTCCTTCCAGCTCCTATGAACATGCCTATAGATAAAATGGAAAAATCAAAAGGTCCCCATTTAAACTTTCCATTTTATCTATAGGCATGTATCTAATGATTATAATCTTCCATCTCTGTGGTATTAACGAGCCTTTTTGTTGCATTTTCTTTTTTTCTTTTTTTCAAAAAGTGACCTCAAAGCTTGCAGCCTGAATCACTTTCCTTTTTCTTTTCCTACTTTCCCAGAGTCTATAATTCATTCCATTTGCAGACTTAATCACTGCAGTTCCCAAATTTGTAAATAAGAACAGCTATTCAAAATTAACAGACAAACAATAAAACCCTTGAATGCATTTGCTTTTCAAACATTAGAGCCAATTAATTTGCAAGCATTTGAGAGCACTAGTTATCCAGCCTGCTTTACCTTTTTTAATTAGGTTACACAACCCTCTCGCTAACATCAATTGGGTGTCTGTTTACAAAAAGGGGGGAAAAAGTGCACCGTGTAGCAGAGCGGGCCTGCTTTCGCCGGAAAACTGTGCTTCAAGGTGCACTCTCATAGAAAACAAAAGCATCACACAGGGGGTTGGTTTATGCCTGCATTACAGGCGGTCAAGCCTTTAATCCTCAGTGGTCTGGTAACGACATATCGTCTGCATTTATTACATGAAGGAGCACGATCTAAAGGAGGAAAAGAAGGGAGGGGGTGAAGCGTTGACTTTGAACAAATGAACAAGCTGACCTTTATGCAATAAATATGACAGGGGCAGTATAAAAGGAGGAGACGTCTTCTTCAGCTTCGATGTGCGTCACAGACTTTCGATATGGACGTTCTGTTTTTTTTTTTTTTCAGGTGTTTCTGTCCCACCTTGTGTCACCTTGTGGCATACAGTATATATGTGTCTGCCTCATAATAATAACATTTGCAGAGTGCTTTTGATTACATTCGAAACTTTCACCTTTTCTCGTCTGCATCTTTTTTTTTTTCTTGGTTTATTTTGGGTGTCCCTGATACTTAAGGATTTATGAATATTTCCTTACCTGTGTCACTATCTTCAGCGTGGCCTTGAGAATACATTTCAATTTATTAAGGTAAAGCAAAGTACTCATTATTTCAAAGAGAGGGGAGCAGAGTGACACGCAGAATTGGTTATTAATGGCACGGCTCGGCCACGGGGCAGCTGAAATTTAATGATACCCTACATGAAAATATGAGGGTGTCACTTTCTCAAAAGTCATGCGAAATGTCAGCGTTTTAAGGTCCTGCCGCTAATTTTATGGCCGTGCACAGTAATGTCTGGGAGCGCATTTAGGAAACACGTTCCGGTGGCTGTGCTGATTATCCCCTTCACCTTCTCCCTGCTCCCAAATGGGTTTGTGCAGCAAACGATTTAATCTGTAAGTATAGAGAACATTAAAAGAAAAAGCGTGCGAGAGAGAGAGAGAGAAAGAGAGAGACAGAGAGAGAGAGAGAGAGAGAGAGAGAGAGAGAGAGAAAGGGGAAACACAGGTTGGTGCATTTCTCAAATACAAAGCCCTCTAAGAGAAATGTTACCTGTTAATCCGGGCCTGACTGACACCAGTTCTTGACGTTGACTCTCAGCAGATATTTGGTAATGGCTCATTTTCGTTTCATAAATAAAGAGCAGGAAAGAATGAGTGGGAAAGGGTAAAAAGGCAAGTATCTGCCACCTGAGCCACGTGGTTTAATGTCCTGCTCATGCGCACAACATACACACCTTAAAGTCTTTCCTTTCCTTAAATTTTTCTCCTTGGTTTTATGTGTACACCCTCAGAGGAAATGATTTCTTTTCCCCTTTCCTTTAAAGGTCTGCCTTGTTTTTCTACCAATTTGCTTTAACATAACTGTAAAAAAAAAAAAAAAAAAAAAAAAAAAAAAAAGCCAGCATGCCACCACTATAAATGACACTAGAATGGTTAGGCTGTAACATAGGTGAATAAAATAGCACTTTGCTATAAAAGCGGTGAATGCAGCAGAGGCACGAAGGGGAGAGACGGGTGTGGAGATTAGTTCTTGTGTAGTGCAGGGTTGTCTCTATTTATGAGACTGAAAGGTCATAACCACTCCCCCGGAAAGCGGCAACTTCTTCAGCCCCATTGGCAGGTCAAATAAAATGTAATTGTCTGCTGAAAGCAGCAGCCGCCTTTGCCGAGAGCGAACTGACATCCTCCAGATTTTAGCATTCTGTTCTCCTGCTGGGAGGAACATGGGTTTGCAAGGACACAGGCTTCACCTGTCAATATATCAAAGTGACTGGCCAGGCCAAACCAAATGCTACCATGCTCTCTTTCTCGCTCTCTTTCTCTCTCTCCCTCTTTCTCGCTCTATTGTTCTCTTAGTATCTATTTCTTTCTCTTCATACCTTTGTTGTTCTTTCTTCCAGCTCACTTACTTTTCTCTCTCTCTCTCCCCCTCCCACCCTCCTTCTCTCTTTAGCCCTGTCCCTCTGTGCCTCACTCTCTCTTACTCTCGCTTACTCTCTCTCTCCCTCTCCCTTTCCCTCCCTTTCTCTCTCTCTCTCTCTCTCTCTCTCTCTCTCTCTCTCTCTCTCTCTCTCTCTCTCTCTCTCTCTCTCTCTCTCTCTCCCTCCCTCTCTCTCGCTCTCTCTATTTCTCTCCCTCCCTTTCTCCCTCTCTCTCGCTCTCTCTCCTCCGGCTCAGTGCTGAAGTTGTGCTGTTTGAAAGGCCCACTGGGACCTCAATTCAAACAGTGCAACTCCAAACATATGGCAGATTTTCAGCTCCCAAGGTCAATTAAAAACTATTTATTGTGGGAAATGTTGCTAAATTTCCCCAGGTTTGCTCTGCAATTTATCACAGAATGTCTTGTCTATCATATTAAAAATCAGTTGAGTGGCTTCTGCTCTCCTTGTTGTGACTTTCCATCAGAGATATCAAAGGGTGTCAAGAGGGGTCTGAGATGTATCCTATCTTCTGTTATCATAGGCATCTCTCTCTCTTTCTTTCTCTCTCTCTCTCTCTCTCTCTCTCTCTCTCTCTCTCTCTCTCTCTCTCTCTCTCTCTCTCTCTCTCTCTCTCTCATATACTCGGTTTTCCTTTGCCACGGCCGCGTCCAAGTGCTGTTCACAATACAAATCTAATAACATGTAAATTGGAGATAAGCCTAGATCCCTGCGAGTGATATTTTTACATTCATAGTTTGTCAAGTCAATTCCTAAGCCCCTGTTTTAGCAGCACAACACATAACGACTGAGAAAATTAACTGGAAAGGTGATTTATCACTGCAAGCATACTGTCAAGGACTCCTGCGGCTGCCACGGGAGGGAGGGAGTGTACGCGCGTACGTCTGGATGTGAACGCTTCGAGAGAGTGTCATTTTAAATTATGGCGTTTTATTCAGAATGCATCGTATTTACAGCGTCCCATTTTTATTTGTGGCTCCTATTATCCTGCAAAACAGTTGTGCATGAAATGTTATTTGTGACACGGCTGACCCGAAAGGATCTCATAAGGGTTTTTTTTTTTTTCGTTTTTTTTTCATTGGGTAGAGCTGAGCTCGGACCTGTCACAGCTGCTGCTGGCAGCCCCCGGTGGAGAAATATCACCTGGAAAATGCAGCTCTCTCCGCCACTCTCTCCAACCCGCTGGCATCTGCCACTGTAATTAAGTCCAAGTCAATAATTCTGGACCAACAGTGAGAAATAAACAGCCCAAACGCAGGCCAAAACTGAAGTGCACGAAACAAGGAGGGAATTAAGAGAACACAATACAAGTCGAGAACGGCTAATGCAAACGTAGGATGATGGGAGGAGAGTGAAGGAGGAGAGCATTTGCTTAGTGTATTAGCGCTAATTTGCAGCTTGAGTTATTCAGTTGCATCTGGGTTTATGTTATTTTGAGAGCCGAATTGGTAATTTGAGAGGAAATGCGCTGTTCGCTTTGTAATGCGCGACAGATTGTTTCCCCCGTAACAAAGCACTCTGAAGCACCCTGTGATCCAGCATTGTGCATGCGGCGAGCCCCTTGCTGTGTCCCAAGCAGAAGTTGGTTAAAGCAATGATGTATGATTAATGCCAACATGAAATATGGGACAACAGTGGCTGCAAACCAACTGCAGTGCTGCCGCCGTCCAAAATCTCGCCGTATTGCTTCGCTTCCTTGGCGTTCGCAGTATCAATGCATTGGAAATCACCGGGGCTGTAAATATACCCCAAAACCATTTCATGATCTAATAATCACATCGGTTTTATTTCCCCTAACACACTCACTCCTTTATCTGTGCACGAAAACCAATCCATTGAGTGGCAGTAATAACCTCTCCAAAAATGGACTTTTGTATTTTTAATTTTTTTATATTTATGAAATTAGATTAGCAGCAAATGTTTATCCATTAGGCAGCCATCCATTGTCGGTAATGAACCAGAGGGAAGTGCTGCTGAAATTTAGGGAAAGGCTGCTGGGAGCTCCTCTATGGAGGCGCAGCACTCCTTTTAGCCTCCCCCTCTTCCAAGAATCGTAAATTATCGAGCCTTGATACTGGCGGCTGAGATTTTTGACTGTTGGTTTGCTTGATGTTTCCAGGGCATTTGCAGATGCTTGAAATAATCTCTAATGTTTTTGCTCAATCTGCTCTGGAGATGGATGAAATAAATACTTTAAACTAATTAATGTAAGACCAGCTGTTACCAAGCCTTGGCTGGCATTAGTGAATATTGATGGGAGCAGTGGGTCTCCTCCAGTCTTGCCATGTTTGCGCATGATTTAGAGGGCCATACAAACACGTATTAATTCTGTATGAGAGGCCCGCTGTGGATTTGAGTGCCAGATCTGATACAAAGAATTTTTTTTTTCATTTTCTGCCGGTGTTGTTTGTAATTAATAAATAAATGAATTTACCGAATTGATTTGTGACAACCTGACAATACAATCAGAATAATTTTTTTTTTTTTTTTTTTTTTTTTTTTTTTTTTTTTAATCCGTCTGCTGCTGCTGCTGCTTGTGTAAAGAAACTGAATGTCTGCTCACCGTGACAATGCGGAGATAGTGTCATCACTCGACTGTGTGGAGAGAAATGATTTTTGTGGTTATGGTGTTGTGAGGTTGTGTAATCACATACGTGTGTGTATGTGTGTGTGTGTGAGAGAAAGAGAGAGAGAGAGAGAGAGAGAGAGAGAGAGACTGAGAGAGACTGAGAGAAAAAAGAGATAGATGTAGAGTTATGATGGCATGTGCAGCAGATGGCAGAGGCCTGCCCTCACGAACGTGATGAATGGCGGATGATGTCATCAGGGCTCTGACATGCTGCAATTGCTCCTCCGAGGAAGCAAAGCCTCGCTCTGAGCTCTGTATCTGATCTCCGCTTTACATTTCAGACACAAAGGACATCTGCTCAGTGTCCACCCTCAGATTTATGCTCTTTAAGACGCTGCCTCCACCCACAGTGCAGCCTAAAGAGGGCTGATGGATCTTTTCTGCTATAAGAAAAATGAGTTCGCTATATCTCATGAACTAGCTGTCTCTCAGAGGGATTAGAATTTTATATATATATATATATATATATATATATATATATATATATATATATATATATATATATATATATATATATATATCTTGGAACTAAAAAGTCACTTTGAGAAGATTCCTTGTTAAAGAAAGGTGCCACCGCTGTATATGTTTAGAAATAATACAGAAATAAGAATACAATTACAGTGATTTTCTGGCTTTTCTTTCTTAAGTCTACTCTTTGTACAGCTGAACCAATTTTATGCAATTTATGTGAATTTGTAACACGCCTAAAATAGTAAGAGACGACCATTACATTAAGCAAATCTCTAAAGAGTTTGTCATGATCCAGTAATTGATTCTATTTCTGAAATTGCATGTGATGACCATTTTAGTTTGTTCTTGCTTTAATAGGTCTAGCTCATGCTTAGCCCCAGTAGATTCTCCTTTTCCTTTTTTAAGTGGTAATCTGTGTTTAGGTCTTTCAGGCTCTCTTCCACTGGGGATTAGCGACCACCTTTTTACTCAGCACTTCTCAGCCCCTCATGCTCATGCCACCCCACTGGGGGACCTAGAGAATGACTATGTGCAATGTTTTCCTCCTCTTTTAAAACCTATTTTGAGTTACCCTTGATTTTAGTTTGATAACTTCTGCGTCTGTCCTATTGATTTTTATCTTTCTTTTTTTTTTTTCAAGGCTTAAAATCCATTCATCCATACTCGCAGTGCTCCTTGTGTCAGATGTGCTGCTCTGGTGTTGAAAAGCACTAAATGAAGGTTCACCTCCTTGTGCCATATGGTCTTGGTTGGAGAGGCAGGGCTTTTAGTAATCAAGGCCTGCCATATGCATGTGATTGAGTGTGGCCTCTTCATATCAGAGAAAGTTAGCGTGCCATATGGACTGGGCAGCCCAGATCTCCTATCATATTTATGCCCTCGACGGTACAGCAAATGACCACCAGCGCAACAGTCCTAGAGTAGAACCACTCATGGTGCACAGGAATCTCATTACATTCATGCGAATGGAAGCTCTTGAGCATCGCTAACAGCCACACGTATAGTAGCATCAATAACAGCATTGCTTCACATGACAGTTTCAGAATGGGTTATCAGTCATTTCCAGCTGATCGGGCTTGCTTGTATAGATGTTAATGTGATTTTTGCACAAACAAAATCTAAGTATAAACACCAATTCTTGGGGAGGATGATTTATTCTATGCTACATGCTTACAATTGCAGTCTAATGTGTTTGTTGAATACAGTTGTGCTGAGTGTGTATCTCTCTCTTAACTTTGCCACCAGAAGAAGCCCCCATGTGCACTCCAACAGCGAGGGACAGTTATGAAAGATTGTCGTTGGCAGGTCAAGCTTTACCACCAGGGTTCCCATCTCCTTTCCTGTTTCCTGACGGGCTGTCATCGATAGAGACCCTACTGACCAATATTCAGGTAAGCATCTTAGATAGATCTGTAAACCTTCCACTGCAGATATTCTAACAGTGTAATAACTTCTAATGAAGTCAATCAAAATTACCACAAACATGTAAGTATGGTTGACTACTGTATGAATGGAACACCACAGAACAGGAAGTGCTGTATAAGGGAAATAATCCATAGCAAGGCCTTGAAGTGAATTATTTTCCTATTAAATACCTTTCCTGGTGGGTTAATCCATTTACACCACAGCATTGTGCCAACAATTACAACCACTTTTAGTTACTTTTAATGTTATTGAAAGAGCATCCTGATATCAATCATTTGTAGCAACTATAAATAAACACTTTGTCCCCAGCTTTAGTTTTTGTGTCTTTTATGAAGTTAAGAAGATTCAAGATAAAAAAAGAAAAAACGCCGCTTGCCATGTTATTGAAAAGCCAGAAAAGCACAAACTCCTCTCCTCACTAAATCTAGATAATGGTCTGTATGTGCAGCGAGAGTTTGTTCTGTCTCCTTTCTTGCCAGTGTCCATTAGTCAGACACAGTAATAGGCAAAGGTGTGAGCATTTGTGTGTGTATGTGTGTGTGTGTGTGTGTGTGTGTGTGTGTGTGTGTGTGTGTATGTGTGTGTATATATATATATATATACCCTAACCCTAACCCTATATATATATATATATATATATATATATATATATATATATATATATATATATATATATATATATATATATATAGTGCACTCCGAAACCATTACACAGAATAGACATTATAACCTTAAAGTAATTGTGCCATTGACCTAATCAGGAATATCATCACTGCTACTTAGGTTACACCTGATATAGTACTGCCTCTAATGCCTTTACCCATGATGGCTTCATTCAGTTCTCTGTTTTTATAGTCTCCATAAATGGACAGCGTTATGTTTCAAATTCAACAGTGTTGTTTCCATGCACAGCCGAGTGAGTTAGAAAGATGAATGCCGTTGATTAGCATGGCCTATGAGACTAATGATGTGAGTACAGTATAGGGAGTGCCTCAGTGCCCACTGTTCTTGTGATAGGGACATCAGAGCCATGCTGCTCCTGATGGCCTCACTGATAATTAGCCTGAATGCACAGACTTTCTCGCAGCCACACGAGTTTAGTTCGTCATCTTTAATCATGATTCCGTGGTAACGTTTTGATTGAGCACTCGCATATACAAATCAACAAAAGCAATCCAGGCAGAAAATTGAGATAAAGGAACTTAGTCTAAATTGGGGTCATAACGAGGAACAATTAGTATGATATAGCCCATTGCTTCTGCCTTAATTGCATGTGTGTGGGAAAGAATTGTTTGTAAATGGTCACAGCACTATCAAAACTGCAAATACACAATACACTGGATTTACAGCTATTTTTGACTAAAACTTTCTAGCCACTGGCAGATGCAGTGCATAACTTTAGTGATGCAAAAATGATTCTCAATATCTAACATTTGACCAAAGCAAGCTTTGTGTTTCACTTTCATATACATTTTAAAAAGTGATTGAAGATTTGTAAATAAATTACTCATATACACACACTGAGCACTTTATTAAGAACATTTAAATAAAACTGGTTGGGATCTGCATTGGCTTTCAGCCTCAGTTGTTTCTTGACATGGACTCGAATGTTGACATGATTACATCACACAATTTCTGCAATTTTTCAGGATCATGAAACTAATTTGTGACTTGGTGCATTATCATGCTTGAGGTAGCCATTTGAAGATGACCATGAACTGATGATTGATTGGTGTTAACAAGTCCAATGTTATGCCAATTCCCCACACTATTACATCACCTCCACCAGCCTAGACTGTTGAAACAATGCAGGTTGGGTCAATGGATTTACCAAATTCTTCAGCAGAAATTAAAGTTCATCAGACCAGGCTATGTTTTTGAGAGAAGGCTATGTTTTTTTTGACGAGCCCATGCTTAAACATGTTGCACATGATGAAATGCTTCACTACTCGCTGTCTTTTTGGTGTTTTCATCTGCAGAACTGCCATTCACCAACATTCATGCCATGATCAAGATCATATTTTTTCCCTATTCTGATGTTTCATGGTAATGTTATCCAAAGCTGCAGGGCCCTAACTGACATTATTTTATACTTTGCACTGCTGCCACATAATTGGCTGATTATAAAAATGCATGGGTAGGTGTACATGTGTTCTTAATAAAGTGCTCAGTGTATGTATATCATCAATTATATGTGATTATTACTGGGATGTCGAGCTTAAGTTCGGCTGATTGTGTATATTGGTGTTTAAACTCATAGCATTTCTTTGCAGCGCAGTTCTCGTGTGTGTGTGTGTGAATTGTAAAGTATGCTCTTGATGATGTGGTAGGGCCTGCTGAAGGTGGCGATCGATAATGCTCGTGCTCAGGAGAAACAAGTGCAGCTGGAAAAAACTGAGCTGAAAATGGAGCTGTTTAGGGAGAGGGAACTTCGAGAGACTTTGGAGAAGCAGCTGGCTATGGAACAGAAGAACAGAGGTACACACAATCACATTCACACTTACAAACATATGAATGTATAAGAGGGGTGTAAGTGTACCTGTATTCTGATTTGGGCATGATATGGGTGTGGCCTAAATTGGAAGAAAGATTATTCAATTTCTTTGTATTAAATACGAACCATATACACATATTACTTGCACAGTTATTACTTCAGTTTTTACCTTCTTGCAATATTTCTAAATAGATTTAATTGGCGAACAAACTATAGCATAAATTAAACCACTCTGACTAAGTGAGTTCTAAGGATGAATGAACATATTAACTCTTTGTCATGTCCAAAGCCAAAGTGATTGTGTCCCAGAAGGTCCACTCAGTCACAACTTTAGGTGACGTTTTTTTGCTGTCTGATTGAATCAGTCACATTTATAAGACATCCAACATTATTCTGTGCCACAATCACTTTGGCTTTGTCATTAGATTAAGTAATATGTGCTTTTCCAGACCTTTTTCTCTACCATTCACTAAGAAAATCATGAGCGTATCAGATGAGACCGATAATCAATAAAACAATTCAAATCTATTTCATATTACATATCTGAGCATACAGTGCTTTTTTCATGCTTGTGAGCACATTTCATATTAATGTAATTATAAATAAATATGTGGAAAGAGGTTCGTGTGGTAAACGTTCTAAATGTAGCACATCATTTCTCAAGGGGGAACGATGACATTGTTCATAGTTCAGCTAATAAATTACAGCCACATCCTAAAAAAAAAAAGACAAATGCTCTTTACATTCTACATTGCCTAAAGATATTTCTCCTCTTTACTTTCTAGCTGTGTAGTAACACATCCAATTATATGTATATATTGTAATCTTTGGATTCTATTGTAGACAAAAACGCTATAGAGCACAGCTCAGTTAGTGTTCGGTGCGTTCACTTACCATAATGAATCACGTGGAATTTAATAAGGCAGTTTCTCATAAGTATCCCAGTAATTGTGCTGAAGCCCAGCAGCCGTTGGCTATTTTATAATGTCAGCGACTGCTTTTCCTCCTTTTTTGCCAAAGTTTTTCGCTGAACCTCATCTCATTGGCATTCGAACTTTAGGTTAATCCAGGTTATCTCTGGCTCAATTATTTTGCTAATGACACGGCCCATTTTCACTGAACGAGAACATCCCTTCCCCATTTACTGTGAACAATACTGACACGAATATGTCCAGAATTCTGAGTTTTTCTATCACTGTGACTGCTTTTAACCACTTTTTCTCTATATGTGTGTGTGTGTGTGTGTTATCTTTAGCAATCATTCAGAAACGCTTAAAGAAGGAGAAGAAGGCTAAAAGGAAACTGCAGGAGGCGCTGGAGTACGAATGTAAGCGGCGGGAACAGGTAGAGCACTCCCTCAAACAGAGCTCACCTACAGAGAGTCTCCGATCCCTGAATGGTGAGGCCTGACACTACATAAGATAAGATATACATTTATTCATCCCACAGTGGAAACATTTCTGAAACATTATAGTGCCATCTTACTGACTGCTGCTTTATTCTGGTATTAGGTTGAAGCTGGCAAGAATAAGTGTTATAGGTGTGACAGGTATAACAACAGCAACTCAGTTTTGCCTATTACCTCGGTTTTGTCTGACATTTGCGTTGAGAAGGAAGCTGTGAACTACAATTTCTTTTTCCAACCATTAAAAAAAATACAAGATTTTTTTATAAAAATTAAAATACACTATATACACTATAAAGTTGAAAGAGATAAAAGTTTGTGGACACCTGACCATAGGGTTTCGCATGTGCTTTTTTAGCATCTTATTGCACATTTAGTCCCATTTTGCTGTTATAATAACCCGCGTTTTTCTTGGATGTAGAGTGAGAAGGCCTGGGGTGCAGTCAGTGTTCCAATTCATGTCAAAGATGTTCAGTAGGGTTGAGGTCAGCGCTCTATATGAGGCCATATAAGATCTTCCAATCCAAACCATGAAAACCATCTCTTTACGGAGCTGGTTTTGTGCACAGGCGCATTGTCATGCTGGAACAGGTTTGGGTCTGCCAGTTTAATTAAGGGAATTGTAAAGGAATCACATTCAAAGGCATCCAATAAAATTGTAGTAACAGTTTGTGGAAGAACCACATTCAATGGGGAAATTCAAGTGCCCCAATACTTTTGTCCATGTAGTGTTAGAATCGTACAAGAGGTTTAACAGGTTTAACAAAAAATACAAAAAGAAATCTTCCTTGAATTTAGACAAAAAATACACATCTACTGAAGAACTGTCGGAATGAAAGCGCTAACCCTAACCATTCTAATTTTTTCCTGTGTCATCGTTATGGTTTGTTCATGCAAATTTGCAGTTTGCGCTTGAAATCCTAATGTTCCCTCACGTCACTATGATTCTGAAATGTTTGCAGCGCAATATTTTATGTAACTTCATTAACCTGACTGAATGATAGAGGGACTTCAAAACAAACACTTTCTCGGCCGTATAATCGCTTGACACATTTGTCCCAAATCTGGTTTGTTCTGACGTGATTGAGTGCTTGCTGTCAGAATCCCATGCGAGGATTGATTTTGACTTGTACTTGAGACGTGCTCTTGAAAGCATTACGGCTGTGTCCTCGTCTCCAATATAGCTCAGTAAAGAGGCCACGATTTATGCACCATAAAAGACTCCTGATGTATCACAAAAAGCATCACGTTTGAGGTCTCGGACGAAGAAAGAGGCGCAGGTTTGGTTTAACATGTGCAAAAAATCTGCCTTCCTGGTTTACATTCACAAACATCCCTCACCTAGCGAATGGTTTAAACTTTTATTGTGCCATATGCAATGCTGCCTATATGCCCTCCATCCATCATGAAAAACGATGTTCAAAAAACTTCCCTAATTAAGTGCAGATGTCATGGATGTTTAATCGTCATTATCCTTTCATTTTGCCAGACTCGTTGACCCAGGAGATAGAGACTGACCGCAGCAGTGGCAGAACAGATGCTGAAAGGACAATACAAGGTACATGTTTTTGAGGAGACTATAAATCTCTCTCTATGAGCCTTAGTTTCAGCTGTTCAAGCATGCAGCCTACCATCTGGGCCACAGCTCTCACAGTTCAAGAGGAAGGTCAAGATCACTGGGATTCGTCAAGAGAACACTTTGTTGAAAAAAAGCGAAAATCAGTTTGTCTAACAAATGCGTGTATGATTATTTTAGAAAGTGTGCAGTAAAATGGTCAGCATCAGGCAAGCAAAAAAAAGAGATTAATTGGGCTGTTTACAATGATTAAGTTTACACATTTACATCCTTTTTTTCTGGAAGCATAAATGCAAGTATTTACCTACAAGCAAAGCTACAGGTGATTTAGTGCATTAACATCAATTTTAACATAAGAATTACTTTAAGGTCATTCTAGCTAAGAATTTTATAATATTCCGGATTTTTTTTTAAATAAATATACTGATACACTTAAAGTAAGGAGAAATAGATCATCTTTTTATTTATTCATTTTTAATAATTTAGTTCCTGGTTAGAGTTTTACTCTTAGTTCCGGCCCCAAGCCCGGATAAATGGGGAGGGTTGTGTTAGGAAGGGCATCCAGCGTAAAAACGTGCCAAATCAAACATGCGGATGATCCGCTGTGGCGACCCCTAATGGGAGAAGCCGAAAGAAAGTTCCTGGTTAGAGTTTTAGTATACATGCTGGATGGGACACTAACCCATTGTAGGTTTGATTAACCCATTAGTCAAACCTAGGGGCAGTCCATTCAAGAGTAAGGACAAGTGTGGCTAAATTCTATCTACTGGAAAATGTCTGGCAGTTGAAAAGTATCTTTTACATGAATTAAATGTATAGATTTTTGTCCAATTGTGCCCACCTAGTTTTTTTTTCTATGTAAACTGTTTAATAGTCCCAAACAAAACAAAACATTTTTAGTCAGGTTTATAGAAGTATCAGTTAAAGCATTCTTCATACTCACATGTTTGTAAATTACCAAGCATTATTTTATGGTACAGCTGATTTACGTTTAGTGACTCCCAAAGAACCCCATAAAACCCCCCAAAGCTCACAGAGAACTGAGCAGGACAAAATAACATCTAAACAGCTAAATGTGCTAAATCTTGCAGTAATGAGACTCAACTATTGCAGTATATCTGCTACTATAGACACACACCAACTCTTTTATAGGGAGCCATTTTGTAATTAAATGGCTGATCTTATTTGTCTTCATTTATGTATTTGTTTTGGATTGTTCTATATTAATCCACTAATCTGAAATAAAAGAGTATAACAAAATATTATACATACTGTTGAAATAATAATCTGCATATAAAATTGCAACTTGTGCCAGTTGGATTAGTTGAACATATGCTTCATATCAGTATATCAGTGTATGATTTGTGGTAGTGGGGAAGTAATAGCCCAGTGAATAAGATGTTGGACGTTTGATTAGGAGGTCATAGGGTCAAATCTCAGCACAACCAAGATGCCACTGGTGGGCCCTTGAGCAAGGCCCAGCTCAGCTGTATAATGGGCAGCTGTATAATGGGCAGATGCATAAGGGCTGAATGAGGGCATCTGCCAAATGCCATAAATGTAAATATTATTGAATGCCTTTCAACATGTACAGCATTAACTCGAGCTCTCACAGGATATAGACATGTTTGAACTTTTCTGAATACCATGTCTTTTGTATAAAAATGCTTTAAACAATATACAAATACATTTGTTGATATCTGGCTTGAGAAATGAGCCCCAATTACAAAACATGTATGAATCAGCTTTAATTATAAACATAAGTACATGTGCAAGCTAGAGCAAAAGAAACAACCACTGAAGACAACGAAAAATACTGTACTTTTCACAAATAATGTATACAAATAGTATGTGTACAGGAAGTACCAGAATGTCCTTAAAGTGACTGGATGTAACAGTGTCTATACAATTTACAGAACTAATAATTGCCTATTTCACCTAAATAACCAGAAGGGCCACAGAAAAAAAAAAATCAGTTAAATACTAGTGTCTATTCTCTGTCTGCCAGTTTAGTATTTTGGCCAGATTTGATTTTAGACAGTATAACTCTGAGTTGTTGTCAATATACTGCCAGAACCTCTGATCCTTGTGTCAGATGTCCATATTGCTTTTGCTTTGCACTGCAGTAATAAGGTATATCTTTAATCTTTAATCTTGAAGCGGAAGGCAGGAGAGTAAAAAAAGTCTAGAATCTGGAGGGTTGGGCCCCTCCTGTTCCAAAAGTAGCCACCAGATAAGATTGTGAACGCTATATTTTGAAGTGTTTTTAATTTGTATTTTTATTTTTTATTGAATCAGCAGCTTACAACTCGTCATACGTATCTAATTCGACTAAACCAGTTCTTCAATGAACACGTGTACGAGTCGGACGTAAACTCATTTGGCAGAACAGTGTGTCAGAGAAAATGGAGATTGATGCTTCAGTGTAACTAATGACTACCAGATGACATTCTAAAGAGGCATGGCAGACTCTTCTAGGCTGCATTGTACACTTTATAATCAGAATCAAAGATATCCTCTGGGTGAATTCAGCATTACTTTGATATTATACGTTCATTTATCGTAATTGAGAATCATAAACATTAAATAGCAAACACCCTGGATTTTTTTTTTTATTCAAAAGTGAGAAAAAAAGGAGTCTACAATTACACCTTTTATTTATTTTATTTTATTTTATTGTCATTTTTTGCCCCTACATGCATCAGATTCCACATATTTTTAATAGCAGCTGTGATTACGGGGCTTAGATAATGGAGGTACAGTAACACACTGATAATGGAGACAACTAAAAACATGAAGAACAGACGGAATGCGAAAGAAATTTACATTTCACATCCATTACACAAAAAATGCTCAAATATATGCATTTGCTTCAGATAGCACTTCATTTCATGCTGTGCAAACTTTATGAATGTTGACCTGCACAAAAAGTGATTCTTCTATTGTGAGCCAATCAAAAAGGAAAAGGTTGAAAAATAATGGAAGTGCTGATAATTAACACTCACACCACACTTTTGCTAGATCTTCACTAATGTTTGGCACTTATAGAGAAAAAAAAACTATATTAACCACCAATCCCACCTCCTTTTTTTCCAGCATCTTAATATCACACCTGCCAGAACTACTACGTAGTGTTAATGCATGCAAATCGGTGTTATCACGTAATCAAATAAAGACATCTTGATCTGGAGTCTAGATCTAAATATGAGAAACTAAAATGGGTTTCTACTGAATCCAAGCCAGTGCAATGTCTGTTGAATATACATATATAAGAGTACACATATATTGAGTACAAAGATCAGTCAGTAAAACATTTTTAAGGTAGGATGAGGATTTGTGGTAGAACTGTGCTTTTTTTTTTTTTGCTAGCTTAGTTTTTCTTATTAGCATCGTTGACACCTCTGCCTCTGCAATGTGACAACAGTTTGTTTTGCCAGGCTACTAGCACAGTAGGTGTGTGTGGGGAAAACACACAAAAAAAATAGTCTGATAATTGAAATCAGTTATGTGCTAATGAAGTAAATTAGCATACATCTAATTTCAATTACCAAACAGCAAGAGGATGTCAAATAAGCCACAAAAACTAAGACTGGCTCTTGTGTGATGTTTTGTGTTGAACACAGTGCACAGTGTGGCTGTGTAGTTTACCTCAAGTCGTACATGCCTAAGCATTTAAAGTGAAATAAGTGCACCCAGGAGCGCCCTGAGAACACCACCCTTATCACTGTGCCTGGTCTCAATTTCCCTTTGAAAATAGTCCGTGGAAATTGCTATGAAATGTGGGAAATGGCATTTTAATACCCAGTCACGAGTAAAAGCCCCATAACCCAGTTTGATTAGCCTACTTAAAAGATATTTTTGTGAAGGAAGGATTCAATGAAAGGAGTCTTTTAACCCCACTAAATCAAAGCTCGCTGCACTGATAACTGGGGCCTGAATAAATTTGTTCTAGAACTTAAAGTCATGCACATTATTATAATGAAGTTTTTTATGTTCAGGATTCATCATATTTATGCATTAATTGTTATGTTTAGAAGGTGTCACTTTAAAGGCACGTAATAAAACCCAAGGATGGTGTGCATAATACGATAACATTCGTTAATAGGCTTCTTTGTCACCACAATCTATAAAAATAGACACACAGTAGAGTAACAACTCAGGTAGATCTTAACAGTTACAATGTACAACAGTCTCCTACTACCTGAAAAATATTTTCAAGTGTGCAAATATCTGCATATATATATATATATATATATATATATATATATATATATATATATATATATATATATTAAAGCCCAGCACGATGCCTTCTATAATTTCACCTCTTGTCTGTTTGGGGGGGGGGGAAATAAATAAATAATAATGAGGGCATAATTTCAGAGAACTAATTATTTCTATTTGTCTTTTGTCACACTCTGTAATTCTGCTACATTAACGCGGTCTGTGTTTATTAATTGCTTTTCCAGCATTTTGAATCCATTCCAAGAATAAACTCGCCTGTTTTCCTTGGCCTTGTGCTTCTGGGAGAGCATCTTGCCACTAATTCCTAGCGATAACGCACATAATATCTACTCCGTATCTCTCCCGATTCTCGCTTCCTGCCTCTTGATGTGTGCTGCAAGTTTACACGACCCTGTGAGGAGAGATAAAGTTCTTTGTTGCGAGATTAAACATCAAAACAGTTAAAGTGAAATTAAAATTAAATGAATGAGTGTCACTGAAGCAAAAAAGGCCATAATTAATGGTTCCCTTAATTGTCTTCATAAAATATTTGCATGGGCATAATTTGCATAATTTACATGTATTAATTAATCTTTCAAAGGCATTTTATGCTGAGAGAAGCCAAAAATTTCCTTTGTTTTATTTAGCATCTGATGAAATATTTATCCACTTTAATGAACTTTTTCGTCTCGATTTGAATATTTTTTTTTATTTTAAAAAAGGCCAAAGTTTTAGCATATTTTAATGAGGAGTTTCTTTTATAAAACAACATTCCAGCCATATGATTTTTGTCCACTCAAGGAGCTGAAAGATTTTATTTTATCTTCCAATTTTTATTTTTATTTTTTTTAAATGCTGTGGAATTTAGTGACAGTTTTCCTCTCTAAAAAAACTTTGAATTAATATGTTATTTGATACATTGATACATAGATTTCCTCTGGAAAAAAAAAAAAGTGCTTCCAGGCAAATATATTTCTTCACAATAGCATTTCTTCATTGCTTCATTTTTCTATTCTCTTTCCCCGACATAATAGCACTTAGCATTATATCACTATGGGTTTTCTTTAGCTGTATTAGTTATAAGCCACATCCCTACTTTAAAGCATGAAAGGAAAAAGTGGTATTATGTATTGTATTGTAATGATATTCTATGCATGCTGTTAAACACTTTCCAAGTCTGCTGCATGTGAGAGATATGCATCTTTACACATCATTTCAAATGAAATGAGATCCTCAATTGGTTATACAAAGCTAAACCCTTTCAGGCTTCATATTAGAATTACATTCTAACTATATTTATTTTCTAATTTCTTCTAATAGATTTTTATATTTCTCATGAACGCATACGGAAGTTGAATCTTAGTCCTTTCTTTTCAAATGAAAACTGCGGTTTTATGGGTTTTTTATGCACTCAACACAAAGAATTCTACGTCCTACTTTAAGCCAAATTGTGGCTATATTTAATCAATTCTGAAAGCTAGCTCTAAAGCTGTAATTCCAGAGTGAATACATGCTAAACAGTTTCCATTTAGCTGCAATTCCTTCTCCCACACCGTCAGGGTTGTAGCGTGCAGCACAATTCACACAGTAATGACTTTTACAGTGTTGGTTGAATGGTGAGGGTCAGAGTACAGTACGTTAGAGACTCGGGTCTTCTTGCTGTAATTAGCCTTACTGTTTGTCTGTCTGTGTATCGTGGCTTTGTTGTTGTTCACACAGAACGCCACATAGCCAAGCCACAATTAATCAAAGTTCACAGGGTTTTCGAGCTTATATTAATCAACCTTTCTTGGTGCGGACACCAGATTATTAGCGAGAAGCAGAAAAGTCAGAATGTTGGGATGATTTATGAGCATATTGTTTACAGTCCAAAAAAAAAAAAAAAGGTGATTTTATTCACACAGAACCGGCAACACGTTCTGTATTAAAACTTAACACTTTATGTACCAAAAAAAATAAATAGGTCACCCCGAGGACATTACAGTGTAAAGTTCCTATTCTCGTCCCATCGTACCATTTTGTCTGTCTGTCACCGCTTTATGTATTTCGGGCACTTTTAACTTTTGCAAACTGAATTATTTAGCTTACACTGCCGAAAAACAAGGGAACGTTGCTTAAAGACAGAAAAAAACAGAGCGTCTCACGAACACAAGAATTGTTTGAGTAATAAACGTCAAACAAGCTCCTGAGCCATGCCTAACAGATGCTTTTACCAACGGAGGCAGTGAACGGCCGCTGTTCACTCAGGCATGCACCCGCTGCGAATGTTCCCTGCAAATGGACAATACTCATTAGATTGCATGTGCCGAGAGATAGCAGCTAAGAAGAATGGCTGCCGTTTTCAATAAACGCCTCTCCACCAAAGCAGTGTCATTTGTACATCATTTGTGCAATATACGATTTGCCCAAGCATGTTAAAAGAAATGTCTTAAACATATATGACATATACTGTATGTAGGTATGTCTTGCTGCATGAAATACTCGGTTTAATCATACAGGCACTATTATAATGATCTGTTTTAGGATTTTACATATATTTAGGACACACACATACCTATACACACTATATAGACAATTATTTGGACACCAGCCATACAGTATGTATTTCATCTCCAAACTGTTATCACAAAGTTAGAGGGACATGTGATGTTGTAGAATTATCTTTATGTTATGTATATCTTTCCTTCACATTAAATAAGAGACACAAACCTGTTCCAGCATGACAGCGCCCCTGTGCACAAAGCCAGCTCCATGAAGAAATGCTTTACATAAAGTCAAGCCCTAATATTCACATTTTTATATTATCAGGGAATATGACTTTTATTTGAAGTTTTAAATATATGTTTTATGATAAAAAATTTTGGCTCACCTCAGGCTGTCATGTGACTTAAAGCGCTTGAACTTAATGCGGAACAAAAGAATGAAATATGACAATAAGTTGTGATATTGAGTTGTGTAAATTCTTGATCTATTTTTAGGATATAATATTGCTTCTAAAGTGTTCAGTCATTTTTTTTTTTTGTAGGATATTATTTATCCATTGAGTGTCCAGTAATTTTTGGTACAATAGCCTACTTTAAGCCAATTGAGATTTGTGCTGGCAAATTATTTTGAGAAGCAGTATTGAGTGACATTGTGATAGATATGATAAAACCGGGTAGCCACTTCTGTAAACTCCACATAATTGGTGTGAATATAATTAAATTACTAGTAGTAATGGGTGATAAAATGATCTGATATTATAGTAAACTATGCAGAATTACAATGCAGCAGTCAGTACAAAGTAGAAACCTCAACAAGTGCATAAAGTTTCATGAGAAAGAGTTTGAGTCCAGTAACGGTTGTCACATTGGCAAGACAAAAACAACACACATTTCAGAGAGTATCAGGTGCTTGTGTTTGGTATGATAGTGTGAAGTAAATGTGGTTTCGCTGAGAGGTGAAGTGAGAATAATGAAATGACAGTACTCTGAGAAGCAGTCTACTTGCTTGTGCTTATTGGTTACAGTTTTACCTGAATAAACACAATAAACAATAACACAGAGTGAGCTTTGGTTTTTCCATTATTTTCAGTTATTAATACATTTTATTCTTATTTACATACCTTTGTAGAATTTGTAGACATCTTCTGCCAGTGTATTGTGTGTAATGAAACATCATGATATATACTTTGTAACAAAAAAAAGTAATTACTTACACACCTGTGTTTTTCTTTTTTTTCTATATTTCTTTCTTTATCTACAGACGGAAGACTATTTTTGAAAACCACCGTGATGTACTGATGGGATGAAGTGGTGGACTTAGGAAAATCTTTCATATGAAGATTTGAGAGACATCGTATAAAGTGTGCCCAGTCCAAGGGGCTTTTTAGTTACAAAAACAGGTCAAGCTGATCCCAGAGGCTCCACAGAAATGACTGAGTTTGTCCCACAGCCTAAAGGAGGGCCGTGGCGGAACGTAGAATTAGGATTCCTCTTCTCCAATATATCCTGACAGATTAATGATGGGGTTAAACATGTCAGCAGTTCTGAAGGCGACAATTTGAGCACAGTTAAAATGTACCGTGAGGTACACATGGTGATTATATTTACAACAAAATAAATACACAGCACTGAAGATTTTTATACTGTATTTAAAACCAGCGAGAAAGCTTTGAAAAAGTAATTCAGATCCAGGGGTTTTTGTTTTGTATCGAAAAATGTTAAAACATTAATGTCATATGTTAAAAATTCCTAGCTTGGAAAGAAAATAAAAAGCCTCTGAAAATGTGAATTTGAATATATGTTGATGGATAGTAACGACTAATCTTTGCTTTAAATGTTTTCTAAATTAGAAAAAAAAAATACAATCAAGTTTCTTTTTATCATTGTTGTACATACAAGAACAAGAACTAGGTTAACCTGCTCACTTTGTTATGTGTATATAAAGTAAAACAACAAAAAAAAAGAAAACGGTATTGTGTATGCAGTAGATCTATTAGGAAAAAAAAACAATACCAACATTTATATTGAATTTATAGATTCGTTTCTGAGCCATTGTTCTTTCTGATAGCTGCCATTACGCTGAGGAAGCATGCAGGCATGTAAATGTTTGTCCTGAATTCCTGTTACTCAATAAATACTTAACTGTGCTGAACAACAACATGAATATGACTTTTTCTTTTACACACTAATACAACTGATCAAAACTGTCTAACTCACAAACTCACAAATATACCACAATTTGTGCCTGTATCTGTACAACTGTATCTCCTTGTTGATGCCAAAAATAAATTCCTTATTAGTGAGTTGGAAATGTTGTCCAAATGCTGAAAATTTGAAAACAAAAATTCCAAACCCACAGTGACATTAGCAAGCGATGATGTTGCATCAAAAATACTACACTATATGGATAAAAGTTTGTGGACAATTCGTATGCATCCTTTTTCACTGGCTATGACCGCAAAAGATAGTCACCCTATCATTACATGCTTCATGGCAACCTTTTAAAAATCAAAACTGTGGGTTGCTGCTTTATACAAGTTCATACCTAGAGTTTTCTTACAGGTGTCAGAAAAATATGAGCTTTATACTAATCTCTGTACTCCAAGATAGTGTGTTCTCTTAATGTAATTTATAAATTATTCAAGTCAGTACTTGACTTGACTCCCAGTATAATAACAGCTGTTCTGTGTAGGCCTCAAAAGTTTGTTACAGCGCATTAGAAGAAAATGAAGACTAAAGAACACACCAGACAGGACAGGGCATTGTCAGAGCATTGATCCAAGAAGCAGCCAGAAGGCCCATGGTAACTCTGGAGGAGCTGCAGAGGTCCAGAGCTCAGGTGGAAGAGTCTGTCCACAGGACAACTATTAGTCAGGCACTCCACCAATCTGGCTATTATGGAAGAGTGGCAAGAAGAAAGCCACTGTTGACTTTAAATAATAAGAAGTCCCACTTGCAGTTTGCCACAGGCCATGTAGGGGACACAGCAAACATGTGGAAGAAGGTGCTGTGGTCAGATGAGACCAAAATGTTTCACGTTTTAGCCTACATGCAAAAACGTGTGGCAGAAACCTAACACTGCACATCAGCCTGAACACACCATCCCCACCATAAAACATGGTGGTGGCAGCATCATGCTGTGTGGATTCTTTTCTTTAGCAGGGACAGGGAAGCTGTTTAGAGATGATGGGAAGATGGATGGAGCTGATTACAGGGCAATACTGGAAGAAAACCTATTAGAGGCTGCAAAGGACTTGAGACTGGGGCAGAGGTTCACCTTCCAGCAGGAAAATGACCCTTAAACATACAGCCAGAGATAAAATGAATGGTTGAGATCAAAGCATATTTATGTGTTAGAATGGCCCAGTCAAAGTCCAGACCTAAATCCTATTGGGAATCTGTAATTGCAGTGCAAGGTGGTTCGACAAAGTATTGTCTCAGGGGGGCTGAATACATTTCCCTTTCAGGAACTCAAGCTTCGTCGTAACGCTTTGGGAATGCGATGGCGGGGTCAAGTCAAGAGTCAAGTCAAGAAGCTTTTATTGTCATTTCAACCATATATAGCTGATGCAGTACACAGTGAAATGAAACAACGTTCCTCCTGAACCCAGGTGCTACATAGAACGACATAAAACAAACAGTACAGAACAGAAGAACACAGGGCCGAGAACTAAGATCCTCGCCATATAAAGTGCATGTGTGCAGCTGGTGCAAACAGTGCAAAAGACAACACAAGACAGTGCAAGACAACACAGGACAGTGCAGGACAATACACAATACACAAAATATAAAATTAAAAATAGAAATAGCTCCGCCAGTAAAACCTGTCGTAACAGAATAAGGTGCAGTGTAAACAGAAAAATGTAAACAGAATTTGTGCAATTCAGCAGTAGCAGCAATCAAAAATAGAGTTAACAGTAACCAAAGGATTTGGACAGAATATTGTGCAAAATAACAAGTCCCGGAATCAGCAACAGACGGCATGTAAACATTTTGCGATCGTGAAAAATGTGATTGGTATTGAAAACCTGGGTGAACGAAGTGTATGATGGGTGTTGAGTCCGGTTTGTGCGGATCAGTCACACAGTTGTGTGTAAGTGTGTGTGTGTGTGTGTGTGTGTGTGTGTGAGAGAGAGTTCAGTTCAGTTCTTTGTTGAGGAGCCTGATGGCTTGCGGGAAAAAACTGTTGCACAGTCTGGATGTGGCGGCCCGAATGCTTCGGAACCGTTTCCATGATGGTAGGAGTGTGAAAAGTGTGTGTGACGGGTGTGTGTGATCATCCACAATGCTGTGTGCTTTGCGGATGCAGCGTGTAGTGTAGATGTCCATGATAGAGGGGAGAGAGATTCCGATGATCTTCTCAGCTGTCCTCACTATCCTCTGTAGGGTCTTGCATTCCGAGACGGTGCAGTTCCCAAACCAGGCAGTGATGCAGCTGCTCAGGATGCTCTCAATGGTCCCTCTGTAGAACATGGACAGGATGGGGGGAGGGAGATGAGCTTTCCTCAGCCTTCTCAGGAAGTAGAGACGCTGCTGGGCTTTCTTGGTGATGGAGCTGGTGTTAAGTGACCAGGTGAGCTTGTCCGCCAGATGAACACCAAGGAATTTGGTGCTCTTGACGATCTCCACTGAGGATCCAGCGATGATCAGTGGAGAATGGTCACTCTGTGTTCTCCTGAAGTCAACAACCATCTCTTTAGTTTTGTCAACGTTTAGAGACAGGTTGTTGGCTCCACACCAGGCTGTTAACCGTTGCACCTCCTCTCTGTATGCTAACTCGTCGTTCTTGCTGATTACACCCACCACGGTCGTGTCATCGGCAAACTTGATGATGTGATTCGAGCTGTGCATTGGTGCACAGTCGTGAGTCAGCAGAGTGACTCACGACTGTGCACCAATGCACAGTCGTGAGTCACTCTGCTGACTCACGACTGTGCACCAATGCACAGTCGTGAGTCAGCAGAGTGAACAGCAGTGGACTGAGCACACAGCCCTGGGGGCCCCAGTGCTCAGTGTGGTGGTGCTGGAGATGCTGTTTCCGATCCGGACTGACTGAGGTCTTCCAGTCAGGAAGTCCAGGATCCAGTTGCAGAGGGAGGTGTTCAGGCCCAGTAGGCTCAGCTTCTCGATCAGGTGCTGAGGAATGATTGTGTTGAATGCTGAACTGAAGTCTATGAACAGCATCCTTACATAAGAGTCCTTGTTATCCAGATGGGTGAGGGCCAGATGAAGGGTTGTGGAAATAGCATCGTCCGTGGAGCGGTTTGGACGATATGCGAACTACATGGGGTCCAGTGCGGGTGGAAGCTGGGTCTTTATGTGCCTCATGACGAGCCTCTCGAAGCACTCCATCATGATGGGTGTGAGTGCAACGGGACGATAGTCATTGAGGCAGGAGACAGAAGACTTTTTCGGCACAGGAATGATGGTCGTCGTCTTGAGGCACATAGGAACAGTGGCGCTGCTCAGGGAGATGTTGAAGATGTCAGTGAGGACATCTGCTAGCTGTTGTGCACATTCCCTGAGCACTCTGCCAGGAATGTTGTCTGGTCCAGCAGACTTCCGTGGGTTAACTCTGCATAGAGTTTTCCTCACTTCAGCTGTGGTTAGACAGAGCACCTGGTCACTGGGAGGAGGGATGGTCTTCCTCGCCACCATGTTGTTCTGCACCTCGAACCGGGCGTAGAAGTCGTTCAGCGCATCTGGGAGGGAGGCGTCACGGTCACAAGCAGGTGATGTGGTCTTGTAATTCGTGATCGCTTGGATGCCCTGCCACATGCGCCGGGTGTCTCCACTGTCCTGGAAGTGGCCGTGGATTCTCTTGGCGTGTGCGCGCTTCGCCTCTCTGATGGCACGGGACAGTTTGGCCCTTGCTGTTTTCAAGGCCGCCCTGTCCCCTGCTCTGAAGGCAGAGTCTCTTGTTTTTAGCAGCGCACGCACCTTGGCGGTCATCCACGGCTTCTGGTTGGAGCGTGTAGTGACTGTCTTGGAGATAGTCACGTCATCAATGCACTTGCCGATGTAGCTGGTCACTGTTGACGTGTATTCCTCCAAGTTGATGAAATCGCCGTTGGTTGCGGCTTCCCTGAACATGTCCCAGTCAGTGCATTCAAAACAGTCCTGGGGGGCAGACATGGATCCTGCTGGCCAGGTTCTCACTTGCTTCCGAACTGGTCTTGAACGCCTGCTGAGTGGTCTGTATGCTGGGATCAACATAACAGAGATGTGGTCTAAATACCCGAGGTGGGGGCGGGGCTTCGCCCGGTATGCGCCCCGGATGTTTGTGTAAACAACATCCAGCGTGTTTTCTCCTCTGGTTGCAAAGTCCACATTCTGATAAAATTTAGGGAGCACAGTCCTGAGATTTGCGTGATTAAAATCTCCGGCGACTATAAACAATCCGTCAGGGTGTGAGTTTTGAAGTCCGCTAATGGTCCCGTAGAGCACACTGAGCGCTTCCTTAGCATTAGCGCTAGGTGGTATGTACACTCTGAGCACAATAGCGGTGGTCAATTCCCGGGGTAAATAAAAAGGTCTACATCTCACAACAATAAACTCCAGCAGCGATGAGCAGTAGGTAGAAACAAGCACAGAGTTCTTACACCATTTCGTGTTGATGTAAACACACAGACCGCCGCCGCGAGTCTTACCGCACAGAGCTGCATTTCCGTTTGGAACGAAACGCGGCTAGCCCGTTCAGCTGGATGGCGGCGTCCGGAACTCTGTCGCTCAGCCACGTCTCCATAAACACAAAAACGCAGCAGTGTCTGAACTCACGCCGAGTAGCTTGTTGGAGTCTGATGTAGTCTAGTTTATTGTCCAGGGAGCAGACATTTGCCAGCAGTAGTGATGGTAGAGCGGGCCGGCTAGGGTTAGCTTTTAGCCTAGCATTAGCACCCGCTCTAACCCTAACCCGCTTTCCGCGCTTCTGTTTTTTCGCGCAGCGCTTCTGTTTTCTCGCGCAGCGCTTCCGATTCCCCCTCCTCCGCCCGTCCGCCGCAGGCGATGCCGAGGACTGGAGGCCTGGTTCTCGGAGCACGCCGAGGTCGCGTAGCTTCTGCCGCAGGTCATCATTAATGGTGTTGTTTGGGTTGTTGCTGAGTTCATTCAGGGTTTTTCGGTTGTACACAGGGACACCGGTTGCTCTGATGTCCATGTATTGTAGTAAGGCGGGCTACAAAGTGAGAGTAGCACCATTTTGGGTCCGGAGCGGCCGCTGCGAGCTACTGCCGCGCCGCCATCTTGGAACCGTCTTGGTGACGTTACAACCAGGAAGCTATAAAACGCACATGGAATAAAGCCGGCGCCAGCTTTTGTTTGTTCATGAAGCCCTCTGTGGGTATTTAATGTCAATTGTATGTCAATTGTTTGTCAATATGAAAGCATCAATGAAGGTTAAGCACACTTTCTGGTTGTGTGTTCTTTCTTGCCCCTGCTATATTTATATACACAGCCTTTGTGTGGTTTGCCTGGGAGCTTAGCACGCTAAGTCGGTTCTTTAGGGAGCCGACTGTGAGCACTGCACTTGCGTATCTATGTGATCACTCTGCTCCCGATGGGCACTCTTCGAAGAGGTCCCGCTGGTCCCGCTCTGCCTACACTGCTTGCGGTTCTGGTCCCACTCTCGCTGAGGCAGATTGGAACTCCAGTTCCTGGGGTTCACAGATGGACCTCGCAGAGGGTTTCGAGACGGGCTTGTCCCTTTCTCAAACCTCACCTGCCACGTCCGAACTGTTTCGAAGGGGTTTGTCCCACCCTGGTGGGAACCGAGCAGGTTCTGGTCATGGAACAAGAAGTAAGCACTCTCCTGAGAAAGGAGGCCATTAAGGTGATCTCTCCATCAGACAGAGAGTCTCGGTTTTACAGCCAGTACTTCACAGTTCCCAAAAAGGATGGTGGGTTGCGTCCTGTACTAGATCTACGTCAGCTGAACCGCACACTAATGAGACTGGTATGTGCAAGCAGCTTTCCCCTGCCCGCATTGCTTCCATCCTTACGGCCATCAGGAAGGTCAGAGAAGGGCAGTCACTCACTGTCAAGCAGTTCCAGAGACTGCTTGGGCTTATTGCAGCAGCGTCCAGTGTGATTTCACTTGGCCTTCTGCGCATAAGACCCCTTCAGTGGTGGCTTGGGACCCAAGGGTTCCTGGGTTTCTATCTCAAGGCCTCGTGCTGAGAGTCCCCGGTCGTCGTGTAATGCGTAATGCTCGTATATCAACCATCAGGGGGGTCTGATGGTTGATGTACGAGACCACCGAGGTGTTGTCTGAACAGATTAACACGTGGAGGTCTCTAAGGTCTGTGAAGAAATGCTTCGGAGCCAGAAGCATGGTCAGCATCTCTAGGCAATTGATGTGCCATAGTAGATGGGGCCCTTCCCATAGACCTTAGGTGGAGCGGCCACTCATGACTGCTCCCACAGGCTGGCATACCAGATTCTCCTGTGGGCCCATTATAAGCTCCTCTCTCTGAGAGCAGCTTATATCCCAGGCCGGTTAAACAAGGCAGTAGACACCCTATCAAGACCGGGGTTGAGACCCGGAAATAGCGGCTCCACCCTCATGTGGTGGTGCAAATCTAGGAGAAATTTGGCAATGTCCAAGTGGACCTGTATGCGTTTTGCGAGACGTCACACTGTCCTCTATGGTTCTCCCTGTATCCCGGGACAGAGTTTGTCTCCTCCTGCTGGCCCCAGGGTGGCCGAGCAGACCATGGTTCGCGGACCTGGTAGCCCTCCTCGAGCAGCCTTTGTGGAAGATTCCTCTGAGGAGGGATCTTCTCTTTTAAGCAGGGGGCACAATATACCTCCCCTGACCAGAGCTATGGAGCTTGTGACTGTGGCCCATGAGGGGGCACAGCTTCGAAAGTCAGGCCTCCACACCGAGGTGGTAGAGACCATTCTCCATTCCAGAGCTCCCTCCATGAGGAGATTGTATGCTGCGAGATAGCGTCTGTTCACTGTGTGGTGTGCTCAACACCAATTTGACCCGGTCCACTGCCTGGTCGATTCAGTGCTGTACCATGTCTTCTGCCACGTTTTCTCCAACATAGAGTGCCTGGGTAGGACCTGGCCATTGTGTTGGAGGCTCTATCCGAGCCTCCCTTCGAGCCCCTGGCTCCAGGCATTCTATCCTCCTCCATCTCTGCAATGCTGCAGGCTGGTCCACACCGCTGACCTTCATCAGGTTTTATAACCCTAACCTCTGTGCCACTCTTGGCACCTCTGTCCTTCGACATATCTATGCCAATACACACTAGTCAGGGACTGTTCAAGCTGGCGGTATTGGACTCTTTTTTCCAAAGCGCTGCGATGCAGCTCGAGTTTCTCAAAGGGAATGTCTCTAGGTTACGTATGTAACCCTAGTTCCCTGATGCGTCCCTTTGCCACACTTCCGGCCTCCCTGCAAGCATTTTCCTTCTCTCTTACAGAAGCTTCACTCCATGTGCATTTAATAGCTTCCTTGTTATAGAAATTTTGTGAGGAAGCTATAAAATTTGGACTGATTACACACATTAGGGAACTACGGTTACATACGTAACTTAGAGATGATGCATGCCACAGTTAAGATTAAAAGTTTTGAAAAAAAAATGTTAACACAATGTATTATTTTCTTTCCACTCCACAATTATACGATACGTTGTGTTGTTCAATCACATAAAATCCCAATGAAATACATTTAAGTTTGTGGTATTAACGTGACAAAATGTGGAAGTATTCAAAGGGTTTGAATACTTTTGCAATACACTATATATATATATATATACTTGGGTACTTGGAAGACATGCTTTTATCACTAAAATTGCTGTTTAAAACCATCTGAAAATATTCAGAAAGAAATACACACTCACTCTGAGACAACTTTACTCTATCAACTGCTAGCGAGATTTTTATTATTATAGTTATACTCATTCCAGCTGCGCATCCAACATATCGTACTTCGTACACTAATACCTGTGCCTCTTGCGCAAAATTGTAAATATTTGTACAATTTTGTTGTATCACTATCGTCATCGTAAGATCGAAAAATCGTAAATGGAACCATCGTAACTCTGGGACCATCTCTCTCTCTCTCTCTCTCTCTCTCTCTCTATATATATATATATATATATATATATATATATATATATATATATATATATATATATATATATATATACAGTGAGGAAAATAAGTATTTAAACACCCTGCTATTTTGCAAGTTCTCCCACTTAGAAATCATGTAGGGGTCTGAAATTGTCATCGTAGGTGCATGTCCACTGTGAGAGACATAATCTAAAAAAAAAATCCAGAAATCATAATGTAAGATTTTTTTAACTATTTATTTGTATGATACAGCTGCAAATAAGTATTTGAACACCTGAGAAAGTCAATGTTAATATTTGGTACAGTAGCCTTTACAGAGGTCAAACATTTCCTGTAGTTTTTCACCAGGTTTGCACACACTGCAGGAGGGATTTTGTCCCACTCCTTCACACAGATCTTCTCTAGATCAGTCAGGTTTCTGGCCTGTTGCTGAGAAACACGGAGTTTGAGCTCCCTCCAAAGATTCTCTATTGGGTTTAGGTCTGGAGACTGGCTAGGCCATGCCAGAACTTTGATATGGTTTTTACAGAGCCACTCCTTGGTTATCCTGGCTGTGTGCTTCGGGTCATTGTCATGTTGGAAGACCCAGCCTCGACCCATCTTTAATGCTCTAACTGAGGGAAGGAAGTTGTTCCCCAAAATCTCGCAATACATGGCCCCGGTCATCCTCTCCTTAATACAGTGCAGTCGCCCCGTCCCATGTGCAGAAAAACACCCCCAAAGCATGATGCTACCACCCCCATGTTTCACAGTAGGGATAGTGTTCTTGGGATGGTACTCATCATTCTTCTTCCTCCAAACACGTTTAGTGGAATTATGACCCAAAAGTTCTATTTTGTTCTCATCTGACCACATGACTTTCTCCCATGACTCCTCTGGATCATCCAAATGGTAATTGGCAAACTTAAGACGTGCCTGGACATGTGCTGGTTTAAGCAGGGAACCTTCCGTGCCATGCATGATTTCAAACCATGACGTCTTGGTGTATTACCAACAGTAACCTTGGAAATGGTGGTCCCAGCTCTTTTCAGGTCATTGACCAGCTCCTCATATGTAGTTCTGGGCTGATTTCTCAAATTCCTTAGGATCATTGATACCCCCACGAGGTGAGATCTTGCATAGAGCCCCAGTCCGAGGGAGACTGACAGTCATGTTTAGCTTCTTCCATTTTCTAATGATTGCTCCAACAGTGGATCTTTTTTCACCAAGCTGCTTGGCAATTTCCCCGTAGCCCTTTCCAGCCTTGTGGAGGTGTACAATTTTGTCTCTAGTGTCTTTGGACAGCTCTTTGGTCGGTCTTGGCCATGTTAGTAGTTGGATTCTTACTGATTGTATGGTGTGGACAGGTGTCTTTATGCAGCTAACGACCTCAAACAGATGCATCTAATTTAGGATAATAAATGTAGTGGAGGTGGACATTTTAAAGGCAGACTAACAGGTCTTTGAGGGTCAGAATTCTAGCTGATAGACAGGTGTTCAAATACTTATTTGCAGCTGTATCATACAAATAAATAGTTTAAAAATCATATATTGTGATTTCTGGATTTCTTTTTTTTAGACTATGTCTCTCACAGTGGACATGCACCTACCATGACAATTTCAGACCCCTCCATGATTTCTAAGTGGGAGAACTTGCAAAATAGCAGGGTGTTCAAATACTAATTTTCCTCACTGTATATATATATATATATAAAAGGTTAGCAGACTTGAAATTCATACTGTACACACTACCGGTAGAGCAGATTAACCGTGTTTCACCACGGTATCGACTTGGTAGGACTATTATTCCAACCACTAAGGACAGATTCATAAATAACCTGCCTGATTTATCTCAGTTTCACATTAAACCCATAACTGCTGATCATCTTGATGAGATGGCGAACAACATAGACCTTATCCTCACTAGCACTTTAGACACTGTTGCCCCCATCCGGTTAAAAAAGGTTCGAGAACAAGCACCTGCACCTTGGTATAATAGTCATATGCATGCCCTAAAGAGAACAACACGTAATCTGGAGAGAAAATGGAGGAAAACTAAATTGGAGGTATCTAGAATTGCGTATAAAGACAGTATGCTTAGCTACAGACAGGCGCTAAAAGCTGCTAGAGCTAAACACCTGAGCAAACTCATAGAAAATAACAAAAACAATTCCAGGTTCCTTTTCAGTACAGTCGCTAAATTAACAACAAATCAGGGATCTGAAAAATGTGTTCCATCACAGTTTAGTAGTGAAGACTTTATGAATTTCTTCACTGAAAAAATAGATAACATTAGAAAAACAATTGTGGCAGTTCAACCTCTGACAGCATCTCCTGACACAATCGTACTTACAACCCCACAACTACACTGTTTTACATGTATAGGACAGGAAGAGCTGTATGATGCTATTATGAAAGCTAAATCAACAACATGTCAGTTAGATCCAATTCCCACTAAACTACTGAAGGAAGTGTTATATACAGCTGGTGAGCCTCTTCTCAATATTATTAACTCCTCACTATCGTTAGGTCATGTCCCTAAATCCCTCAAGTTAGCAGTTATTAAGCCCCTCATTAAAAAACCTAATCTGGATCCAAACACGCTATCGAATTACAGACCAATTTCAAATCTCCCATTTATGTCTAAGATTTTAGAAAAGATTGTCGCTGCCCAGTTATGTAACCACTTGCAGGAGAACAATATCTTTGAAGAGTTTCAGTCAGGTTTAAGGCCCCATCAAAGCACAGAAACTGCTCTAGTTAAAATTACTAATGACCTGTTTTTAGCTTCAGACCAAAGCTACATCTCCCTATTAGTTTTACTAGATCTTAGTGCTGCGTTCGACACTATAGATCATGATCTTCTCCTCGATCGCTTACAGAATTACATCGGTATTCAGGGACAGGCATTAAGCTGGTTTAAATCCTACCTGTCCAATCGTTACCATTTCGTAGATTTAAATGGAGAGCTATCCAGGATAATGCTAGTAAATTATGGTGTGCCACAAGGGTCAGTTCTAGGACCCCTGCTTTTCACAATATACATGCTTCCATTAGAAAATATTATTAGAAGGCATGGAATTAGCTTCCATTGTTATGCTGATGATACCCAGCTATATATTTCATCCAAACCAGGCGATACAGCTCAATTAGCTCGCATAACTGAGTGTGTTGAAGAAATAAGAGATTGGATGACCCATAACTTTCTGCTATTAAATTCTGATAAAACGGAGATTTTGCTCATCGGCCCAAAAAATAGTACACAGAAGCTCCAGCATCTCAGCCTGCATTTAGACGGTTGTTCTGTAACTACTAGTTTAACGGTAAATGACCTGGGAGTTATTTTAGACAGCAACTTATCTTTTAATAATCACATCAATCAAGTTACAAAAACAGCCTTCTTTCACCTTAGAAATATTTCTAAGCTAAGAAATATGTTATCTATATCTGATGCAGAGAAGCTTGTCCATGCGTTTATGACCTCTAGAATAGACTACTGTAATGCATTACTAGGTGGATGTCCTGCATCATTAATAAACAAGCTTCAGTTAGTTCAGAATGCCGCAGCAAGAGTTCTTACTAGGTCAAGAAAATACGATCATATAACCCCAATCTTATCGTCCCTACATTGGCTTCCTGTTAAGTTTCGAATAGACTACAAACTACTGCTACTCACTTATAAAGCACTAAATGGTTTGGCTCCCATGTATCTATCCAGTCTTTTAACACGCTACAATCCGTCACGCTCCCTGAGATCTCAAAACTCTGGGCTTCTAGTAGTTCCTAGAATAGCAAAGTCCACTAAAGGTGGTAGAGCATTTTCACATTTAGCTCCTAAACTCTGGAATAGTCTTCCTGACAGTGTTCGGGGTTCAGATACACTCTCCCAGTTTAAGTGTAGATTAAAAACATATCTTTTTAGCAAAGCCTACACATAACACACATCACACACATCACATCACAACCTTGTGCTCCAGAATATATGATTACATGCACATTATCAACTTGTGCTGTTAATATCATGAACAGCAGCTACGCTAATTCCTCTCCACTGCTTCTCTTTCTCTCCCCATCCCGAGGCATCCTGAGGTTTGGCCAGCTCCAGTCACGTCCCACCTCGTGAAGATTATGGACCTATGGATGATCATGGAGAAGTAGATGCCGAGTGTTTAAAGGCCCTGGCATGGAGAAGCTGATGCTGGATCTATGATGATCACAAATTGTTCTGTATTGTTGAAAGATTTATGACCAAACTCTTGATGTCACCCATATGAGGATGGGTTCCCCTTTGAGTCTGGTTCCTCTCAAGGTTTCTTCCTCATATCATCTAAGGGAGTTTTTCCTTGCCACTGTTGCCACGGCTTGCTCATCAGGGACAAACGCACACCATTCACCTTCACTGTTGTTTTCTGTAAAGCTGCTTTGAGACAATGTCTGTTGTGAAAAGCGCTATACAAATAAACTTGACTTGACTTGACTTGACTTGAATAATTTATAATTCTAAATATATATATATATATATATACAGTGGGTACGGAAAGTATTCAGACCCCCTTAAATTTTTCACTCTTTGTTATATTGCAGCCATTTGCTAAAATCATTTAGGTTCATTCTTCTTCCTCATGAATGTACACACGGCTCCCCATACTGACAGAAAAACACAGAATTGTTGACATTGTTGCAGATTTATAAAAAAAAAAAAACTGAAATATCACATGGTCCTAAGTATTCAGACCCTTTGCTCAGTATTTAGTAGAAGCCCCCTTTTGATCTAATACAGCCAGGAGTCTTTTTGGGAAAGATGCAACAAGTCTTTCACACCTGGATTTGGGGATCCTCTGCCATTCCTCCTTGCAGATCCTCTCCAGTTCTGTCAGGTTGGATGGTAAACGTTGGTGGACAGCCATTTTTAGGTCTCTCCAGAGATGCTCAATTGGGTTTAAGTCAGGGCTCTGGCTGGGCCATTCAAGAACAGTCACGGAGTTGTTGTGAAGCCACTCCTTCGTTATTTTAGCTGTGTGCTTAGGGTCATTGTCTTGTTGGAAGGTAAACCTTCAGCCCAGTCTGAGGTCCAAAGCACTCTGGAGAAGGTTTTTGTCCAGGATATCCCTGTACTTGGCCGCATTCATCTTTCCCTCGATTGCAGCCAGTCGTCCTGTCCCTGCAGCTGAAAAACACCCCCACAGCATGATGCTGCCACCACCATGCTTCACTGTTGGGACTGTATTGGAAAGGTGATAAGCAGTGCATGGTTTTCTCCACACATACCGCTTAAAATCAAGGCCAAAAAGTTCTATTTTGGTCTCATCAGACCAGAGAATCTTATTTCTCACCATCTTGGAGTCCTTCAGGTGTTTTTTAGCAAACTCCATGCGGGCTTTCATGTGTCTTACACTGAGGAGAGGCTTCCGTCGGGCCACTCTGCCATAAAGCCCCGACTGGTGGAGGGCTGCAGTGATGGTTGACTTTCTACAACTTTCTCCCATCTCCTGACTGCATCTCTGGAGCTCAGCCACAGTGATCTTTGGGTTCTTCTTTACCTCTCTCACCAAGGCTCTTCTCCCCCGATAGCTCAGTTTGGCCGGACGGCCAGCTCTAGGAAGGGTTCTGGTCGTCCCAAACGTCTTCCATTTGAGGATTATGGAGGCCACTGTGCTCTTAGGAACCTTAAGTGCAGCAGAAATCTTTTTGTAACCTTGGCCAGATCTGTGCCTTGCCACAATTCTGTCTCTGAGCTCTTCAGGCAGTTCCTTTGACCTCATGATTCTCATTTGCTCTGACATGCATTGTGATCTGGAAGGTCTTATATAGACAGGTGTGTGGCTTTCCTAATCAAGTCCAATCAGTATCATCAAACACAGCTGGACTCAAATGAAGGTGTAGAACCATCTCAAGGATGATCAGAAGAAATGTAAGCACCTGAGTTAAATATATGAGTGTCACAGCAAAGGGTCTGAATACTTAGGACCATGTGATATTTCAGTTTTTCTTTTTTAATAAATCTGCAACAATGTCAACAATTCTGTGTTTTTCTGTCAGTATGGGGAGCTGTGTGTACATTCATGAGGAAGAAGAATGAACTTAAATGATTTTAGCAAATGGCTGCAATATAACAAAGAGTGAAAAATGTAAGGGGGTCTGAATACTTTCCGTACCCACTGTATATATATATATATATATATATATATATATATATATATATATATATATATATATATATATATATATACTTTGGAACCCACTTATCTCGACCTCGGTTAACTCGACAACCCTATTAAGTCGACGTTTTTGAAGTGGAACAGCCAAATTCTCGCTTTGTCTAAGCATTTTTTTATTGGTTATGCCGATTTTTATGATTTTTTTTATGTCGCCGAACCCTGATATCTCGAGCACAAGGGGGGGGGGGGGGGATTTGCCAATGAACGTCAGTTACAGTATGTCGATCGGCACTGTGCAGCCGCAGAAGAACTCGCGAAAGTTGGGGAAAAATCACGCCTTACAGCTGCTACAGGTGTTGTATTGTATAATGGTGAATCTCTGCTGTTAGTTAGTGCACATATGCCTTTTGTTGTTAAATGTTATGCGATGAACGGGAGGCGAAAGCCGCGCTTGGTAGGAGCGAGGCGCGGAACGTGGGATGAGCAGCAAAAGCATAGAATGAACACTGGCAGGATCGGGTGGGGGGGGGGGGGGGGGGGGTCCGCGATCGATCCGCGATGCACTTTGGGAAGAAAAGAGCAGCCGGTGAGAGAGTGCCGGTGGGAAGACACGTACCGGGATACGCATGCGCGATAACAACGACCGCCGTGAACCAACATATACCAACAATAACGGACAGTGAGTGTGTGGAAGTTTAAATAGGAGCTGGTGATGATGATAAACGAGCACCATATGTGCGCGATTGAAGCCGGGGGCTTTAGAGAAAGCGGCCGAGAAAACACCTGACACGCCGAAGGGGGCTGAAGGGGGCGTGGCAGGGGGATTCCTGACTGTTAACAAACATGTACTGTATGTATTTTTATAACATGTCTTCATCAAACAAATCGCGGCAACGCTGTTGTGTAAAAAAAAAAACCTTTAAAAACACGTGCATGCACATTCTCATTTATTAACGCACATCATGTACATAAAGAAATTTCAAGCACGTTAATATTTTGCCGCCATTTTGATTTTCGTTTATCTCGATGCTTTTTGGCGTCCCCCTAGGACATCGACATAACCGGGTTCCAATATATATATGTATATACCGGGTTCCACTGTATATATATATATATATATATATATATATATATATATATATATATATATATATATATATATATATATATATATATATATATATATAAACTATTCAATTAAATTCTATTCATTTTTATTTGTATAACGCTTTTAACAATAAATATTGTTTCAAAGCAGCTTTACACAGAAAATGCAGTAATAACAGTCTAAAACAATCTAAACACACATGATTGTATACAAAAGTGAAGCTTTTCAGATGATGACAGCAGTAAATCTGTACATTTACACAAAATGTTCATATATTTGATGCAATTGAAAATTGATGTTTGTTCTTTCCTTTTAAATATACTTTTGTTGTTCAAATAATAAACTGTTTCCAGATTTTCACTTCTGTATTAAAAGTTTTTTAAGTTGTGTTAACCTCTATTTCATCTAATGTCTTGTAGAGCTTTACACCAGCTTTCCTCTAAACAAAAGATCCACAGCTCATCTGTCCTTTATTCCTCCGAGACTGCGTAAACAGTCTCCTGCATTCTGTTTGATGAAACCATGTATTCTCATGACTAAGTTCCATCGTCTTTCTTGCTTGCATTTGCAGTGTATATGATGCTGAAGATGATAATCAATGTTTTTCAAAGTCAGCTGTCAATTCTAATCAGCAAGGGACTTCAAGACATATGAGACTTGCTGAAGAAGAAAGTGTTCGGTTGATTTACTTAATAGATTCAATTACAGTTTTTCTCAGTTGCTTTGGAGCGTTTCTCAAATCATCCTTAATAATGGCAAACCAGTAATTGCATTTTCAAAACAATTTGTATAAGCAGCACAATACATTGGATTTTCTGAAAAAGCCTGTACTTTTCACAAAATATTTAGTTTATCTCTCAAAATTAAGTATTTGTGTCAATGAACATTTTATTGCCATCAGAATAACAAGTCCTTTTGTCATTGTTCACAAACAAGATGGTCAAAATGTTTAGTCATGTTGTCATTATGACGGCCGCACAGTTTCAGTATTTCCTGATATAAACTACGGTTTGGATTACAGTGATTGAAAATACACAAGGATGAATTTCTTCTGTTTGGCATCTATGAAAAAAAAAATTTGTACTGCTGAATTTTATTGTATATTTGATTAATATTGATTGCAAGAGATCAGACAGGATTTAAACTTTTACTGTACTGTAATTGTGTCCGTTCATTTCTTGGCTGTTTATCCATTTTTAGAAACTGTAATTCTGTGTTTTGCTCTGTTGACAAACACAGGTTCAAAGATTTGCCTTTGACCTGTTTTAGAAAACAGTTGATCATTGGTTAAACTGATGCCATACACTCCACTTCATTAGTGACATTTAAGAACCATCTGCACAATTCATCAATTCAAGTCACATTTACTTAATTTTTTTATAGAAATTTTAGATGACAGATGATGACAACTGGTTTAACCATTTTGCATTCAATGCTTATGCAATGAACTGATGCTGAGATGTTTTGAGGGTTAAGACTATTCAGGTAAAACCAGTATAACATATTTTGATCAACATGACATAAACAACTGATTATGTAGAAAACAGCAGACAATTGTACACAATCAATTAAATGAATGTACAAAAGCATTCGCAATTTGATCAAAGCAACAAGAAATGTTTTTATGATGAGAACAAGATACTAAATTATGTGGCGGTTGAACAAGTTGTTTTGACGCTCCATAGCACAACCTGGCATGCAGTTTATACTGTTCAACAGCACAGTCAGATCAAATGGTGGTGATGACGTTCATATTTGGAAATCAGGAAATGCATAATTCGGAATGAAGAGACAATGTGTTCTAAACAAATACAGGAGGTGTTAATAGTTTGTTTGCTTGTTTGTTTATAAAGCTTGCCAAAAAAGATTTTCAGGGTAATATTGTGCAAGAGAGGGTTTTTCAATTGTAGGCACAAATGTGTGGGATTAAAAAGGTCAGTCCAGTGTGCATCATTAAGATGTACATCATCTACAAGCTGCATTATAAGGGCCCAAATCTTTTCTTTTTTTTCTCTGGGTTTCCCCACCCTAAATTTATTTTTTTGGGAAAGCGTGCTTGTTTGTTTATATATATATATATATATATATATATATATATATATATATATATATATATATATATATATATATATATATTGTTTATATATAAGACAATTAGATAGATAGATAGATAGATAGATAGATAGATAGATAGATAGATAGATAGATAGATAGATAGATAGATAGATGTCTGAGTTAATGTCTGCTACAAAATTAAGATACAGAAAGTGGCACTGCAGAACACCCTTTTCAGAAATACAGTGTAAAAAGTGACAGATTTAATTTCTCCTCCAAAAAAACAACTAAAAATACAAGTTTCTCTGAAATAGTCTTTTAAATATTTGATTTAGATTTTTTTCTTAATAATGATCCATGACTTGTTAAAAAAAATCTAACCATTCCATTAAAGGAAGTTATTACCTTTTAATGTCAGTGACCTGTATCAAAACAAACGAGGATACAGTTTCCCCTGGGTTTATATTACAGTAAACAAAACTTGAGATGTAGTGATCATGGTCGTTTTCACCTCCACATCTAAAAGCAAATACACCATGCTATTCTGTAATCATGGAAAAAACAGTGTAATGCTATAACAGGAAAACAAAGCGTTTTTACTGTACAGTATACTCTGTGCAATGTCTTTATTAATAGATCTCTCCATGCTTCAGCTTTCACATTAGGAGTTAAAGCTATCTATTTATTGTAATCTAAGGTGAACGAATAATTATTTGTGTATGCTAATGGGGGGGTGTAAATTTTAGCATGTGATGAAAAAAAAGTTGTGTCTAATATTACATAAGCAGCCTGCGCATATTTTAATCTGAAGGGCAATCAAAATTGTTCATGGTTGAGTTGTAAAACACGTGTTATTGAACAATGACAATATCTAGTAGAATAAAACCATTCATGCTTGGCATTGTGTGCATGCAGTTATACACCAGACAGTAGTGAGAAATGATACCTTTCATTCTCTCTGCCTCAATAGGCGCAATATTCTGAAGAAATAACTTCCATTGAAAGCCAGCATTGTTATACCAGCATCTGTTTGTTTTTTGTTTTTGTTGAATTTTTTAGCTATTTCAAAATCCTGGCTTTGGGTTTATAGCAACACTGATGGTAACAGCTTATTAAAACATCTCATATAGTCACAAGCATGAGATGGATCTTTATTTGTCACATATACTTTACAGCACGGTGACATTTTTTCTTCAGATAACCAAACTTAATAGGAAGTTGGGTTCACAGTGCAAGCTCAGCCATGTTATGGTACCCACAGAGCAGATAGGCTTGAGGGCCTTGCTCAAGGGTCTAACAGACAAAGTGTTTTTGTTGTTGTTGTTTGTTTTGTTATGTTTTTTTTTTTTGTTGTTTTTACCAAAAAATAAATGAAGAAGAGGAATCGACATTGTGTGCACACAAACCTCTTCTGTAAGCAGTTTTGATGGAAATGTGTTGACACTGCAGTACCTTTCCCCCATTTGCATACTTTTTAAAGCACGGCTGTAAAAGAGATGAATAATTGACTGATCGCTGCATAATTCAATACAGCATTGTATAAATTCAAGGTCCAGAATGTTTCTTTTTTTTTAATCTTATTAAAAAATAAGGTTACAGTTTCAATCAACCTTGAAGAAAAACTATATATATATACTGGCAATCAATGGGTGACTGTAACTTCATAGTGTCATGTCTGGGCCTTTTCATGAGCAAAAGAGGTTTCTATCTCAGGCATGTGAAACCCGAACTGTGAGGATTTAAGGCAATAACAAAGTCACAATTGCTCTGTCCGTTAAATTTTATAGTTTCCACCCTTCTTTTCCACCTCAGTGTTAAGTCTCTACCATCCGAGTAGACTCATTATTAATAACTCTAATTCATAAGTCTCTACATTTTTATAGATTGTGGATTTCTACATTTTCTTTCCTCTCGTACAAAAACCACAGCACACTCTTACATGTTCTGTTCTGCTCCAGCTGTGTAAATGGGGTTTGACCCTGAAGCTAAAAATTTTAATGCCAGTGCTCATGCGGTAATAAATTCATTTCCGTTCTGAATCATGATTATGAAACACTAACAGAAAAAAAATATCCAGTGTACATTGGGCACAGTGAGCAAGTAGTGCACGTTCAAGGGGAGTGTGTGCTTCTCTGCTTTTGGATTTTATAAAGACAATCATTTCACACATGTGTAATATTTCCAGATTGAGTTGATTTTGCTTTGTCTGCCTCTGTTTTCAAATAGGTACCAATGACTGTCTAAGATTCAGTGTTCAGATTCAGATTTTGTTCAGTGAGACCTTCAGTCAACATCTCATGCAGGAATACAATTACATTTTAGTTAACTCCATGTCTCTGTCGGATTAGCACTGGCTTTCCACCACAGTAAGCTAAACATTCTGTCCTCCAAGTGATTATTGCTTTCAAGAAAAACATAATACTTTTAAAGTATGGAATAAAACACACTAGGACATTCTGTTATAGGAAAGTAAACAACAAAGTTGTATGATGTGGACCTACTAATCCCAAAGTGGCCTCTTTTCCAATAACTGCATGACCCACAGAAATCTGCTAACAGTTAAAATAGTTTATTTAGTAAAGAATGACATTTTGATCTGTTTATAGTTATGTGTAATGTTGTGGAACTTCAGTGAGACACCAGTTCCTATTATTGGTTATATAAAATACCAGCTATAAACAGAAATTTCTTTATTATTACCCTTTGTTAGCTTATAACTGACATTAAGAAGACCTTTATGTGTTAAAAAAAATATGTTACAGCTTTACATCTGACTGTTACAAAGTTTTAATTTCAATTCAAATTAATTGAATTCAGGTTTTTTTTGTAGAGTGCTTTTACAATAGACATTGTCCCAAAGCCCTAATGAACGATATACTGTATATATATAATTTATAATATAATATATATAATTTTGTAAAATCTGTCTTACAAGTTCTGGAACAATCAGAACTGAGAATTTTCCAGCATTGTGTTACAATTTTTTGTAACACAGTAATTTACAGAAATAGTAATTCACTGTTATTGAAACAACAGGAAATGCTTGGCTTTATATCATCTGCACTTTTTTTTTACTTAAGCAACCCTTTTTCATCTGATCATTTCCCATATAAACCACTGTTAATGTTATTAGGTGGCGCTTTTGAGAATTAAACCTAATGGTTCAGCCTTGTTTGACATTCACCATACTATTAAACTGAATAACACGCAAAACTATCAAAGACTTTCCAAATGTCTGACTTTCTGTTCCTCATCTGAACATCTTAGTGTCGGCGAGGAAGGAAATCGGTATGGCTTGATTGAACACAAGATAGACTTAATGTCATCTAATCAGAAAGACCATTATGTATTAGTGAGAGCACCAAACAGAATTATCTGACAAGGGGCAGGCCACATTATCTAAATTAACATTTTGCAAGCATGAACATGCCAGGCCGCAGTGGAAAATGAAAGGCTACAGGAGTGCGGCCTGCATTTAGACATTCGGGCAGTAATTATTAATTTATGCTTGTCTGTGGTCTTAATGAAAATGAAAGCCAGGAGAAGAGAACAGGGAGGGATAATGTGCCGTGAAATTGAGTTTCATTTGTTCAGGGGCCACCTTTTAACTTTTCCTTTCTTCCCAGGAAATGAAACCAACCAGAGTTCTTGTGTGTTTTTCCTCCCACCCCTCCACCTCCCACCCCTCGTCATCTGGCCCAGACTCAGACAATCTTGACCTTTGCAGTATCTGTAAATATCCTGTCTCCTGCCATAATCTGCTTTATAGAGCCCGAGTTCAATGATTACTATTGCTTCTTCAATAACCACTGAACATGTGAACCCTTTGTGTTTTATTTAATGATGACACAGAAATACAGAAGCACTATGGAGTATGTTGAGAACTGCACCAAATAAGAGTGCAGCAAGCATGTAATTACACATTGTACACATATAATAGATAATTTACTTGTTGGATACTGGAAATTTCCATAGATTGCAACAAAAAAAAAAAAAAATGCTTATCTAAAAAGAAGAAAATTATGATTCTATTCTCACCACCATGGCAAGTTGTGCATCGAGTCATTTCTTGGAAATCTACCTCTTCACCGAGAAGAAGTGCACATTCACAGTTCCTGAACGATACCACAGAGATTTGGATTTTTTATTTTATTTCATGGCTCTGTCAGAAGGAAAGGTTGGATAGATACTGTGCAAAGAAAACACACACACACCCTTGTTCGCATGCACACACGTGTACACTCACATACACACAAGCTATTAACCTTCCTCCAGCTCATCAACTTTATTTTGCAATCTTCCTTCAGAACCATTAGAATACCCTGAAGAAATGACTTTCCAATTAAAAGGGATCCAGCAGAAGAACGCCTTTTTTTTTTATCTCTAACTCCTGGTGTTTTTTTTTTTCTTATTCCAATCATTGAAATTGGAATTGATTTTTCAATTTAGCCACTGACTGAAACAGACACCAGACAGGGGACACAAATAGAGTTGCATTTTGAAATATATGTCGCAGTGACGCGTCCCTCATAAATGTGCAGTGGCCATGCGCGGCATCATGCATTTGAACAGAACAAACAACTTATTTCAGCTCACTATGGTAAAAGAAATTGGATAGTGTTTTTTGGTCCTGTAGGGTATAATATACAATAATTAAGACTATTTCTAATGTTCTTACAGATAGTTAAAAACACCTTTTCTAAACTAATATTAAATTGTTTGTTTAACCAATTGGCTTCTAAGGTAAATAAATGATGTTGGCAAATACTGGGTGCATTTTCCATCCCTCAGCTACTATACAGTCCTGTCAGTAACAAGACCAGCCATAAGCACTGTAAAGTCCCCATGCCTTGGTCTGGAGGAAACAGTTGTCTTCTTCAATTATTATTGGAATCAGATGTACTTGTTTTTCTCCAGCCGGGCCCGAGAAGTCCTCAGCAGCCCAGGCAGCTGCTTTATAATGAGCATTTATTGTTTCCCCAGCCACGGATACCACTTTTATAGGGTCAGGTTCAAGGCGAAATGATTTTCTCCGTGCTGTTCTACAGGAGCGTTTAGAGGAGAGAAGAGTGGGTCTCGACTGATGGTTTACTCTCAGCGTCGTGACAGCTGTGCTGGCTTGCTTGCCACTCTCTGGTTCTCCGTAGCTGTTTAATATAGTCGTGCTGCAGAAACAGAAGATTAATGGACACAAAGGATGGGTGGCACTTGTGAAGAGATGCAGGACAGAGCAAGCCTGCAGCCATCTGTTTGTCTTGCCATTAACAGCTCTCTTAATAGTAAACATACAGACCAGACCACAGTGCCTTGGTACCGTCAGTGGAAATAAACTGACAACATACAAGACTGCACTTCTAGGTCTTCACCTCTGTACTTTGGGGCTGTATTTTTCTTGAGAATGTAGGAGAGAGCATGGTTTTGAGTGAATATGTTGCTAAGTGTGGTTAAGTGTGGTGCTGACATTAAAGAACTAACTTTTTGTGCAATGCCGCTGCAGCAATGTTTTTGCAATGACACACTGTAGATTTCACTTGCAGATTTTATATTGATTTTATTTTTCCAATTGCCAGCTGAATGATTTTATGTTGATGTAGTGGCAGTGCAATACATGTGGAGACTTGGATGCAATGTTAACAGTCAAAAAAATCCACAATTACTGTAAAGGTTTTTACAGTATTGAAGAGAAAACGTGCTTAAGGTAAAAAAGAAATGTAGACAAAATGACAAAAAGGTTCACAAGCCTCACAACAGAGCAGAATTCTCTTTTTAGCATGGAGTCCTAATTAAAAAAAAAACACTATAACTATTATTCTGATTATATTCTTCAGTCTATGCTATTTAAATTATATTAAATATATGTGTAGTAGGTTCCATCCGTTAAAACAAAAATTGGACCTGTGTTTTTTTTAGTAGAGCTGAACACTCATGGGTCATAGACTGTAGAAAGAACATTTACTTATAATCTTACACTCCCGTGCTCATGTTAGTTCTCACTCTCCAATGTTCTGTATTGTTGAAAGATTTATGATCAAACTCTTGATGTCACTCAAATGAGGATGGGTTCCCCTTTTGAGTCTGGTTCCTCTCAAGGTTTCTTCCTCATAACATCTAAGGGAGTTTTTCCTTGCCACAGTCGCCACGGCTGCTCATCAGGGATAAATGCACACCATTCACCTTGACTGTTGATTTCTGTAAAGCTGCTTTGAGACAATGTCTGTTGTGAGAATCGCTATAGAAATAAACTTGACTTGACTTGAAAACTTGAAATGGGTAACTGCTTAGACAAGTAATTGTTTAATTGCATAATATGTGGATATTTATATAGTTTATATACATTAAAATTAATTAATAGGTTCCCTGGTGGTCTAGTGGTTAGGATGTGGCGCTCTCACCGCTGCGGCCCGGGTTCGATCCCTGGTCAGGGAACCAACCCCAGCCATTAGGGTTGCACAAGCCTTAGTGCTGGTCCCAAGCCCGGATAAATGGGGAGGATTGCGTTAGGAAGGGCATCCAGCGTAAAAACATGTGCCAAATCAAACATGCGGATGGTCCGCTGTGGCGACAACTAATGGGAGAAGCCGAAAGAAAGTTTATATACATTAAAATGAATGTGTCACATGCTATATTTATATTAAATACTAGCTTAAGTGTAAATTTGCCTTTATATCCACAACGTGTTGACTTGTTTGGTCTTATTTAAATATAAACAAAACAGTCACAAAACTGTTATAATGGGAAACTGAAAGACTTTTTACGTCAGACTTGTACTAAGATGGCGTCTTCAGTTAAAATAACTCAATGCATTTATGGGTAAGAAAATGGCACTACCTCTGCAGATTTTGAATGTCACAACGCGTTTTGTGCCTCTCCACCCATTATAACAGAATATGTTCATTAATTTATGAGAATGAAAAAATAACAACTGTGTAAACGCTAGAAAAAAAAACTTGGCTTGCACCCAACCAAAATTGCAATATGCATTTACCATCAAATTACTCTTATGTGTGCACTAAAATAGAGCCCTTGGTCCCTTACTACGTGTTTCTTTTTCTCTGTGTCCCTGCATTGCTTTCCCCAAATGTATTTTTACCTCTCAGTCAAGTGGGACTGGTAAAAGTCCAGAACAGTTGCCACATGTTTACAGGGATGAAGCCATGAGTGAAAAGTGATTAAGATGTCCTCTTGAGGCAAAACAGATCATTCACAGAGACAAGATGCCATGTAATCAAATTAAGATGAAAATTTAGTAAAAAGCCCTTCAGCTTTTTTATGCATTTGAAATGAAACAGAGATGTCCTCAGAACTTCATTGCATATTGGCCTCTGCTCAAACGCTGCACAGTATCAATCCCACAATTCCGCTCGCCAGTGCCTGACAGGCTGTAATCAGCGGGAAGGTTTAATAGGCCTCAAAACTTTAGGGTTATTAGTTAGAAATAACTGCCGCAGTCCTTGCTTTTTCTGCTTATTCTCATTCTGCCAAACCATCTAATGTTAAACAACAAGCTTGTTTTTCTCTAGCGGTGTCGACATCTGTAAAGCAAAATGAAGTTTCCTCTCCGAGTATCAATCTTGTAATTGAGCTCTCGGAGCTAGCTACGTGACATGCACACACAACCATGCTCTCTGCTCTCAGCTCCCTAGACAGAATTCCCTTGTGCTGTCATGCTGAAGAGCTGTTCCTCGCATTCTCCTCCTCCAGCCACGGCTTTCTTAGTGCTCTTTTGCTCTTTAGGCTTTGAACTGGGACCCTAGTGGGGCAGCAATTCACATTGCATTTCAATTATTCGAAATAACAGGGAATCTCCATATAACAAACCATGACACAGACATGCAGTCAAGTTGTAGATTGGGTTTAATTGTTTTTCTCAGTGGTGACTTCAATAGAGTAAGCTGCGGAGAGAGTATTACGCTTCAAAGAAAATGTATAAATCAGCCTCGAGACAGGGAGAGATATGCCATATCCATTTCATCTGAATGCAGATGTCTTGTTGAGGCAGAAGTAGAGCCATATTTTTGGAAATGTTAGCTCCCGCATCTTTATCACAGTTGCCACGCAATGCCCTTGTCCTGCCGTTGTGATCCAATGGATCATGCGGATATTTAAGTGAGGTTAAATTAAATATTAACCTGATCTGGCATAGCTTCCTGTCTACATACTGCTGTGCAATTAAAACCAGAGCACCTAACACTCTTTCCCTGCTGAACACAGTCAGGAATATGCTACTTTTATAAACCAAAAATAAATCATGTCCTAATCTATTGAGAACCTGACAAAAGGAGCCCAAAGTTTCAAGGCACTTAGCTGAGTAGTGTAGAAAAAGGGGTCTTAAATTATTTATACCCTTTAATGGTGCTGCAATCCTGTGTGTGTGAATCAGCAACAACATAATGCGCTAAAACAGCCACAGCTGTAATCAAAGCTATACATTCTCATCCTCGCTTCAGCTCTGCTAACTGGTGGGGGTCAATGGGAATAATTTTTTTTTTTTTGCATTTAGCACATTCTTGATGAGAGATTATCCCTTTTAATAGAGATTAAGCATTTCAAGGTAGACTCTGTGTTTCCCTGCCTAGATCAGATTTCTGAGCGTAAGCTGCTGTGAGTAAATACTAGTACCATAGGGACTGCACAGAGCATTAACAGTGTGGCTTTAACACTGCAAATAAGCACTAATGAAGGGTATAAAGCACTGTTTTTTTTCAATTGCATTCATGGAAAGTATTTGATGGAAAATAAAATAGACATTGTGGAAAGAATGTTTTCCCAGCAGAAACAAAGACCAGGCATGGAAACACTATTGAGAAGTATGACTTTGTACTAAAAATTGGAATACAAGAAGCCAAGGACAGTGTAGTAAACAATAATACAATAAAAGAAGGGCCACCCCAGAGATACACAAAGTTGTTCATTGGTCTCAGACTTGGTTTGCTTACGAGCTGTGCAATTTACAAGAAGCAAGTGATGACTCTTTAGGGAACTGTGCCTAAATACAACCAGGAGCTCAATGACATCTTAAATGTTTTGTGCGGAAAAAGACAATTGTTAATCAGCCACACAGCTCCCGTGTTGATCGGAAACTGAATTTGCTGTTTAGTCTTTAAAAGAACGGGTTCACAATCAGCAATCGTGATTAGAGCGAATCTGTTTGATTGTATGCACATCTGTAGTCTGCGATAATGCTTAAACAAAGTGCATTTGACATTTACAGCTTCGTTCAGATTTTTATATATACACTCACTCAACAGTTTATTAGGTATAGCAATCTAGTAACTAATAAACTGGCAACGGAGTCTATGCTTCTCCACTTTAATGCTCATGAACAGTAGAATTCCATTATAAATCCCACAGCGCACTGAAGACATATAGCATCTGCGAAGCAAAGAAATAACACCGTTTCCATTCCATTTAACTTGCTGCAGATGCAGAGGAGCAATATTCTAGAGAACAAATACGACGTGGCCCTCTCTGATCATCACTTGATAGTGCGGTGACAAGCAAACTCTATTAAGCTGTCTTCAAATATGCAAAATGATATGATTTTACAATGATTACATATTCACTTCCCAGCTGGCTGGCTCCATGCAACTCCATTTGTCATTGACTATTGTGTCCAATTATATGATTAGCTTTGAACACTCCGGCACTTGGAGAGCTCTTGTGTGTTCCAGTGCACTGACTGATTCACAAACAAAGTCATTACAACACGTATTCACACATATCAAATAACAAACAGATGGCCATTGTGCGCACCGCCTGATTTATTTGCAGCATGAGCTGCTGAAAAAATGCTAGTTTTTTTCTCTTTGTTTAGTGCTGACTGGTTTTATATCCAGAGAGGAGCATCTGGCTGCCGAGGCGGTTAAATCAGCTCAAATGAAAGACAATCTTGTTTTCATTAATTTTTCTATGACAAAAGCACTTGTTATGAAGATTCAAAATTATCCACAAAGCTTTGTGATAATTCATCATGCATGCAGGGCTGCGGTGTCTTTCTGCATCAGGGAGTGTTTACCTCCTTTGAAGTACTTATGTCAACGAAGCTTAGAGCAGTGAATGCTGGGAAGTTTGCAAAACTATTCTGAAAACCTTACTATGGATAAAATCACTCACTCAGCTGTTGAATATTTAACATACGCTATATACGCAAAAGTACTGGTACACCTGACCTTCCCAAGATTTTTGGTTCTTCCCCAACCTGTTACCACAAGGTTGGAAGCACATCATTGTATATGATGTCTCTGGATGTGGTAGCATTACATTTTTCCTTCAGTTTAAATTAGAGGCTCAAACCTGACAAAGCTCCTGTGCACAAAGCCAATTCCAGGAAGATTTAGTTTAAATGGTTTGGAAAGAAAATTCTCAGTAGCTGAATGGGGTGTATGGGGTGATGTGGAATCTCACATCAGTTCCTTTCTTTTTTTCCAACACCCTTGTGGCTGAATGAGCACAAATCACCACATGAACACTTCAAAATCTAGTGAAGAATCTTCCCAGAAAAGTGTCCAAAAAATCAGGAACTCCATTTAATCAATTTAGTTTTTTATCACTTACAACAAAAGTGCTTCACCCTCACACTCTACACATTTTTATTTTCAACTCACTGTCACATTTCTTTTTTTGTGGATTTTGCTTAACATTAGTGAATTGACATATTTGCTAATATTCTCACCGGTTTCAGATTTTTTCAGGCAATATATGGGACAACACTGATGAGACACTAGACTAAATATAGACAGTATTTGAGACAGTGAGATGCACATCATGAACCATTTTTAAACAAATATTTTGATTATTACAAATGACCTATCAATGTGAAAACACAAAATGCATTACGTTTTTATTAATTATTTTAAAAACCAGTGCTTGGTTGAAGGTAAGAGAGTTGCAAAAACTCACCAATAGCTTTAACTTAAATATTTGGAAGTATTCATACCTACTTATGAACTCATTAAGGTAAATCAGGGTATAGTGGAAGTACCAGTAAAGATCATTTTAAACACTTAGACCACAGGAACATAGTTAATGCACATTATTGTTCTCTGTGACAAACAAAATGAATATATTTTATCATAAAACTTCAAAATAAATATTTGAACATTTTATTTTCATTTGTCTTTTTTTGTTGTACCAGTTAATCATTTTAATAAACCATTAATAAATTCTAATTTTTTACATTTAACAAAAACACTATTATGATATGTTATAATACCCCTCTTTTTTACTCTTTGATGAAAATTATGGTAATTGCATAAATGAACTTGGAGATATAAATCATCACCAGTCATTGATCATTTCCTATAACAGCGCATACGATACTGGTACACTATAGAAATTTGCAAGACTTACACTTTATTTCTTTTTTTTTATCTATATATAATTACATCAATAGTTGGGAAACATCTGCAAAACCTGTTAGTTAGTCATCACTTCAGCTATGGCAGATATAAACAGTCATTCCCTTACTAGACCATCTTATTTAATCTCTTGAAAAAATAGAATATACTGAAAAAGTGCAGTCCTCTGTTTATCCCACTTCCCAAAAGCAATCATAAACAGCTTCACCTCTGACTGTTGCAAAATGCTGATACTAGAGTCTCCTTTCATAAATGTTAAATTAAATGTTGGTCATTTTTTTTTGTAAGAGCAAAATAACTATATCAATTATTATGCATGAAACCAAATATAACAACTGTTAGCTTTATAAAATATGGAATGCCCGTCATTCAACAACCTGTTAATTTAAAATACATTAATATAAGACTGAGTATATAACCTTCTAGCACTACAGCACTACTGTCAGAGCTTCTGTTACAGCAGCTTAATCGTCACCTTCTATCCGAACGAGAGCCACTTGGTTTTGTATTGTTTAACTTGTCTATTAATGTACAGAATGTTAGGGGTGCACAAGGAGCAGCCCTGGTAGTGTGTGTGCTTTATTCCGTGTGAGTGGTGGACACGCTACATAAAGCATTTCCAGGCCTGCTTATCCTGTTTCCTTTTGCTCCAGCACCCTTTTTCAAATGTGTGAAAATGTTTTAGTATACCAGTCCTCGTGTGAATATACTGAGAGAAAGGTGGTGTTCCAGCACTATTGAATGTGACAGATATATTTAATGTGGATGTTTAAAGGAACTTAAGAGAGCTCGAGTTGCAATTCCCAGATGGTGATGTTAGCTGGTCTTTGCACTACTGAATGCACACAGATGGGTTTTTTTTTTCCAACATCAGAGAGCAGTGAGTATTTATTTGGTATATTCACACTAATGGTCTGATGGAACATTTTGATGATGCCTTTAAAATAAAACAAGCTAAGAAACTCCCAGAGACAACTTGGCCTGGAAAATTAAATTAAAATGTAAAAAATGATTAGTATAGTGTTAATTGTCACCCATCTCTCTGTAAGGTCTGCGATGTTCTTCATTTATATTTCATTTGTGCCGGCATAGATTGATGCACTGCTTAATTAGCTATAACATTGATGATAACCCTGTGCTAAGGTATGAGACACCTTTATCATACTTTGACTTTACAGATAGTGACAGGATTTAAATACGCCCATGTATTATAAATTATGGATTCTTTCTTTACAAACTGTCACAAACACTATGTGGGGAAAAATATACTGCATATTCAATGCAATCTGCTCCCAAATATATATAAATATAATACATATATTAGTACTATATGTTACTTTTCCCATGACCATGAAGCCTTCCAGTCTTCCTCGAAATACATCCCAAATGGGGTCATTAACTGGTGGATTGGATCAGGCATATTATAGCAGAAAAGAATATGGACTCTGGGTTTCTCAAACAAGTTGTGCTCCTCTGTTGTAGCTCGCGCCAACGTATGTTCTTACATCTGCCATCATTTGCTTCCACCTGCTGGCATTACCGAGGTAAATCAATGTCCAGTTTGGGTAAAGACCTGCTCTGATCAATAGCGCCCCTCTCTGGCGAACTAAACAATGTGCCACCTTATACATGGATTATAATGCAAAAAAAAAAAGAAAAAAAAAGAAGAAAGAATATAAAAATAAAATAAAAATGCATTATCCATCATTATATTGCATCTTAAATTAGTAACATTAAAATAGTTAAAAAAAATCAGGCCTTTACACAAAAACAATTTTAATATTCCAGTTACATTGTTATTTCTGGGTCCCTCCCAACACACACACTTCTTACATGGGGAGAGCTTACTTCCAGTAACACTGTCACAGATTGTTATTGCCTTTTCCTTAAACCAAATACAACTATAGTATAAAACTTAACAATGTTACAACATTACAGATTATAAAAGGTGTTGAAATAAAAGATATTTAAAACATTTGTTTCATCAGCTTAATTTTCACAATAAAAGACCATATATGATATTCATAACATTTTCAAGAATTTCTGCTGTTTCTTTATAATGATTTGATTGGAATCAACAACGTTCTTGCACAGCACTTGATGTTAAGGTCTGTACATTGTAAACTGTATATGAAAATGTATATTTGGCTAGAACTAGCTATAGGTTATAACAATAACAACAGCACAATATAGAAGTCATGATCCACAGTAACAATTAAAGAAATATGCTGTGTTATTATAACAGCACAGTTTAAAAACAATCAGTTTATTGTCTGTAATACATTAGTACGTAATAGCTTATAGAAGCTATAAACATACTTGGCGTGGTACGGGTAAGAAACATTCCTAGAAACGTTTCAGAAAAACTATCAATTCAGTAATGTGCTTGCCCAGTCCCATGGTAGGCTTGCCCCGACCAGACTAAAAAAGTGGCAAGTAATGCAACTGATAAAGTTTGACAAGCTAATTATGTACATTTATACAGACTAGGGAAAATTAGAAAACACTAAAATTTATAGGAGCATGAATTCATAACCTTATGTACAATAAATGGTCTCTTAATAATATCAAAATCAGTCAAATTCCCACTAAACCCTGATGACATTGTACAATCCAGAAAGAAAATTGTTTGTTTATTTAATACATTATGAATTTTTGCAATACCATAGGAGATATTATTATATTATATCTAATTCACAGCTGATTTACTTGGATAAGTTAACTTTCATAAGTCAATTGAAAGCCACATTTGCAGAACCAGCATGACAGACAGAGAACAGAAAGAGCTTTTGATTAGAAATGGACAAAACAACTGCAACAAATGAAAGTGAAATAGTCCAAGCTTCAGTTTGTTCCTCTTTTTTCAAGACTAGTCTGAAATTATCTTATATATATTTAGAAAAAAAAATTATTTCCTGTGTTCAAACCATGTCAGATTCATCAGATCATGGCACTGGTAAGGTTACTGAGAGAGCGCACACTACCTGTGTGTCGACTCTTTCTTCGCACGCTTCTCAAATAGTTTCTGTAGAGGATCACACTAATCACACGGTCCTGAAACTGTTTAGAAACTATGTAGTAAAGTATAATATCCAACACTGTACTCATGTTCATCAGGAACGTTGTGAATGACCCCCAGGTGCTGTAGTCCTGGCCACTATTCTCAAAAAGCAGAAGCACAAAGCAGACATGAAAGGGAACGAAACAGACCAGCACCTGCATGATCAACGTGATGATGATACGAATGGATTTCTGCTTCACGTTGGGCTTGAGCTTGGATGTGCGCCCGTGGATGAGGTTGTCCACAATGGTGATATAACAGCCCACCATAATCAACAATGGCACTAAGAAGAAGAAAGTCAGGCGAGCGAAGTGGACAGGGTTGTCCCGACGCAGGTAGACGATGTCATGCATCTTCAGGCAGGTGGTATGGTTGGAGATTTGGTCCGGATCTTCATCCAGGAAAAGAAGTGATGCGGCACCACCAAGGGTCATGATCCATATACCCACACATGACAACAAGGCCTTGTGCACGTTCTTTAGCTCTTTGCTATGTCGTGGCTGAACTATGGCTACATAGCGGTCAGCACTTATAAGAGCAAAGAGCCAGAGAGCCAGACATGGATATAGTATTGTAAGTGCTGCATTGATTCTGCAGAACATATCACCAAATGGCCAATAATCCCCACTGTAGTAGGCCATTCTGAAGGGAAGCAGGACAATGAAGATAAGATCCACCACAGCCACATTGATCATGTAGATGGTGACAGAACTCCTTCTTTTTGTAGTTAGAGCAAAGACCCAGAGGGCTGAAAGATTGACCACCAAGCCAACAGAGAATATGATGCTGTAGAACACCAAGCTGACTATTTTGAAAACTGGAGGGAGATAACCCTCACTGACGAAGGCCAATGATGTATTCTGTTCCATGATGAAATACCTGACATGCATGATGAAAAACACAAAGAACATTAATGTAAAAAAAGACAGTGGTTTATATTTATAAGTGATGGTGTATGATGATTCCATGTGGGTAAATTTGTTTTGTAGGCGGTCAAGCAATGACACATAAGCATAACACTACTCTACCTAAATCTTTTGTGGTGTTAGACTTTTGGACCCCACAATATACATATATATGTCTAGCTCAAAGGTTTGCAGTCCCAGAAAGACAGCTTTTGAGCTATAGTAAAAAAGACATGTCAAGTAATGTCAGAATCTCTGAACAACTTCTGTTAAATCTCTACCTGAATGACTTTGGTGGATTAATGAACATACTTTTCGATGTATGTTTATACAGTAACTCTAGCAAATATCATAAACTGGCTTCTTTAACTCAGCTCAGAAGACTAAAATAAGTCTATATAAATATAACCATAAATCTTTTATTATTACTTTATATTTCACTTGCTTAATGTGCTGTATGCCATGCTTTCATTTCATGACAACACTTTCAAAGACCCGAAAAACCCCCACATGGAGAACTCATTACTCATTTAAAGAGGTGGAAATATTTACTACTTTTTCTGTAACATGAAGTGTAATCAAAATAACTAAGCCTTTATGGTAATTTAGCTTGGAAATTGATTTGGCAGTCCACAGACACTAAGATAAAAGACATTACTGTAAAACATTGAAGTGAAACCTGTTTTTTTTTAGCATAAAGTGTCTGACAGAAAGGTCTAAGAGCATGCACTCTAACGCTGGCACTAACACAGCTCTCTATTTTTCTCCTAAATCAATTATTTCTTATATTCTTTCTTACTAGTTTTATTTTATATATATCAATCAAATCACAACATCCTTATTATATATATATATATATATATATATATATATATATATATATATATATATATATATATATATATATATATATATATAGCGAGAGAGAGAGAGAGAGAGAGAGAGAGAGAGAGAGAGAGAGAGAGAAAGAGAGAGAGAGAGAGAGAGAGAGAGAGAGAGAGAGAGAGTCTCTCATACTGTATTTTCTTTAGATTTCTCTTACAGGATACATCAACATGTACAAGTTTCTACAAGACTGTTCAAGTTAAACTCAGTTAAACACTTGACATAAATACCAAATAATTACAGAATGGTCTTGTAAAAGTATACATACCACAGTGAACTACATCATTTTGTGCTCGTAGTTGCTTCTGACTTACTTGAATGTTTCTGGTTTCTGTGGTGGCAATCCATCTCACATCAAGCTCTACTATAATAGTTTACAGGAAGTTGTGTAGCTAATGACATTTAAATAACATCTCTTTATGACATTTGGTTGGTTACTTCCTGCATCTTGTCTACTGGTAACTAGCAAAGTGCACACCCTCTTGTTGTGGTTTGCTCTTGTTCCTCATAGTGAGTTTGACTGAGTTTATGTAGTGTGTGTTATGTTGTTTTGATAGATTTATGCATTCATTTAGCTGTGATTCTCATGTCTGGATTCTAAGCTCTTTTAGTTTGCCCTGGGTAATAGTACCTGTATATCATGTCATCTGCACTGGTAAAGCCCTGTTTTGCTGAATTGTAAGAATTTCTTGTTGTTTATATTTGTTCTCATGTCTTACTGCTGATTTAGTAATGGATCTGGCTAATATATACAATCCCTATATAGAATATATGAGGATGTGACTGGATACCATTAATGACACATTTAAGTAATACAAATATTTTCTTTTGTTTTTTTGTTTTTCTCAGAAACAGCTTAAGTATAAATAATTCATTAAAAGCTCAGTATGATTTACAATTCATGTCTAGGCTATAGTTTTTATAGATTTGACACATGAAATCATCTCATCTAAAAAGGATTTTACATGCTACATAGGCCTACTGAATCTTTTGCAAGAAGAGTTCTCAAGTGGCCACTTTGAAGCTTTGAGGATCTAACCATTTTTCAGCACAGCTGGAAATTTTTCATGCTTCACGAAGCCTTGTCTCGCTATCACTAGTTCAAAAATCATTCAGTCAGATATTGTATTTAACAACCTCCTCATTCTATACTGAATCTTGAGGCAGGTTTAATAGAGAGATAAGCACTAAATGCATTAAGTAATTTTAAGCATTTTACATTTGCGCCAACATCAAATATTTCACTAAATCTATACCACTAATAAACTCACCTACTGCATAAGGATCATACTGAGCAGTGGGGTGTCATTTATTTAACAGACATGGTTTGATCCCAAACCTCAACCCGACTCACATCCTAACATCAAGCTTGCATGAATTGGAACACTGACTGCGCACCAAATCTTCTTATTCCTTATCACTGCCATATCATGCTAATGTTCTTGTGGATAAAAGGCCACAGACCCCACAACCACATTCCAACATCTAGTGAAAAACCTTCTCAGAACACAAAGGGGGACCAACTCATGTGTTTATGACCATGGTTTTGGAATGGACACATACTGTGTAGGTACTTACTTTGGAATGTAGCATTTCTTTTTCACCCAAGTGTAACCTCTCACCTTGTCACCCACTTGCTTACTGCCAGTTCTCCTCCACAGTGGGAGCAACCTTGCTGCCACAAATGCATCTGGTTTAGTAAATATTAAAAATAATATCTACAGGAGCGAAATTTTAGGCAGCAAGAAAATAAATGTAATCCAGTCAAATTTAGAAAGTGTAATTTGACAATACAATCTACCATTCTGTTGGCTCTGTTGTTGTTGTCTATAGCAAAACATAGTATCTAGATATAAACATATAGCTACATAATATATAATGCACTAAACAGTGTGCAAGTTGTTTGTTAATTTTACATGTGAAATTTTAGCAATGCCAGCTCACTGTAAAGGCTTGGAGGGAAGAAGCAGAGCCTCAGCTGAGTGTATGTATAATGTTGTAAGCTTAGTTAACAACAATCTCTGCTTCTTCCTCCCAAGCTTTTTCCTCATAATGTCTCTATGAATGTTTTGTAAAATGCTGAATATGACAGGGAAAGAGGGTTACCAGTTTTAAATGAACATTAAAAGTGAAATGTTAAAGTAAACAGCTTTTCATTTGGCACAACATAAATTCATGTTTTTACACTACAAAATTTAAGACATAATGAGTACTGAGCTTCAACAGCACCAACAACGACACTCGCCATGCTCTTAATTCAGTTTTTTCGTGAACAAATGTCAGATTTTAAAAACACAAAAAAACTGCAGAACTGGTACCAGTAAGTGGCAAATAAATCAGGACTTTATACTTAATTTTGAAACACTTTGACATGTGCAGTTTAAAGAACTGAAAGTGTGTGTACTTTCCCACTCTTTTTAAAATCAGACAAAGCAACCACAACTACATAGATTACAAAACTCATTCAATTCTCTTTTCACAACTTTGCCATCCTTTTTTGTCCCCTTTTACTTACCAATTCTGATAAACATTTGCATGTTACAAAACCCATTATAAAATAAATCCCCCCAGAAAAAAAAACACACTTTTTAAACCAATTAGTTTTCAGATTTAAAAAAAAAAAACCTATGGCCTTTATGGACTTCCGTAGAAAACAGAAATGCACATTTCACAATGGTCTACAATGTCTGCATTCAAACTTTCCCATTGTCACAGTATATAATTGTAGGAAATAGTTTGATTTTATTCTGATTATTGGCTTTAGTACAGAAGCAGTTTCTGCAGATCAGAGAAAAACCTGCTTTTTATAGCCTTAATGTTGTTCCAAATCTCACACAGTATGATGTAAACCTAGCAACCTCGACCGTATGGTGGTGAGACAACTTATGTGAGACAGAGAACAAGAGAGAAGATGTTAACTGACTGTCCACAGTTATACATGGAGGTAAAAGATTAATGGTTTGGGCTAGGATGTTTTGAGCAAGGAAATTTAAAACTTTATTCTGGGTTAAAGGAATACTGAACCAATATGGCTACCATTCCAAACTTTAACTCTGTGCAATTCTGTCTGGACTGCAGCTAATTGGAACCAACTTCACCATACAAGAACACAATGAAACCCAATACATACTGTATGTTCACGCTCTGTAACCGTTATTTAGAGAGCTAACAGTCGGCAGGAGTGTTATCCATCATGGAATGGCCTACCCAGACACTGCACCTAAATCAAACTCCCCTGGATGAACCGGATCTCAAGGTCAGAAAGAAATATCTAACTAGCATAAACGCCTTCGGCAAGATTTACGAGAGGCATGACAAAATATTTCAGAATAATGTTTGGAGCAATGTTAAGAGTGGGAAAAGTTGTTGTTCATTTTAATGGTAGATTTTTTCAGAAAAAATTAAGTTTAACACTTCAACATTTATATATTTGGTTTGTCTGAATAAATCTTCCTACAGTTAAATTACACAATTTGTATTATAGAATCAAGATTCAAGGTCTTTTAAGATGTTTCAATAAAGATTAAAATGATAGATTTTTCCAAACATTTGACATGCACTATAAATTGCATTTTTATGGCAATAATACATAATATATACAGTATATGAAATTGTTTTTTTTTGCTAAATTTAAATAGCACTGTACTAGACAGTGGATATGGTATTGTATAAGGAAGTCAGGTGTGTCAGAGAAGTATGTGAGGGTGGTGCAGGACATGTATGACTACAGTTTTATAGCAGTGAAGTATGCAGTAGGAACGACAGACTGGTTTAAGGTGGAGGTTCAAGGATTGGCTCTGAGACCTTTCCTGTTTGCAGTGGTAATGGACAGGTTGAAGGACGAGGTCAGACAGGAGTCTCCATGGACTATGATGTTTGCGGATGATGATGTAATTTGTGGTGAAAGTAGGAAGCAGGTTGAGAAGAGCCTGGAGAGCTGGAGGTCCGTGCTGGAGAGAAGGGGAATAAAAGTCAGTAGGAGTAAGACACAGTACGTGTGTGAATGAGAGGGAGGGCAGTGGAGTTGGTGGTGGTTGCAGGGAGAAGAGCTGGAGAAGGTGGTGGAGTTCAGGTACCAGGGGTCAACAGTTCAAAGTAATGGAGAGTGTGTTAGAGAAGTGAAGAAAAGAGTGCAGACAGGGTGAAGTGGGTGGAGAAGAGTGGCAGGAGTGATTTGTGATAGAAGAGTATCTGTGAGAGTGAAAGGGAAAGTTTATAGAACTGTGGTGAGACCTGCGATGTTGTATGGTTTAGAGACAGTGGCATTGAGTAAAAGACAAGAGGTGGAGCTGAAGGTAGCAGAGCTGAAAATGTTGAGGTTTTCGTTTGGAGTGACGAGAGTGGACAGTATTTGAAATGTGTTTATTAGAAGGACAGCGCATGAAGGACATTTTGGAGACAAAGTGAGGGAGGCAAGATTGAGATGGTTTGGACATGTGCAGAGGAGGGACATGGCGTATATCCGTAGGAGAATGCTGAGGATGGAGCCACCAGGAGGAAGGAAAAGAGAAAGGTCAAGGAGGAGGTTTATGGATGTGGTGAGGGAAGACATGCAGGTAGTTGGGGTGAAAGAGGCAAATGTAGAGGACAGGGGGGTATGGAGAAGGATGATTCGCTGTGGCGACCCCTAATGGGAGAAGCCGAAAGAAGAAGAAATACTGGATAGTGGATAGTGTGCCATTGTGGGTAATATAAGTAATATAAACTCTTAGGGACAAGAGTTAAATTTGCTTCAGCAAATCCTTTAAACACTTTTCCCTTTAGAACAAATCCTCAGACTCTGTACACATCACTTTTTAGCTTATCCTTAAAAACTAAATTTTACTGAAGGCTTTTAACATATATATACACACATTTGCTCCTCTTTTTAGCTGTTCTCACAAAACACTTCCCCTTGTGCTTCCTGTTGTCTGTTTATTTATGTAACAAGGGGATTTCAGGCAACAGACTGCAGCAAGAATTCTCGTAAGACCAGACCACCAAGGAGAAGGTAAATATACATAACCCCAATTCCAAAAAAGATATAGCAATGTGTAAAATGTAAATATAAACAGAATACAATGAGTTACAAATTCACAGTAGAACACACAAAAAAATCAAACGTTTAAACTGCAGCTATGTAGCATTTAAAAAAAATTTAATAATGTAATTTCGAATTTGATGACCACAATAGATGTCAAAAAATTTGGAACAGAGGCAACAAATGCTGGAAAAGTAAGTGTTACTAGCTTGTTGTGAAGTACTCATCTCAGTACTTCCCATCTCAGATATCAACATAAGATTCCAATAATCTAGAAATCTCTGTGCGCAAGAGACAAGGTGGAAAATTATTGGATACCCGTGATCTTCGGCCCTCAGGCAGCAGTGCATTAAGAACAGGCAAGATTCTGTAAAGAAAATCAATGTGTGAGTTTAGAAACAAGTCCAGAAATCAGTGTTTGTGAACATAGTTTGTCATGCCATCCACAGTTGCATATTAAAGCTTTATTATGCTAAGAAGCTGCCATATGTGAACATCCAGAAATGCCACTGTTTTCTCTAGAGCAAAGCTTATTTAAAAATAAACTAAGGTAAAGCGGAAAATTGTTCTGAGGTCAGAATTGAACATTTATTTTTTTTTTTTTTAAACCATGATGCCATTTCCTCCAGACTAAAGAGGAGAGGGACCAACTATCATGTTATTAGCACTCAGTTCAAAAGCCTGCACCACAATGAATTTTTCACTGAAGGCCTCGCATATTTCATCAAGACCATGCGAAACTGCATACTGCATCTATTACAAAGCTGGCTTCATAGTAGAAAAGTCCAAAAGGAACACATTTGGCGCATCATAAAAGTACTGTTAAGCATATCGAATCCTGTATCAGATGTGAATGGGACAACATTCCTCTCCCAAATCTCCAGCAACTGGCTTCTTTAGTTACCAGACAAATACAGACAGGTGTTAAAAGAAGAGGGGATGATACAGAGTGGTAACCATGACCCTGTCACAAATTCTTTGAGACGTGTGGCAGTCATCAATTTCAAAATTACCTTATTTTTTCCCTAAAATGGTAGATTTCATGAGTTTAAACATTTGTTTTACATTCTTTTGATATACTTACTTTTGATATACTGTCAATGAATTATGTGTTTATAAGGTTTTGCAGTAATTGCATTTGTTTTTATTTACTTTTTATAAGGCATCATTTTTACACATCATTTTTTTAATTTATATAGTATTTTTAGCTACTATTTTTTTTTTTTAGCTACTAGTAGTAGTAGTATCAGTTTCAGCCTACCACTAGATTTGGATCTTGTCGTTAATAATAGTCCTTCAAAACCAAGTAAATTGATAAAATGTTCATTCAGTCCAATAACTACTGAAGATTAACAGATTGAAAGTCCTTCTATAGCAGATTATATACAGTATTACATGTGGACATATTGCCTAATTGTTGTTTTTAAGTCACTAAATATACAGTAACTGTGCAATTTCTTTGGACAAAAAAATTCAGCAGATGATCAATGTATAAAATGAATGCAGGTCCAGGTTAAATCAGGTTAATGTTCCTATTAAACATCAAAATATAGAAAAACTGTGATCTCAATGACTTTAACGCTATCAGGGTTGTTTGTAGCACAGACTGTTATAAGTATTACAGAAACTGCTGGTCTCTTGGGATTTAACATGAACACCAGGTCAAATCTTGCTGCAGCTGGGCTACCATAGCAGAAAACCACACTAGGTTTCACTCCTATTAGCCAAAAACAGGAAGCTGAGACTTCTGTAGACACAGGCCCAACAAAAGTGGACAGCTGGGGATTAGAAAAACTTTCCCTGAGTTAGTATGGTGAGTGTATACGTATGTATGGGTTTTAAACCAAAATTCTTAAAAAATAAAAATAAAAAATAAAAAGCACAAAGAAAAAATTATAATGTACAATTATTTTAAAATCTTTTTTATAAATAATAAGAATAACATTATATTATAAAAAAAATATTTAATAACAAGAAGATATCATCAGATAGAACTTTTAAAGCATTTTAAAGCATGTTGGTGTAAAGTACCTACACGTGATCATTGTTATATGTATGAATTTCCACAAGGTCACACATACACATCACCACTTTTATTATTTTAATATATCATTTATATTTTAGGTAAAAGTACAAAAATGCATGCTTATTATACAATCACATATAATATATGTGTAGAGAAATGTGACAAGCATTACCCAAATATCTGACATTTTATTCAAGATTTGTTTCCGTCATTACAATTTCTGCATGCTTTATCATTTAGTTGACATGTAACGCCTGGGGCAGAATTGAAAGTAGTTTTGTCCTGCCCTAGCTGAACTGAGAAGCATTTTCTAAAATTGTGAACTACCATTTACTTTCACTTCCTGTAACCAACAGCAGTTCTACTGTTCTCGCTTTTGTCTTGGAGCATGAGCTACATTTAAGATATGAAGTTTCTATTAAAAAAATTATGAAATCATAATTTATTGGACAGCAATAAATGCTTGTTGCTAATATATATATATATATATATATATATATATATATATATATATATATATATATATATATATATATATATATATATATATATATATATGTGATATGATAGTCGGAACTTGTACATTTTAAAATGCATTTCTGGCTGTAACTTGGCAATGAATTGTAAACTAGGAGCTCGTGTAAATATGCGCTATATTGCCCTCTTGAGGCCGTTCCTTTTTATTACACTATGTTTACAGGTTCACAGTCTGCCTTCTGCCTAAATCAGAAAGTAATAATTTAATTAACTACCTTGAGCTGACTTATTTTATATATTGGATATTTTGGGACATATGTAACAAAAAGGGATAAATTTTCCAAAGCTCTCTTCTATAAATTCTTAGTTCCTACATATGTCTTTTGGGTATAAATCTAGAAATAATGCTTTTGCCTTTCTTCACGTGCAGTATATTTGGAGAGTTTATTTATTCATCACTTCATTCTAGACCCTGGAGCAGTATGATGATAACTTAACCTCTTTGCTGCTATGCCACCCACTTCAGCACATTTCCCAAACTATTTTAGATATCTAACAGCAGGTGGCACTCTTAGTTTGGAGACCATTAATGCGAAGACAATGTCATACAGTTTCTTTTTTCGAAGGTGTAAAGTTTTAAAGTATTTGTTCAAAATGTTTGTATTTCAAAAATTTATTCAACTTATTTGGAAACCATGAACAAACAAACTAATTAAAGGAAATAGCGGGTTGACAAAATATTTACAGTTTTAAGCGTAAAGTACTGCACTGAGGTTTTTTTTTTTATTCAATTTCTTTAGATGTTGTGATGTTTTATTAACAGTCTGATGAGAAGCCAGTACCCGATATGATTTTCCTGATTTTGAAGTTAGTCCAGAGGTTGTGTGTATCTCAGTCTAGCTCTATCATGCTGCTTCTCTCTCTCAGATGGGAGAGTCTGTTGCCCATATTAATTTTGTCAATATCTCGGGATAATTCATCTGGTGATGTCCTAACCATGCTGGATAATGACATGCTCGCTTGCCTCTTAAGCAGCTTTAGCACCTTCTTCTTGTAGCCCTTACAGGCGAAGAAATAGATGAAGGGGTCCAGGCAGGAGTTGAGGTTCATAAAGCTGACGGTGACATGCAGAGAGATCTGAAAGGCATGCAGTTGATCACAATTCTGCTGGTGCTGCAGTTTTCGAATCATGTACTGCAGCAGGTCTATGTGATAGGGACTGTAGCAAATCACAAACACTAGGATGACGCAACAGATCACGCCGATGGCTTTGCGGCTGAGGCCTGACTTCTCTGTCAGCTGGTTTCTCTTGGCTAACTCACGAAGTTTGTAGCAAAGAGCTGAGTAGCAGATTAAGATGGTTGTCAGAGGAATGCCATAGCCCAGAAACACAGCCCCAATCAGAATATAGGGCAAGCCATCAACCTGCTCGAAGTTGGGGTACTCCATGCATGTGATGTAGCCATCATGTTCCTCACGGCTCATCGGCATGGAGAGAAGTGGCAAAGTTTGGACCAACACTAGCATCCAAACGCCTATACAGATGTATCGCACATTGTGTATTTTACGGAAGCAGCTGAAGCGCAGTGGGAGTACCACAGCAATAAAGCGGTCCACACTTAGGCAGGTCATAAAGTTCACACCAGCATACATATTCAAGTAGAACACCAGAGCTGTGGCCTTGCACATGCCCTCTCCCATCGGCCAGTGGAATCCCAGTGCGTAGTAAATGATTCGCAGAGGGAGAGCAAATGCGAAAAGGATGTCAGATGCCACCAGGTTGGCTGAGTACACAGTGGTGGAGTTGATTTTCTTCATATTGGGCCAGATAACATGCAGAGCCAAAACATTACCTGACAGTCCCACAAAAAAGATGAAGGTGTAAACCACAGGTAGGAGTACATGCGCCCACCCACGATGATCATACAAGTTGGTGCAGTTGCCGTCAATGGAGACAGCGATATTGCTGCTGTTTGGAGTTGCCATCATAGCCATAGATAGCATCATAGCTGCACTTCTGGAAACGGATCTGGGACGCAAATAAAATACTTTTCAACATTCAAAATCTCAGGCTTAGCTTACATGCATAGTAAAAGGAATTTAGATAGCAGTTGTTTATTTTTATAATAGGTGAAGTTAAAGGAAGTCTAAATTGTACACTGGAGGAAGTCTACAGCACAATAGCAGTTCCGCATCACTCAATGCTGATTCATACAATGCGTGGAGGTCCCAATACAACCAAGTGCAACATGCTACACACGAGGTTAAGTGAAATGTGTTTCCTGCCTGCCTGCCTGTCTGATTAGCCAAATCTGCTCCACCTATAAGAATCTTTTCTTTGTTAAAAATTGGATAAAAGATGTTGCTTTACAATAAAATCTCTCAGTGCAATTTTTGCAATGACTTTAATACTTCCAGAATAATATGAATATGAATAATAATCAATAAAAAAAAAATTTTTCTTTACAAAGATTGTGTTATTGTCATACGTTCTGTGTAACAACTATGAAAATTACAACCCAAACAATTTAATTATGTAAGCAATTAAATACAAGCAATATATATTTAAAACCACGCTCATATAGACCACATTGTTGAAATGCTGGATATTATTATTTTATACATTAAAAGCAAAAAATCTCAAGAGACATTTAAACTAAATTTAACTTTTACTAATTATGCTGTGGAAAGTCAATTAAATTATTGCATTACACTATTAAAATATTATTCTTAATATAATTATTAATATAATAATAATAATCATCATCATCATCATCATCATCATTATTTACACTATACAAAAAAATATAGCATAATTAACACTAACATTAATGTAAAAAGTGTACTCACCAAAACGTGCCCTGACAAATGGTCAGCATGTGTGTTATTTCTGTCGGCATTGCAGTGATGGGTGTTGACTTGGCTGGCTCTGCCCGGACCACGTTACTCCAGAGCAAATGATCAGTAAAACGAGAACTCTCTTCTGTAGTGTGGTAACTATGTAACTATGGTGATTTACATAATTTCCTGTTGGTAGGCCTGCCCCATTTTTTTTTTGTCTAAGTTAACTTTTTCCAAGTAAGTGAGAGAACTGCAATGTGTGTAATAGTTTTCCATGGTAGGTAAATCTCTCTCTCTCTCTCTCTCTCTCTCTCTCTCTCTCTCTCTCTCTCTCTCTCTCTCTCTCTCTCTCTCTCTCTCTCCCTCCCTCTCTCTCTCTCTCTCTCTCTCTGCATAAGTTTATAAAGCATTATCATTATCATTGTGTAGTCTTATAAACAACAACCAAATAATAATATTAATGTAGTGTGTGAGAAGTTAAACAGAGGAAACACTGCTCAGAAATGGTGATATATGTGCGATTTAAACTCATGAATCATTTACAGCAGGTGGTCAGAGTAAGAAGGTTACACAAAGTTTTCATCATTTAGCTGTTAACCAAAGTAGTTTTGGAACTACTTAGATGGCAATTTAAAGCAATATACAAGCAGATTTTAAAGATTGACCCACTAAGAAGGACATGCATAAGCTTTTCCTATTCTCTTTATAACTTGTTTACTTACAAAATTGCAGTCATAAATAACACCACGTCTATTAAACATAATCCATCTCTAACTTGTATGTGTGTAGAGATTTCTGCAGAGATTTCTGCACTGATTTTAGTATTGCAGTGCTCTGTTTAAATTTCCCTAAAAATTTCAGGTGAAGCCCATCACCTCTGGCCTGAAACCTATGAGTAAAAAGAAAAGAGCCAGCTGTAAAACTCTCCAACTACTTTATCAACAGGCAAAAGCTGTTGATTTGCTCTTTTCACCACATCAAAAGGGTTGCGTCCTGTTTTTCAAGAAAGAAAGTAAGGTTCATGAATAAAGGATTTGTGTGTTTTGTATAATGCCAATTGATCAATGTATTTAAACATAATTTTGGTAATTGATTTCTAGGCTTCAGTAAAACAAATGTTTAGTGATTTAAAAATGTTTATCTTTATTTTTTTTTTTTTATATCTGAGTAAAGAATGGACATGGTGGTTTTTATTCAGCCTCTTTTATATTTTCATTCAGCCTCTTTTATTTATATAAATTAGGGTTAGGGTTTAGTGTTTTATATATTATATATTTTATATATATATATATATATATATATATATATATATATATATATATATATATATATATATATATATATATATATATATATATATTATATATATATATATATATATACAGTGGGGAAAATAAGTATTTGAACACCCTCCTATTTTGCAAGTTCTCCCACTTAGAAATCATGGAGGGGTCTGAAATTGTCATCGTAGGTGCATGTCCACTGTCTAGAGACACAATCTAAAAAAAAAAAAATCCAGAAATCACAATATATGATTTTGAAACTATTTATTTGTATGATACAGCTGCAAATAAGTATTTGAACACCTGCCTATCAGCTAGAATTCTGACCCTCAGAATGAGCTATCGGGGGAGAAGAGCCTTGGTGAGAGAGGTAAAGAAGAACCCAAAGATCACTGTGGCTGAGCTCCAGAGATGCAGTCGGGAGATGGGAGAAAGTTGTAGAAAGTCAACCATCACTGCAGCCCTTCACCAGTGGGGCTTTATAGCAGAGTGGCCCGACGGAAGCCTCTCCTCAGTGCAGGACACATGAAAACCCGCATGGAACATAATTCTAAGCGGTATGTGTGGAGAAAACCAGGCACTGCTCATCACCTGTCCAGTACAGTCTCAACAATGAAGCATGGTGGTGGCAGCATCATGCTGTGGGGGTGTTTTTCAGCTGCAGGGACAGGACGACTGGTTGCAATCAAGGAAAAGATGAATGCGGCCAAGCACAGGGATATCCTGGACGAAAACCTTCTCAAGAGTGCTTTGGACCTCAGACTGGGCTGAAGGTTTACCTTCCAACAAGACAATGACCCTAAGCACACAGCTAAAATAACGATGGAGTGGCTTCACAACAACTCTGTGACTGTTCTTGAATGGCCCAGCCAGAGCAATGACTTAAACCCAATTAAGCATCTCTGGAGAGACCTAAAAATAGCTGTCCACCAACGTTTACCATCCAACCTGACAGAACTGGAGAGGATCTGCAAGGAGGAATGGCAGAGGATCCCTGAATCCAGGTGTGAAAAACTTGTTGCATCCTTCCCAAAAAGACTCATGGCTGTATTAGATCAAAAGGGGGCTTCTACTAAATACTGAGCTAAGGGTCTGAATACTTAGGACCATGTGATATTTCAGTTTTTCTTTTTTAATAAATCTGCAACAGTGTCAACAATTCTGTGTTTTTCTGTCAATATAGGGTGCTATGTGTACATTAATGAAGAAAAGAAATTAACTTAAATGATTTTAGCAAATTACTGCAAAATAAAAAAGAGTGAAAAATTTAAGGGGGTCTGAATACTTTCCGTACCCACTATATATATATATATATATATATATACACACACACACACACACACACACACACACACACACACACACACACACACACACACATACACACACAGTATGCGTGTATGCGTAGATGCACTTTGATATAAATAATAAATGATAAAACCTGGAATTTCTCAATTTCAGGAAACTTTTAATGATGAACCTTTATGATTATATGGTAAATTCAGCAGGCCCATTTCACTGTGCAGTATCTGAAATGCTAATAAATGACATTTGACATTGACTTGAATCAGTTTGACCAAATATACATATATGCCATGCAGTGGCTAAGGGGTTGTACCAAAAAGGCACTTTTAACACTGATTTACACAATTCAAAAGTGTGTAATTATTACTACAGTTATTCAAATTGCTTAACTGACTGTCATAATGTAATCAGTATAAATATTTCTCAAATTGTGAATACATAATTTAATGGTTTATTTAGTTTAGAAATGTGAAAAATGTAGTACAGTAAAATGATAATAATACCTGGTAAATGATTTATACATAGCCATTCCATCAGACATATGCAGATGAATTATTCCCCTTATCCCCCCTATTAAAATCTTCCCAAATAATTTCCTCAAGAAATTCATTATTACTCTAAATAATAATGAAAAAAATCTTTTAACATAACATATATGACACGTGAAATTTTGTAAAACTGAAATTAAGTGTTCTGGTCAATATTTCCTGTTTTTATTGCTACCGGAGAAAACATCTCCCAGCTTATGCATTAGTGTGTGTGTTTGTGTATGTAAATAGTTTAATAGCTGGTGTGGTCCTGCTTTGGGAAAGGAGTTACAGGAAGCTGGCTTCCATTTATGTTGGGAAATGAAGTCAAATCCTTTTGTTTCGATAACAGTCTTTGATACAATGGATATTTTTATAGAATTAATGCCAACATGAAGAGTTTCTAACAAACAACATGTTTGACCAGAAGGATATTTAAAATGTCTTTTAAAGATGCTTATCTTCATGTCTATTTAATTAATGTGTCTTTCCAGGGCATATACAGTCATACTGAAACACTGCATCGTTGCATGAACTCTGCATTGTTTCTCACCGAATTTGTACCTGTGTGTATGTGTGATTTGTGCAAAGTGTGGTGTGTGTGTGTGTGTGTATTCATGAATGTTTTTATACTGTAGTGGGGACCAATAAATATCTAATGGGGATATAGGCTTATTTAGATCCAATAATAATAGGCAAATTTCGATAACAATAATAATATTGTTATTATTGTTATCAGCTTTATTATGCTTATTTTTGTTATCTTTAGTTTTCTGAAAATCTTAAATTAAATTTTCCTGTTTAATCTATAAATTCAGAAAAAAGGTTGCTATTGTTATTATTGTAATTATTATTATTATTATTATTATTATTATTATTATTATTATTATTATTAAGTTAGTCATCCAGTGTGTGCCCATCTCATGTTCAATGCTTTGTTATACTCATTTTGAGTGCTTAACAATGCTATCCGGGGTTTATTATTTTTTTTTTTTAATGTTTTTTTGCTTTGTTTTGAAATCTTTGAATAGGGCTGAAAATAAATGTCAATGGCTATTAGCTAATTAATACTTATGCAAATGAAGGGTCCTCATAAAGTTATAAGACAAATGTGGGTTAGTATTTACAAGTTTGTGTGCATAAATGTAATATACTTTACGTGGTTTTGACAGCTATCTGCATGATTCAAGATGTGTGAACTTAGAGTGTTGTGAAAATGTGTTCCCCACCCCTGCAAGATGCTCAGATCACTTCACCATGGCAAATGGCACTAAAGCACAAACACTTCTTGCATTGGCTCAATCACTGATGTAAATGTGGTATGCTTTTTTGTTGATGGTAGTGTTTCTTTTTCAGCTTTGAATCTTTTAAGCCACTTTACTCATTGTATTTTAAATTAACTGCTGAAAAATAAAAAAACAAATGCTGCTTGCCCTGTAGGCCCCGCCATGATGTTTGGGGAACTAAATGTTCTTTTTTTTTTTTTTTCTCCCTCCTACCTGGTACGGATGAGTGAATCTTTCACCTACTACCGACTATAAAAGTAAAGAGCACAGTGGAAAGAAACTGACAAAAACTTTCCACTTTAATCAAATCTTAGTTAATTTCAACATACTATACGGTATTAGAGACTTTGGTGGCACCTAAATGGGAAAATTTAACCTACATATATCTGAGTCACTAGCAGTCTTTAAACAATGTCTAAAGATTTACTTCCTCTGAAAGTGCTGAAATGAGCACTTTTATGGATTATTTAACTAAATTGCCCTCACAACAGAGTTAGAGTTATTGTATTCTTATTCAGTGATCCAGTATCAAGATATATGCACTATATCTTTAAAGCACTTATGTCAGTTGTCTGCATCTTGTTTTTATCAATTCTAAAATGACATTGTTTTTGTCAAAAACATTAAAGGGTCACACAAACAAGTAAACTGAAAAAAAAAAAGAGGATAAACAGGGTAGAAACTGAAGTAGCAAACAAGGAAATAACACTCAGCTCTGCACACTAAAGCATGTCAATTCAAATATGGCTAATCATAGTTAATCAACTGAAGCATGATATGTTTCCTCATTGTTCTTCTTTATGACCACAAGTTGATGACAGAGATTAATAGAGCATCTAATGTATATGATGGACTGTTCAATGCTAATGCTAATAGTCGCTAACAAGCTTCCATAACTTGCAACAATAACAAACAGACAAGACATATATGTGACAAACATGTGTAACTAAAAAAAAACAAGTGTAGTAGTGGTTTAGAATAGTAGCAGAGGAACATAAACCTCTTGAGTAGGATGTAGTTATAGTGAAAGTGTTATCTGATGCTGTTGAGCAGTATTTCTACCAATTGTAAAAATTCAACCAAATGAAATTGTAGGCATGGTACTGTGCCTGTCAGAAATGGTTAGGCAAAGGATATCCTGTCCAATGTGCAGTAAAAATGTGCAGCTGTTTCTGCTCAATGTTTTTACATTTTGTTTCTAATTTAAGTGCTTATTTAGAGTTTTGCATTTTACTATACTACCCAGGAGTCATCCACTGGGTTGTATTGAACTATGCTCTACTTTCCTCTCATGACCACTTGGTTAAATATCTTTGACGGGACTGCTGTTTTCACAAAACAACTATTTTTTTGCACCCATTTGTGGCAACACCTCAGCAGGAAGCAAGTGTATGTGGCACTTTTGCTGACATCTTCAAAAACATTTGAAAAAAATAAGAGGCTGATATCTGATCTCCAGGATATAGCGTTGATACTATTGGCTTTCATGATCATTTTGAAGGAGCTTATTCTACTAAAAAATATATTCACAGTATCCACCAGGCCTGTGTGGTCAGGGCATTTAGGCTTTAGGGCATTTACAAGAGCCCAGACTCTCACTGTACACTGTAGTGCTTTCTAGTGCCAATAAACAACTCTATCTCAACACATATCAGGAGAAAGCTTCAGCATAAAATCTTGGGCAAGACAAAACTAACTAGCTAACCACTGAATCTATCTGTGAGTCTCTAACAATAGAGTTGACCAAACTTCACTATAAAGGATCAGTGTGCCTTTTCATGCCAGTCTAGAAAGAGCCACAGCTGATGCAACTCATCAGTTATTTCAAGACCAAGAACAACTGATTAAACAACTGGAATCAGCTGTGCTTTTGGAATGAACACTTGCAGCCATGCTGGAGCCTTACAGACAACATTTGACACCACTGTTATAATCACCCCCACAAGTATGTTTTCAGGGCAGTAATAGAGAGCCCTCTGGTGGTATGATAATGTCAGTGAATACAAAGTGATAAAAAAAAAAAAAGAATCATCAAGTACATGGTGTACTACAATCGTAGGTCCTTTGTTGTTTATAACACACACACACACACACACACACACACACACACACACACACACGGTATATATATATATATATATATATATATATATATATATATATATATATAATTTTTTTTTTTGTAAGACCTGTCTGTCTATCAGTTAGCTGCCCAGAGCAATGCATATTTAATTACTATGTGCCAAGTTGTTACTAAACTTGTGTTTATTGTTTCTCAAACAAACTTTTTTTAGAGTTTTCTTTTATTTTGTGTAACCACATGCAATAATCACTATACTAAATTAGACAGGTAGACCTTGGTGGCACCTAAGTGAGAGATTGAACTTCCCCTATACATCAGATTCACTAGCAGTCTTCAGACATTGTTTAACGATCTCAACTTCCAAAAGTACTGAAATTTTGTTTTATGTTTTAACTATTAGCTATTTAAACTACTATATTGCCTCCCCCAACAAAGTTAGAGTGGTTGTATTCTTAGTCAGTGACCTAGTAAACCAGTATCAAGAAATATTTACTGATTGAAACTTCAAAGCACTGGTGTCAGTTGCCCTAGATAAGGGTGTATGCCAAATGTTATACATGACATCAAAAACAGGTATTGGTCAAACGATCACGTAAACAGAGAAAAAGAGGATCAAACAGGTTCGAAACTAGAGCAGCAATTGAGGAAATGGCACTTAGCTCAGCACACTTGAAGTATGGCAAAACCTCATAAAGAAGATGCATAGCTGAGCTGCATTAACCTAACAGAGTGATTGAGGAAAAACAGGAAACAGGTGTGCCAGTATTCAGGTGAGTGTGGTTGACGTAATATCCGGGCTGGATTTGGATTAGTGAAATGCTCATCCACTTCATTGGCAGTGGATTCTGATTCCTGCAATAGACATAAAACAGGGTAGCCATGATAACGCTGTGATAAATGATATGATATAAATCATTGGTGTCCAATCTTTTCCACAAAGAACCAGTTTGGGTACAGATATTCAAGCATGCATGTCATGCTTAAAAATAAATAGATTCTGCCTGTTTATATCTAATTATTTGTATTTTTTAATGAATATCAGGCCTGGCTTTTGATTGGTTAAAATAAAAACCTGCAAGATTGGACAACCCTGCCGTAAATGCTAAATGATCCAGGAAACGCATAATGATGAATTTTGGGAAACAGTCAGAAATTATGATCAGACATTTGACTAAAAAAAAAAGTGAAAAAATTAAATCACATTTAAATTACCCTTTACAAGAAAAAGGAAAAACCCTTACCATAAAGAATAAAAAACTGTTTAGATGTACAGAATTAAAAGTATAAAAACTGCTTAATTGTAACCAGTAAGTGTTCACTTGTCTTACTTTTCCTGTTATATTAGGACTTTTAGAGAGTTCACACTAAACATGTTAAACAAGGTATCGATTCAACTGTACTGAACTGCCTGTAAATCTGTTCAACTGATTTGTAAACCATCATCAAAAGTTTGAACTTTTCTCAGGAACACTGTTACATTAATAAAAAATAAGCTGAATTTATATTGCACAACCCAAACCCTTCCAGGAAGTAGGTAAGAAGGGCAATTCTCAGAGCAGTCCAAGAGTCCAGTTGTGAGTCTACTGATTTTAAAATCAAAATTTATAAAAAGAATAAGCTCATAGACACATATCTGAGACAGCTCAACATGTAATTGCTGCAGAAGAATACCCCTCTCTGAGATGATTAATCATAATTTTATTTTATTTTTTGCACATATTTCTATCTTTACATCAAAGCATTTAATTCAGTTTTATTTTCGTGATCAGTTACGTCAAGGGAGGCAGAAAATGTCATGATATGTTCAAATTAGATGTTGTAATATAGCAAAAAGAAAAATAATAATGAATACAGATACCCTTAAAGTCAGACAGTAATTCAAACACTGCATGGAGAGCCAAAAAATAAAGACACTGCCAGACTAAAATCATATTTTTACTTGAAAGATGAGGGGGCACCCTAGTGTGGGTGAAGAGTCTACGCTACGGTTCTGATTCTCATTCCTCAACCTGATCTTTAAAAATCTCCATGGTGTCTAAAAGTGTCCAGACCTGCTTTGGCCATCATTACCTACCAAACCATTTTTTAGCCAGAGTGGTAATTACAAAAACCTTAGAAAGATTCACTGCATGTCACTGCTGTTAAGTCGGCCTTACATAATGTAAGATTTAGTCACTTCTCAGAACCAGGATCTCATTGTCCTGACTGAAATGGGACTATCACTCTAAAACATGTCATCTAAGCATCTGAAAATGCCTCAAATGTACAGTAGTTTATCAAATATTTCCTGTTATATGATCTCAACCAAAAACAATATTATTAAACATATTTCTTGACATAGTATCTACTTACGCTTAGCACAATTACTTGCTAATAGAACTTGAATTAAATTGACTGTTTTAATATAAATAACTACACCAAAGGCCATCTATAGATTTACCCAGTGGTGGGCGGTCAGGGCCAACAAAGCCTCCTCTGCTGGCCTAAACACTATCAGAACCACTGACCTACATTTACAACCTAAATTCTAATATTTGTTCCATGAAATTGTATTAATTTATTACCAACAGTTTATTCTCTTCATTTCGTAGTGTTTCTCTTGGCTGCACTGCTTCCAGTACGTGTATGTGGATGTTAGATTTTTTGTCTAATCAGATTTCAGCCTCTATGTGCTGCCATGTCAATCTAATCTGCCCAGGGCCTGCAAAGCCTCTTCTGTAGGCCTTTTGTTTTTACCATAGTATCCTTAAAAAATAGCTCTGTTTCTTCAATCAGATTTCATATTCCCCTCCCAGGGCCAGCTAGCTGGTCCAGAATAGTGTCAGCATTTTTTCATCCTCTGATTGGTTGGTCAGAACAAAACTTTTACAGCTAAGTTCGACTGGCAAAACACATCTGTAGCGCTCTGCACACATACATCAGAGTTAGACATTTTTTATGCCTACGGAGGAAGAGAAATTGATTTGGTCTCGGACATACTTAAAAAGACATTTGAAGAAAAGCTAGACATCGTGAGGAGGTCGGCCAACCCCGAAGCTAGCTAGCTTGTCTCAGCCCAGGAAAGGGTTTGTTCTCCACTTCCAGATCAGTGAATAAAAGCGGTACCACTGGCTTACAGCCTCTGAGGAGCGGTGCAAATTATGAGGATGCATCTCTGGTGAGTTGGTTGTTTTTTATTCGTACATAACTGAATGTATGACTATTTTAATCAGTTCTATAAATTTAGCATATGTTTTCTTTCATTACATTTTAGCCCTGGTGGAGAAGAGTCAGAGAACGATGATCTTCTATAGGCTACAACAATCAACATTTACTATGGTGTTCATTCACACTCTACTGATGGCGTATTCCAGGCCAAACAGCCTTTCACTGAGCAAGTATGAAGAGTCTGCCAAGAGTTTCATGCTATATAACGAACGAGAAACACTCTGGTTCTGACAAGAAGTGCACAATAATGCATAATAATTCCCAATGCTCTTCATGTTCTTGAATTTTGAGACAAGGCAAATTAATAAAAAAGATAAACTATCAGATATATTAGCTGTAGGCAGAGATGGCAAATGTACACACATCCTTCACTCAAGTAGAAGTACAGATGTTTTGAAAGACTCTAAAGTACTGACTACACTTTTTTACTCAACGTAAAGTGGAGAAGTATTGGCTTTGACATGTATTTAGGTAAAAAATTTCCATTACTACTACCTGTTTTAGTGTCATGCCGGTAACTGGATCTCAAATCATATTAATATATTAAAGCGATTTTCAAATTTTGTTATCTAATGAATGCATAAAGGCTGAACAACAACCATATAGAACACCAGCAGAGAAAAGATGATGACGATCAGGTGATCAGGAATGTCTCTGTTCCCAGTCATGTTTTCGTCACGGACTCCCTCTGTCTCATCACGTTAACCCCATACTTCTTGTTGCCTTCTGTCTTGCTTGTTGTTTGCTTCGTAAACAAGCCTACATCTGCGGTGTGTGACAGCCAGGAAATAATACACCAGTGGCAGATCGAAAAAGCTGTGCAATAACAAGAAATAGGTTAATGGGCTGAAAACTGTGCGCAATGAGAAGAAAAAATATTGATCATGCCACCAAATAAATGAAAACAAAGCTGTTTTGAAAATGTAAGAAGTAAAAAGTACAGATATTTGTGTAATAATGTAATGAGTGAAAGTAAAAGGTTGTCCAAAAAATAAACAGTGAAGTAAAGTACAGATACCAGGAGAATTTAGCAGAAAAATTATCAATTATGTGGCAGAATATCTGGACTTTTTGTTCCCCTATACCAGCAGATTTCTTACTTCCTGGAGTTTAAGTGTAGCCTCTGATAAATACATATTTTTTTTTTAGATTTTTGGATTTCTGACTATATTTCAACCCAGCCATTAGGGGGGCACAAGCCAGTGCACTCTTAGTGCCGGTCCCAAGCCCGGGTAAATGGGGAGGGTTGCGTTAGGAAGGGCATCCAGCGTAAAACATGTGCCAAATCAAATATGCGGATCACAAATGAGAATTTCATACCGGATCGGTCGAGGCCCGGGTTAACAACGACCGCCACAGGTATCGTTAGCCGACAGGGTACCGGTGGAAATTGGGCTACTGTTGGCCGAAGGAGGAGAAGGAGAGGAGGAAGACGTCTACAGAGACGGCAGGAAAAGGAGCAGTGTAGGAGAGTAGAGGTTCGGGTTGGTACTTTAAATGTTGGTACTATGACGGGTAAAGGGAGAGAGATAGCTGATATGATGGAGAGGAGAAAGGTAGATATGCTGTGTGTTCAGGAGACCAAGTGGAAAGGGAGTAAGGCCAGGAACATTGGAGGTGGATTTAAACTGTTTTATCATGGTGTGGATGGAAAGAGAAATGGTGTAGGGGTGATTCTGAAGGAAGAGTACAGTAAGAGTGTAGTGGAGGTGAAGAGAGTTTCTGATAGGGTGATGATCGTGAAGGTGGAGGTTGAAGGGATGATGATAAATGTCATCAGTGCCTATGCTCCACAAGTTGGCTGTGAGATGGAGGAGAAGGAAAGATTCTGGAGTGAATTAGATGAAGTGGTAGATGGTGTACCTAGGAAAGAACGATTGGTGATTGGGGCAGACTTTAATGGGCATGTAGGTGAAGGGAACAGAGGTGATGAGGAGGTGATGGGTAGGTATGGTTTTAAGGAGAGGAATGTGGAAGGGCAGATGGTGGTAGATTTTGCAAAAAGGATGGAAATGGCAGTGGTGAACACGTATTTTAAGAAGAAGGAGGATCATAGGGTGACGTATAAGAGTGGAGGAAGGTGCACACAGGTGGATTATGTTCTGTGTAGGAGATGCAACCTGAAGGAGATTGTAGACTGTAAGGTGTTGGCGGGGGACAGTGTAGCTAGACAGCATCGGATGGTGGTCTGTAGGATGGTTTTGGAGGCGAAGAAGAAGAGGAGGAAAGTAAGGATTGAAAGAAGAATAAGATGGTGGAAACTGAAGGATGAAGAGTGTGGTGTGAGGTTCAGGGAAGAGGTCAGACAGGGGCTTGGTGGTGGTGAAGAGGTGCCGGATGATTGGGCAACTACTGCAGGAGTGATGAGGAAGGCAGCTAGAAAAGTACTTGGTGTGACATCTGGAAATAGAAAGCAAGACAAGGAGACGTGGTGGTGGAATGAGGAAGTGCAGGAGAGCATTAAGGGAAAGAGGTTGGCAAAACAGAAGTGGGATCGACAGAGTGATGAGAAAAGTAGGCAGGAGTACAAGGAGATGCGGCAGCAGGTAAAAAGGGATGTGGCGAAAGCCAAGGAAAAGGCATATGAGGAGCTGTATAAGAGGTTGGACACTAAGGAAGGAGAAAAGGATTTATACCGATTGGCCAGGCAGAGGGACCGAGCTGGGAAGGATGTACTGCAAGTTAGAGCAATAAAGGATGGAGAGGGAAATGTGTTGACTAGTGAGGAGAGTGTGTTGAGAAGATGGAGGGAGTATTTTGAGCAGCTGATGAATGAGGAAAATCAGAGAGAGAGAAGATTGGAGGATGTGGAGTTGGTGAAGCAGGATGTAGATAGGATTAGTAAGGAGGAAGTGAGAGCAGCGATTAAGAGGATGAAGAATGGAAAGTCGGTTGGACCAGATGACATACCGGTAGAAGCGTGGAGATGTTTAGGAGAGATGGCAGTGGAGTTTTTAACCAGATTGTTTAACAGAATTCTGGAAGGGGAGAGGATGCCTGAGGAATGGAGAAGGAGTGTGCTGGTACCGATCTTTAAGCATAAGGGAGATGTGCAGACCTGCAGTAACTACAGGGGAATTAAGTTGATCAGTCACACCATGAAGTTATGGGAAAGAGTAGTGGAAGCCAGGCTGAGAGAAGAGGTGACCATCTGTGAGCAACAGTATGGTTTCATGCCGAGGAAGAGCACCACAGATGCCTTATTTGCTTTGAGGATGTTGATGGAGAAGTATAGAGAAGGACAGAAGGAGCTGCATTGTGTATTTGTGGATTTAGAGAAAGCGTACGACAGGGTACCGAGAGAGGAGTTGTGGTATTGTATGAGGAAGTCAGGTGTGTCAGAGAAGTATGTGAGGGTGGTGCAGGACATGTATGAGGACAGTGTGACGGCAGTGAAGTGTGCAGTAGGTACGACAGACTGGTTCAGGGTGAAGGTTGGACTGCATCAAGGATCGGCCCTGAGCCCTTTCCTGTTTGCAGTGGTGATGGACAGGTTGACGGACGAGGTCAGACAGGAGTCTCCCTGGACTATGATGTTTGCAGATGATATTGTGATTTGTGGTGAGAGTAGAGAGCAGGTTGAGAAGAGCCTGGAGAGGTGGAGATATGCGCTTGAGAGAAGGGGAATGAAAGTCAGTAGGAGTAAGACAGAGTACATGTGTGTGAATGAGAGGGAGGGCAGTGGAGTGATGCGGTTGCAGGGAGAAGAGGTGGAGAAGGTGGAGGAGTTCAGGTACCTGGGGTCAACAGTGCAAAGTAATGAAGAGTGTGTTAGAGAAGTAAAGAAAAGAGTGCAGGCAGGGTGGAGTGGGTGGAGAAGAGTGACAGGAGTGATTTGTGATAGTAGGGTATCTGCAAGAATGAAAGGGAAAGTTTATAGGACTGTGGTGAGACCTGCGATGTTGTATGGATTAGAGACAGTGGCATTGAGTAAAAGACAGGAGGTGGAGCTGGAGGTAGCAGAGCTGAAAATTTTAAGGTTTTCGTTGGGAGTGACGAGGATGGACAAGATTAGAAATGAGTTTATTAGAGGGACAGCACATGTAGGATGTTTTGGTGACAAGGTGAGGGAGGCGAGATTGAGATGGTTTGGACATGTGCAGAGAAGGGACATGAATTATATTGGTAGAAAAATGCTGAAGATGGAGCCACCAGGTAGGAGGAAAAGAGGAAGGCCAAGGAGGAGGTTCATGGATGTGGTGAGGGAAGACATGCAGGTAGTTGGTGTGAAAGAGGCAGATGTAGAGGACAGGGTGGTATGGAGACGGATGATCCGCTGTGGCGACCCCTAATGGGAGCAGCCGAAAGAAGAAGAAGAAGAAGAAGAAGAGGATTTCTGACTATATTTCGGATTCAAAGATATTTGGATTAGGAACTATTTTTTTCATAAAAAAACTTCTGCTAGTGGATCCCCACACTACATTTGCACCTCTATTGTCACACATAACCTTTAAATAAATTTTCATTGTGTTCCAGCGTGTCTGACATTTAAGTATATATAAGAGTTTATATTTATAATTTTATCTACCAGTACTTATAAATTTTTTTTTTTCTGTTAAAAAAAGATTCAAATTGTGTCAGGGAAGAACAGAACATTCACTAATATGATGTTCCTGACCTGCTGTGAGTCAGCTTGACAATCATGTAATAGTAATTCACAGTCAGTCCTGTGTCAGAGTTGTCGAGTCTGAAATTGCGTGAATTTTGGAGACGTAGGTCATATATCCAAGCTACATACCATCTTAGTCACTAAGGAAATCCAAGTACAGAGTGACAGAAAGCCAATCATGGAGTGAAGAGCATTTATGGTTTATTTTAAGTTTGTGTAAAAAACATTACTACCCAATAATCTGTAAATTAAGGTGCATTTATTGTTGTGTAATGAAAACGTATTAATAGTTAGTCATGTTTATACATCAATATACTCTAATCATCTGTTTTCCCTGCATTGTTAGGCAATTGGAAGATCTTTAGTGTCAGTTCAGTCGTACAATGTACAGCACATAGTTGGATAAAAGAACATTTCTCCACAGCCCAAGGTGCAAATACACATTCAAGACATTCACAGTGCTGATAATGCATTGATAAAGTGCAATGGGAATCTGAAGCATGTTAGAAGTGAGTAATGTAAAACAGGCGGGTGAGTTCCCGTGGAGGGGGTGGGTGGGTGGTTTTAATACTCCAATCACAGAAACATTTAACCTGAAATTAAGACATTAAAGTCAACACATCAAGGTCCATAGCTGATAATTGAGTGTCAGGGCGAAAATGGTTCTGACAGTGCAGTACTATGATTGTTAGTTCAGTCACAGTATTGTAAACAATTAAATAATGGCAGTAACTAAACTGCTGTGTGTGTGTGTGTGTGTGTGTGTGTGTGTGTGTGTGTGTGTGTGTGTGTGTGTGTGTGTGTGTGTGTGTGTGTGTGTGTGTGTGTGTGTCTGTCTGTCTGTTTGCTGTCGTTGAAAAATAACAGTGCCAGGGTTGTATTTTCTGTTTCAGTGCACACTTTTCCCACTTGGCTGTGAGGTTACCCACATTACCACTGAAGGTTGTGAACCACAAATTGTTAAACTGTTAAGATGTCCAAAGTTTTATTAGTGATTTACAGTGGTCATGCCCCCCCATGGTGATTTTTGTCCAAATTGTCTATAGTATGTGAGTGGGTGTTTGAGTGTGCATGCAGATGTGCCTTGCTGTGGGTTTCTTGGAATAAGCCTGGGATTCATGCTCACTTGTTGCCATGTGTTGGATAAATGGGATAGAAAATGGATTGATGGATAATTATTTATTGGTAATCGGTTTTACAGGTCAATTTAATGTTTGGAAGCTTATACTTTGAATAATATTTGAGGCTATATATGAAATTTTGTCTATATATATATATATATATATATATATATATATATATATATATATATATATATATATATATATTAATTGGAGTTTGCTAGGAAAGTTTTAGACTGTAATCTGGAGTAATATCACCTTTGTGAAACTAACAAGTAACTCTATATCTTAACCACACACTCCTTTTTATAGGTTTTGGTATACTTTTACATGAACTGCACACCTATATATAGCATTGTGGATGTATGAAATACCGAGCAGCATGTGTTTTGTGGTTATCCTGTCATTGAGCTGTTTTTAAAAAAAATATGACAGGAAGAAAAAAGCGGCTCCAGCATGTATCTCTAACACCTACATGCCCCTTTCTTCAAGCTGGCGCATATATGCCTGCTCCTTTCTCTCCTTGAAGTCTTCACCGTGTGCTTTGAAGGATTTGTCAGTTTCTTAGTAATATTAACCGTTGCGCTCTCATGTTGTGCAAATCAAAACAAAGAAAGAGAGCAAGCACATTCTGCAAAACAGCAGAATGATGCACAACAGCAGAAATGTCTGTCGGTAAGGGTTCAAATTGGCTTTTCCCCTGATTCTAATAGACATGCAAATGTAGTTTGCTTTACTAGGCATAACATATTCCAGTGGTGCCCATCTTTTTCATATGAATGGCTAAATAAAAATCTAACTTGATTAAGGTCATGGGCCTAAAATAGATGTTAAATTATACCAAATATTATATTCAAATTTAAGTTGCCATGGTTATGCTATCCTAAAATAGAATATCCTAATGTAACTATTCAGTGACCTCTAATGAGAGACATGGTCCTTTATGGCATGGTGATCAAAGATCTCAACTGGCCAACTTTGGGCTCAGTTCAGCCATCTCCATAATACACTATAATATACAGTATTTTGGTATATAATAAATGAGACTGTCCACAGAACTAATCTGTGAAATGTGACCTTTTTTCCATTTTGTTGCTTAAAAAACCGCCAAGCTGAGTATAGAAATGATCTATTAAATAACATAATGAAACTCTCCTTTTCAGAATGCTTAATCAAATGTTTGCTCAAACAACAAACAAGATAGAGGTTTCATTGATTACTTTTTTATTCAATTAAAAACATACACTGTTTTAATTAAATGTTGTTCCTTTATTAATACTGTCATATCAGACTATCAGAATGTACAAGCGTTTTGAAATTTGCAAGCATTGTTGAAAAGGTGTATAACAATCAGAAAATAAAGAAAACAAATATAGAAACTAATGCGTAGGTGCATGAGATATTTAAAACCGATTACACTATTCACTATTTACGGTTCAGTATTTGCTGATCTATTGTCTATAGGAATGCTGACCTTTTTTTTTTTAAAATCTTTGAAGAGGGTTTTATTTCTCCATAGCTTGTAGTACAAGTAGAGTTTGCTTTTTGATGTACTTTTGCTGAAATGTCAGGAAATGTTCATTCTTCTTATAGTAGTAAAATGTCAAATGTATAATTTATAAGAAAAACTAAAGAAATGAAAATCTTTTTGATTGTTGTTCCTTTATTGGGTGACAGAAGAGAGTAAATTCAGCTGCTCTCAGGGAAGATTAATTTCTGCTAGTAGGCAAGGATGGAAAATATTTGAGGAGTTGTGCTTCTGCACCATGCTTCACTTTATACTTTATACTTTTATTTTACTAAATATAGACTGAATATTTGGTACACTTTCACAATAAAAAAACGTACAAATACAATTTTCAAAGCATTCATTACAATCTTTAAATAGCTCTTCTTTTCTCACCAATGGCAGTATGCTGTACATAAATCGAATAGGAAATCACATTTTATTTGAATTTTCTATTAAACTCAATTAAAAGCATTTAAATAAGTTCATCAGTGTAGACAATTATATCAAGAATCGTGTCAGTCATCGTCAACTAGAACCTACTTAACTTCACACATTTATCAATTACTTTTTTATTTCTAATACTTGCTTTCAATAGCGACATTTTGACATTCAATAAAGTATGTCTACTTTTATTTGAATAGGGTTTAAATTCATACTGTCACCTTTGATGGTAGGCATATAGGACATATAGCTGAGGGTAGCAGTACTCAGTAATCAGTAAGCTTTTTTTGTATTTTTACATTTAATATTCTTGCAGCATTTTTTCAATAAAAGTTACATTGAAAACTGAATGACTATAAATAGTCTCCTAAATACTAATGCATTTAATACTTCACAAGCCAACTGTGATCGATTCGCAGTTGCTTAGTCATGGTTTCTGCTATACTTCTCCAAACAATAGTTTCCAGAAAAGAAATCACAGAACAAAGTCGCAGTTTGCTATAAAGATAATAAGTGTGCATTTGAGTCTACAAATGAATACAATTTTAATACTGTGTAAAACTGTCATGAAATTATTAAGACAAAAACAGTAAATTAAAGCTTTACATAAGAACAGAATTAAAGACAGCGAAATTATATTTCAATGAATCTGCTTCATCATTTGGCAGATAGCAACTGTTGACAGCAGGGTGCTAATGTGCCAATTCTTTAGAAAATAAAGAGGGGGGCCAACACTTAAACATAAATTCTTTATCAAATAATACTTTTGACATTTTAACATGAGAATTGCTTTACTCAAATAGGACGATTCTCAAGTGTTGCTGGTGCTGTTATCAGGCATGCTCTTTGAGGACAGTGAAGCAGGCATATAACCCTTAAAAAGACTCATTACTCTCTGCTTGTAGGTCTTAATTGCAAAAAAATAGATGACTGGATCCAGGCAGCAGTTGAGGTTCATCATGGACACTGTGATTTGAAGAGACATCTTGAAAGCCTTCTTTTCCTCGCAAGAGGGTTTATGGAGAAGTCTGCGCACCATAAACTGCATGATATTGATGTGGTATGGGCAGAAGCACAGCATGAAGCTCAGCAAAATCAGCAGTATTATGTTCTTGGCTCTGCTGCTTTTCCCTGACTTGCCAGTCATAGGGTTCTCCTTGGCCATCTTGGAAAGCTTGAAATTGATCTGGCTGTAGCAGCCGAGGATAAGTCCCAGGGGCACACAGAACCCAATAACACAGGCAAGCAAAAGCACATATGGGGTTTTTGCAGATTCGTCTAAGTTGGAGAACTCCATGCATGTTTTCTGACCTTCCCACTCCTTCATCATGCTTCTAAAGAGCATGGGAGATGTTTCCAGGAAAACGATTGCCCAGACTAGAATGCAGATTCTTCGTACCACCTTCAGACTCCTCAGCTTAGGACACCTGTGTGGATGCACCATGGCTAGGTAGCGGTCAGCACTGATGCAGGTCATAAAAGCGATGCCTGTGTAGGTGTTTGAATAGAAGATAACAGCAGTAAGCCTGCAAAAAAGATCTCCAAAGGGCCAGTCAAACCCACGAATGTAGTAAGTGATTCTACCGGGAAGAGCAAGAGTGAAGAGGGTATCAGAGATTGCAAGGTTGATCAGGTAAAGTGTGGTGGAGTTACATTTTTTCTTTTTCTGGCTGGTGATATACAGGACCAGGCTGTTGCCCGAGACACTGACAACAAGCACAGTAATGTAGAAGACAGGGAATAGAATTTGCGCTGATTCCTTGTTGGTAAATACATTGCAGGATTGGTTGGAAATACTTTCATTTGATGGAGATTGAGTGGCCATTTTCTTTGAAGGAAGAAAAAAAACAAAGATATTCATGGAAGAATTTGCTTCAGAAATTGTATTGCATTGAATTTGTGCACAAATAATGAGTTTTCACAATTTTTATTAGAAATATGGCCTAATGCTAAATTCCACAGTTTGAAATGAAAACAAGATGATGAACTTTAACATTTAACATTGACAATATCTACGCCAAATAAGATCATTCATTGGAAAAATAATAAATACTTACAATTAATTCAGGAGACTTGTGATGGCAGATGTTTCACTCTGAGCTTGTGGGCTGCAAAATGAGTGGGAGCTGTGCTGCCAAGGATTTGTTGAACTTAAGAAGCACCCACCTACTTTGCTCATTGAGGAGTTAGTGACAGCAGCTCTGAGTTCTGTTGCTCAAAATGTCTCTCAAAATTATGCTCAAATTCAGTTTATAACTTCAATCATTTTCTTATAAATGTGGTCACAGGGACAAACCCAGTGTAAATGTCAGCAGCCTTATGTCTTCTTTAGAAGTTAAATATGATGCTGCGCAGTGTTGTCTCTCAGTAATGGATTGATAATTAACCCTATATTAGCATGCTTCCATTTTTTTAAAAGTCTAATCATCTCCTTAATGTTAGAAAAATATCATGTTATATTTTTTTCATGTAAAAACCACAAACACCTGCCAATGCAAAGTGACCTATTTAGACAGAGGATGTTGAGGTAAAAATATGCTTGCACAATAACCCCACAGCAAAACATGAGGAAGATCAATATAATGTGCAAACACTGTGCAGATATACACTGAAATTAAGTATTGTTTTTTTATTTATTTATTTTTTTTTATTTTACATTAGAAGCATGAATATACTCTAATCTAATGAGCTACTAAATACATTTTTGTATGATGATCCCACACAGATTTCAACAGCGTAGCTGATGTTCCTATAGCACCTGTGGTTTTGGTAGTGTTGTGTCATCACCGCCTCTTGATTCTACTCAGAGAAAATAAGCAAGATCAGATTACTGTTAACCAAAGAACTTAAAAGCATTACAATTATTACACAACTGTCATTGACATTTAAATACAGACAGGTGACGAATAAAAAGGAAAAAAGTCAGAGTCAGGCTGGGTTTTGCTGGAACGGCCACCGTTCATGTCAGATCTCATACACAATTGAACACCTACGGGAGATTTTGATTCAATTTGATGTGTTAGACGGTGCTGTCCATCACCAGCATTAAAACACCAAGAAGAAGAATGGTAAACCCTCTATTGGGTAGTATTGAATCAACACATTACTAAGACACAAGTTTTTGTCTGTAAAATGCAACTGAAATACAATTATGTGCAATGCATTGTATTAATGTTATATACTGTATGGCCTGGTACTGTGTGCGTATTCATTTGGTAACTACAAAAAGAGCACTGATTCTATACTCATACTGTCGACAAATCACAGCAGGTAAAGAGGAAAAACTATATTATCAAGAAGAATTCATGAACTGATATTTGCTGCAGTTTGCAGGAACATTTTGATTTATGAGCAACCAGCTAAGAGCAAAAGCATGTCTTATACAATTGTTACACAACACAATGTTGGTTCAATATCCATATTATGTTACATCGCATTATAGATCTGTGCATCAATGCATTACAAAAATTTAACTTTAGAATACCGAGCAGGAGGTAAATAAATCTTCAACGTTGTGGCTAAATTGTAGATAATAAATTCTACACACTCCTAAAATAAAATGATTATCCAAGCCCAGAAATGCACAATATCAAGCTTGTAATGATTTTATTACCAAATCTTTAGTCAGCAAATTAGCAAGAGCAACACAAAAGAAATTCCTTACTGTGTACTTCATGTGCCACCATTTGCTTGTTTGATTTTACTTAACTGGGAAGAAAACATAAACTTGGAAATTCTTTATATAATTAAAAAAAACTATATAAATTCTTGATATTGTCTTCAGTAAGGTAAAATCATAATTTTTTTTAATGAAATGAAAATGTTAAATATTTAATGCTAAATTTAATGCGTGTCAATGCAGGTTTTACTACTGGATCAACTGATTGAAGCCTTTGAATGGAACACCATTGACTCACAAGCATTTACAGCTACCTCATAATAAGGTCATTTATGTATTTGTCTAATTCTTGTCTTTGTCTATTTTTGACCATTGATTTGGTGTTAAAAGCTTCATTTTATGCCATTCTAAACTAGGCCCTTTTTTCACAGCAGATAAATCTGGCATGGACCATACCAGGGCCATGTGCCTGCAGTTTACAGTCAATACAGGTACTGTTCAGTCCAGTGTTGATCTACCGCATAGCTTTCTTTTATCCTGGTTTTGTTGTAATTGAAGTGGATGGCTTTAGAGACCAGCAAAAGGTCACTAATTGGCGCAAGTCACATGCAGTTATGACACGGCGTACTTAGGTCACACCACGCAGGCCATGTGTAGATGGCATCACCTGCAAGTTAACACCCTGCAGATTTTATGCTCCATTAATTCACTGCACAGAGTTAAAGATCTGTCCAAGAACACTGAAAAAAAAAAAGAAATGACACTGATGTTTTGCATGCACAGTAAAGAAAATAGTTTTCTTAGCGAGCCTTGAAAAGTTTAGTCGACACACTCAAGCTTTGGGCATTTACAGTAAATAACTCATTACTACATTCATTGTATGTCTAGGATTGAAATATTAGGCTAAACAAGAAACAAAAGAGAGGGGGAACAAAGCCCACAGACTGCATACCGGATTTTATTATCAGTATAACACAGTGTGGTATAGTTCTGTCCCTGTGATTTGCATCGCTTACCCTCTTATCATGCCTTCTGTGAAAACGAGGGGGAATTATAGGGTGCCTCAGTGAATAGTCACTGGTATATCTTGCCATGCCTGAGTGTGTCTATGCGGTGTTGATGGCTCTGTGACAGAAAAGGTTTTTGGATATTGAAAGTGACGACCCAGCATGGGACATGCATGAAAGTCACTTCTTAGAGATCTGACCTTTTTATTTTCATTCTTGAGGGGAGGGAGGTCAGAGTGAAACTGATTTGGGGGGAATTATACATAAGACAGTGAAGCCAGAGTACCATAAAACAAAACATTTGTAAATCATATTAAAAATAGCTTGCATTGAATATGCGTGTGTGCTGCATTTGGATATCTGATATACAGATCCAAAATCAAGAAAGTTCAAAAGGTTTACAATAAGATTAGGCTTAAAAAATACAGAATTCTGATTTGATTATAACAAATTATAGATACATTTTAGGGAGTCACAGGGTAGTCACAGGGTACAGGGTTAATGTCCAGCTATGACAGTGTACTCTAGTTCAAGACTCCTGTGGAAATTCTTTTTCCTATGTGCTATTGTAATGTGCAATTTGCTCAAGTCTGGCATTTAGTCATAAATAGAAACACTCTGCCATCATTCTTGTCCACAGCCTTTTGTGGGTTCTTGTGCTGGTTTTAGACTTTCACCTGAGTACCTGATGTGAGACAACTGACTGGGATCAACGCATGAAAAACGCACAGTGTATTCTGCAAATTTCTTCTTGCTTGTTTTTTTCTGAGAATTAGATGTCGTGGGGGTGGGGGTGGGTATCTGAATACTATAGAGATGTTTTCAAGCTACAACTGCTTACGTAAATTCATCCTATCTTCACAATCAGATTATGTGGGCATATACTATATTTCCACTACTGAGTTTCCATTTTCACACAACAGTGAAAAATACATTCACACACTAATGTAGTTAATCATGATAAATATAGATTGTATGATTTTAAGTTGTGAGATGATTGTTGCATTTGATGGAATCTCTTTGGATTATGCCATCTTCTTATAATATGTATATATATTGTACACTCTGACAAGTCAGTATTTTCTTTTTTTTTTCATAGCTATTATTTCACTCGTGCCTCTTTATATTTTAATGCCATTATTATAATTTACAGATGTAAGTAGATGATTTACACCATGTAAAATATCCAATGTGTAAAATTAGATGTGTGTATATATATATATATATATATATATATATATATATATATATATATATATATATATATATATATATATATATATATATAGAGAGAGAGAGAGAGAGAGAGAGAGAGAGAGAGAGAGAGAGAGAGAGAGAGTTGTTATATATATAGTTATTATGTATGACAGATACAGATATATTTTATAAATGACCACTAGGGGGAACTGAACACTGCACTTGATGAAATGTAAACAAAATCTTGACAATATCCTGCAGGGATTCCCACTACCATGCTAAAATAATAAACCTAACCGAATTTCTGGGGGGAACAAGTTGAGAAACTTTGAGAAGACCACGCAGTATTTTCTCACACACACACACACACACACACACACACACACACACACACACACACACACACACACCTGTGTCACCTGCATTATTGGCATAGCTTCACCTTTTCCTAACATCCAGTTCAATACAAGCTCTGCTGTATATCTCTCACTTCCCAGCACCATGGACCCTTTTCTGGATAAACATTGTGGATGAATGGTAATGATACTGTGAAATATTATTTTTGGTATGGCTCTCAGGGTGTGAAATGGAGAGTAGTGAGACTCGGGTTGCCTTTGAAGCTGCCCTGCCCCGGCACATATGGCCAGGCCTCCTGCTGGCTCTTTGTTGGTGGCGATGGCAGTTCTTTGTCGTTGGCCTCATGTGGCTTGTGTCCGTTCCCATCATCACCAATTACACATTGCTCTCTGGACAGCCTTCTTTAACCATTTCAGTCAGTTTGACTTGCGTGAACACACCCTGTGCGCATTTCTCTGCTTGTCAGATTTAGCACTGTTTAATTACTGCACCCAAACAGACAGTGGAACCTGCAGTGCTTTTCAGGAGCAGGGTGTCCTGAGTGGGTGAATGCGGGAATAGGTGTGTGGACGGCACAAAGAATAAGACTGGTTATTTGATTGTGTGTTTTCTGTACATGAATGGATATGGCTAAGGAAGTGTCTGAGATTTTCAATGGCTCTGTATGTGTTGGTAAGTGTTTGTTTATGAGTGTGTGTGTGTGTGTGTGTGTGTGTGTGTAAGTCTATAGACATGGCCTTATTGTAGCTGATAGCGTATAGTGCTATAGATTGACAGTGTGTGCCAGGCCTGGCTGTAGGCTGTGTGAAGAGTTAAACCAGGTCTGGATTCTCAATTGCACTCAGTGGGGGAGAGGTACTCAGCTCGCGGGGACCCCGCAGCCAGCTGGCTTCACACAGACGAGCTGCGCCCTGATTGTCTGCCTCGCAGTGCGTGTGTGTGTGTGTGAGAGTGAAAGAGAGAGAGGAGAAAAGACAAATGCATTTTACATACATACATGTTTCCTTCTGACGTCATTTGTTAAAATATTACTTTGAATATTAAATTGAATTATAGGAAAATATTACAAAAAATGTACTATGACTACACCCAAAATGTCCCATGTCACAGGAAATGTTAGCTGATTTTAAAGTTGTACAAGTAAAGCACCTCTTGTGCTCTTTGTGGCTAATCTGTGAGTGAAACACTTGAGGTAAACCACCTGAACTGCTGATGACTTCTGCACTGTACATGTATAGCACCAGTCATTGTCACAAGGCAGGTACCATCGTTTACACCTATTCACATGCTCCCATTGAATCAAAAGATGAATTTATACTGACAGTAATAAAATAAGTCACATTTCCATAAATCATTCTGTAAATGCATTTATATAAAAAGCCAAACAAAGAAAAAGGAGGGAAAAAAACATTATTATTGCTTATGATAGTTTTCATCCAGAAGACTCTTTTTAAAAACAATTAGCAGAAACTTTTATATGATTTCCTGACTAATATTACCGACTTTGGATTGTGCATTAATGTCTATTTATAATTATTTTTTATTTTTTATTAAAGATATTATTTTAATTATAGAAATGGTAAACATAAAGTCGCAGTGTATATGTGGTAATGTTGAGGCAAGAAAGAAAGAAAGAAAGAAAGAAAGAAAGAAAGAAAGAAAGAAAGAAAGAAAGAAAGAAAGAAAGAAAGAAAGAAAGAAAGAAAGAAAGAAAGAGAGGGAGGGAGGGAGGGAGGGAGGGAGGAAGGGAGGATGGAAAAGAGAAATATTCTCAATTAATGGCAATCAATTATTTCAATAATTTAATTATTGTTATCCATGTCCATGTAAATTCTTGTTCTAAGAAAGCATCTTTCACATGATGCATTAATACAACATTCATACTTATGAAAAAAGGACAATAATGACTATAATCCCAAAGTTTTGTATTTGCAGCTTTGAGTTCTTCTGCCTACCCCACAATATTTATGTAATGTTGTAAATCAAAGCCACTTGTCTCTGTCTCCTGGTTTGTATCTGAAGACATTCCATTTGTCTTGGCTTTTACTGGCTTTTACTTCATCTGAGCCACAGCCCATATTTTGTATGTCATTTTGGCCACATTTATATTGTTTCCTTTATGGAACGTGGACTAATTATATGAGCAGCACCGCTCACCAGCTAACAGAGTGACAGTTGGTATTATTGGAGTGATCAGGCTGCTCCTAGGCCTCTGCTCAAGCTATTTGATGTGTATTAACTATAATTGGTGCCATAGCTGTGATGATGTTTAGTAAACCCCTCGTGCCATTTTCCAGAAGCATACCCAGGAGGAATTTGGGGTGGACACTGGTCCTTGGAGTATCTTAAGAGATCTTCAACCTAGCCCTCCATAACTTGTGTAAAGAGTACAGAAATTATAAGATTAAAATAAAGTAAAAACAAAATGCTTTCTTTCAGGGTTAGCTGAGATCACCTATAGGCACAGGCTTGGTAATGACTGTGTTTTTTATCCAATAGGCTTTGAATTATAAATCTGCATGCTTTTATTCAATGCATTTTGATATCCTTTTCATTATTTACAGTCACTAGTAAATAAGCGTTTCATTGATTCTTTTTTATTGGAAATTACATTGACTTAGCATAACTAACTGTAAAAGACTTGCAATATAATTGCAAATGAAGTAGAAATAACAGTGAGAAAAGCTAGATTAAACTAAAAATGATACACATCTAAATCAGTTGAATTTAGCAAATAACAAAGAGTTAAACAGGAGACACACCTTTGGTTGATATCAACATAAAGTGCAGTTTTGTTCTCTTTTTTAATGTTGTAGAAATGTACACTTAAGCCTAAAATAAAAACGATAATGCTGTAAAATTGCTGGTTAGAAAGAAAGGCTTGATTTTTTTATTTATTTATTTTTTTTTAGTATAAAATGTATTCAGTAAATAAAAACTATTTCTTAAGCTTCAATACTTGATGAAACTTTGTCGATGAAGAACCCCGAAAACATAATGTCAAAATTTGGCAAATCTTAAATGCAGTTCCAGTTAACTCAGATTATATAAACGGATTTGTAATTCTCATTTCCATTAAATCAAAGTCATAAAACACATAGATTAAATAATACTGTTTAAACATGGTAAGCACCCATGAATGAAATAAATAAGGTTCCTCTTCTTCTTCTTGACATAAATTAAAATGAAGAGGTATTAAATCAAAATGAAGAAGCACTTCTTAATATGTTGTTGTCTGGTTTGTGACATCCTCAGATGCTTTTTTTCTCTTCCAGTAGTGCAATAGACAGAGGAGTAGCAGGTTATACATAGCTGCCTTCTTCTAACATTGTAGTACTGCTGAAAATCAACAGTGACAGTGAGCTGCTCATTAAGCCCAATCAGTGTCAGAATGTGTGTGTGTGTGTGTGTGTGTGTGTGTGTGTGTGTGTGTGTGTGTGTGTGTGTGTGTGTGTGTGTGTGTGTGTGTGTGTGTGTGCGTGCATGTTTTAAAATTTTGTTGGGGACCAAATGTCTTCACAAGAAATTAGAGGTATGGTGGGGATTTTTCTGTATGAGAAACAGCAGCTTTTTTACTTATAAAACCAATAGAGAGTGATGGTTAATATAGTAAGTATATAGTATTATAGTTAGTGCCTGTTCATATTGTATTATTATTATTGTTGTTGTTGTTGTTGTTGTTGTTGTTGTTGTTGTAGTGGTAAGAGTAGAGTAGTAGTACTAGTAGTAGTAAGTCAAACGTGTATGAGAGAGAGACAGAGAGAGAGAGAGAGAGAGAGAGAGAGAGAGAGAGAGAGAGAGAGAGAGAGAGACTGGTCATTGTCCTATACTTGGTCCTAGTACTTATCTCTTGCACACAGGCAGGAAAGGAAGTGCTCCTGCTCTCTGCACACCTTCATTCAATACCTAATATACTCACTTTTGCTGGCTATTTATTTATGCTCAAATCTTACTACTATTAATTCACCCACTATTAAAACAAAAGACATGCCTCAGTGATACAGTATATAACATATACATATAGAATAACCTATAAACAAGTGGGTGACAAATTAAAGGTATACTCGCAGCTTGTTTTTGTTTTCTGAAAGTCTTATTACAGACTACAATATAATTAGTAATCATCTGAAGAACAGTCCTAAATATCATACATAAAGAAAAATCCTAAATGAAGGTACTGTGCATGATTAAATAAAGCAATGTTCATCCAGGACCAAGATGCTACATCAAACATCACACAGAACTACACAAAGATGGATGGATGGATGGATGGAAGGATGGATGGATGGATGGATGGATGGATAGATGGACGGATGGACGGACAGACGGAAGGACGGAGGGACCGATAGATAGATGAACTCATGAATTCACCTTATTAAACTGGTAATGAGGTAAAGTATTTGTTTATTGCTGTAATGCAGCCCTAAATGTTGGTCATTTAGAAATAATGTTCATATTTAAACACAGTATTATATTCATTTACTAGCATCAGATTGATTTAGTATAATAGACATACTATTTCCTTAATGGAGGGAAAACCACACAATGGATTAAACCCCATCTGCTTAACTGCTAAACTTTTCTCAGGGACAAATATACTAAGTGTTGGTGTACATTCTAACGCCTTGTCACAGTTCGGCTCCTTTTGAACGGGCTTCAGCAGTGAAAAATGAGAAACAAATGTTTCACTGACAGTTGTTCTCATGCCCGGGGAGGGAGGATATTTATATAAAAAAAGGTGCTAACATAAACAGGGTTTATGGACTGGGCAACACTTCGGGTGTGATGAGGGGCAAGAGCAAATTTGGCTCCTTGAGAATTTTAATGTGTGAATTATGTGATTTATTTTTTCCTGTCTGACTGGCTAGCTGGATGGATGGATGGATGGATGGATGGATGGATGGATGGATGGATGGATGGATGGATGGTATAATGGAAATGGGTTAGAGATGGTGAATTGGTATTTGTTTGTTAAAATAAAATATCATGATATACAACTCACGATTCATAATTTATATATTACGGAAAGATTATTTAAACTTTTTTAATTTATTTGGTTTTTATATTTCGCTTTGGTTGCATATTTGACTTATACATGCATTTTAACATTATACTATACCGTTATAACATCCTACATATTTGACAACATAAGAAATAAAAGAAAAATTCTAATTTCTACAAATATTATCTGTACACACTCATACTTACTTTATACATCCATGCCTATATTATATCACCCTATTACTAAAGACTGTTTACATCATGTTTTTGCACATCTTTTCTTGACTGCTGCTATAGTTTTTTTGCACAAACCATCTTGTTTCCATTTTTGTTTAATTACATGTTCACTCCTGTACTCAGTTCTGTTTTACACACTGCACTGTGTAAAATACAGCAGGTTTACTGGCAGCGCTATTTTGTGTTTTGTGTATTGGTCCTACACTCTCTTGTGTTGTCTTTGCACTGTCTTGTGTTGTCTTTGCACTGTCTGTCTTGCACTGTTTGCACCAGGTTGTGGCGAGGACACTTACTAATCCTTAGCTCTGTGTTTTCTGTTATGTAGCTTTATGTTGTTGTATGTAGCATCAGGGTCCTGGAGGAGCGTTGTTTCATTTCACTGTGTACTGCGTCAGCTATAGATGGTTGAAATGACAATAAAAGCTTCTTGACCTGTCTTGACTTGTTTTAATATGGCTATTTTAAACTATTCATTTCTTTGCATATTTGGCCAGTTTATAGGTCCCAGGGTTCAATAATCAGCCACATGTAAAGACACAGCTTCTTCGTCCAAGTAATGTATTAATAATCAGATGCCGCTGTCACTTGTCTTACTGTCAGTGTTCACTTGTTTTCAAAATTCACGGGTCACTGGAGTGGCATTTGGTACTTGTCCCCAGTACAAGTCGTGTCCTTACTAACTAGCCAGTTGTGACCACTGTGTGAAGCCATGCTTATGGCAAGCCGATTTCATAATGTTGACCATGTAAGTGACAAGGATGATGGGGGAAATGCTTATGCAAAACTGAATATAAATAATGCATGAACTCATATCAGCCTAGAGACCACACAAACATGGTACATATTGAAATAAGGCAGCACATTGTCCTTGTCTTTTTGATGAGGAGGAACGCTTGAAATGGAGAGGGAAAGAGAGAGAGAGAGAGAGAGAGAGAGAGAGAGAGAGAGAGAGAGAGAGAGAGAGAGAGAGAGAGAGAGAGAGAGAGAGAGAGATTGAGATTGCATTAACATTGAACAAAATGGATGATGGATGCATTATCAACAGTTACACCACTGATGCTTAAGGCTATGCTCTGAGACATGGTTGCTCACTGATTTTAAGTATTAATGTGAGCTTTAATGTGTTTTTAATACTTAAAAAAAAAAATAAATACAGATAAATATATCTATTTGTAATAGCCTTAATTATAGAAGTTCTGTCGCTTTATTTTACACCTACATAGAGACTATAAACACAGACATAGAGTCTTTTGATTCTAGAAATAAGCCCTTTGATTCCTTTCATCATTGTTTAGGTACATGTGCATTGAAATGTTTGTTCACCTCAAACCTGCAGACCACATGTTTGCAGTAAACAAGGCTCCCACAGGAGGGAATTTTTTAAGCAGGTCTGAACATGCTCATTAATTTGGTTAAATGAAGTGAGAAAGTAGGAGTTGGGGCCAACCAACCAAACTCAGGGATTAAAAAACTTTAAAAAAAAGAGGAAAAAACTTCCCTTGTAAGCGTTTTCTATGATACAGGGTGACGAGACTGACCAGCTGCCACTGCCACTAGGTCAGCAGCTCCAGTAGTTTTCATTTCCCCTCAATTTAACCTGAAGATAGATGATGATTTGACATAGACACTCAGCCATACATTGAACTAAAATGATATAAATCAAGAAATTCTAAATAATCAAAACTATTCGATATACTTGAATATGTTTTTACTATGTGTACGTCATATTTTGAAATACTGTACATTTTTCAATTAAATTGAATGTTGACACCTGTAATACATTATCAGCATAACAGGAACACCTTGGATGGGACACCAGCCTATCACAGAGCATTATTTACATTTATTATTTATTTAGATTAGTCAATACATCTAGTGCCGTAATTATTAATGTGGGTGGAAAAACCTCCAAAACTTCACACAGACTTAATCACTTAGAATTATAAGTGTGATGTGATATAGTGTGTGATGAGCTATAACAAGACAATTTAAAATCATGTGCAAAGTACTTTGTACAGCATTTGTTTGCAATCTATACATGCATTGCTTATGTGCAACTGTGTACAATATCATGCTCATCACTAATATATCAATGAATATGTCCAAAAATATTTTTCTTGCTTGTTTCACTTTAGACAATTTTTCTTGAAATGCTGCCTATTTCTCTTTTTCTCTAAAAAAATTCAGAGCAACTATTCGATTTCAGCGTATTATTTATTTAGTTTTTGACATTTTTATTATGATTTTAGTACAAAGTTAAAGATTGCTCTTACATATGACCACTATTTCAGGCTCTTTTTCTTGTAAGCTCAATTGTTTTTCAACCCATCAAATCATTCTGCCACCTGCAATCATAGCTCCTTTAGCAATAATCAGCAGTGCGCACTGGCCTTCAAGCCAAACAATAGATCATCATGCTTCTTGAAAAAGGGTCAGTAAAATGAACAGGGGAAACTCACTATTCACAAATCGGAGAGTCCACTTGGCTGGTGCTTACTCATCTGTAAAAAATCAGGGAGCATTGGAAAGTTTATATAAAAGGGCATTTGACAGTGCCATGCTGTTCCGTCAGTGCAGCACATGCTGCAGGCTCTGGCATTCCCAATTGGCTTCCAGGTCATTGGGTAGCAGCAGCAGGGAGCAACGCGCCGAGCCTCACGGCAAGCCTCTGACTCACAGCTGGATGTGTAACAAGGTATCATAGGAAATGAGTTGGCAAAACATCACTGGGCTGAAGAGTGTGAAAAAATTGCCATGATATCATTTGTAAAGGTAAGCGGGTGAACACGGTTTAGTGTTCCAGAGTCATGTTCTCCAGCCTGCCACAAGACTTCCGTTTCCTTGGGAAACCAAATAAATATTAAAACATCTCATGGTTGAGGACGATGTGGCTTTAAAGTGTGGAATGATTTGGCATGATTGGTGGTTAATATTTATTTTCTGTTTGAATTCATTTTATAAGATCCTCTCTAACAGAAATATCTAAGTTTAAACGAATATATTTTACATACAATTTTATTGCATTTATATTACTAACTAGCTGGGGTATTTATAACATGTTTTAGAATTACATTTTGGAATTTTTTTTTAGATGCTTATTTACATATGATAAATGAGCGAAGCATAAAAAATGTATGGTGTTTTGTTTACATTGTAGGAATTTTTTGTGCATTGTGGGATTCTTCAAAAATTACCAGAGTCTGCATGTCACCTAGTTTATACCATATAACACAGTCCTGTATAGTTAATATTTTAATCATCATTCTACAGATAATTAGTTAAAAAAAAGGAAAAAAAAGGAAAAATAAATAAATAAATAAATATATATATATATATATATATATATATATATATATATATATATATTAAATGTATATGTATATATGTTCAACAACATTATTGCTCACTGGTAAGACTGGTAATCAAGTCAATGTTCAAATAGTTCCCTGCTGTATTGATACTTACAAATGTTCTAATTTAAGGAACTTAAATTAGAAAGGAATTTTATATATATATATATATTTTTTTTTTTTTTAGAGGAATATTACAATGATTGAGTCTAAACGTATAAGCAAACCTCAAAGGAAGCGTTCATTTTGTAGTAAGATATCTATGAAGCACATTTGTTTATTTCAAGAAAGCAAGATCAAAACTTTTAAGCAGGTCAATTTTTTCAGATACGCTTTTGGTTTCTGTCATGCAACTACACCTTTGGAGTTCTCTCTCTCTCTCTTCGTCCCTCTTTTTTTGTTTTAGGAGAGATCATAGTTGAATATCAGAGCCAAGTAAATCTAATCAATTATACAGTTTTACAGATAAAATATTCAATATAAATCAAAACACATTTTCAAAAAGTCACAGTATAATGAGAAATTTAAATTGGAAAGAGAAACCGTTTGTTTATTAGAAATGCTGGAGTGGGGTGGTGACTTGCCATCCATAAATTTTGTCACTCCTAAATCTCCAGACCTCAATCCTGGCACTATTTCAAGATTTTTAATGAACCCAGACATCAGAGACATCAAACCCTGGTGATGCATTGTCCATTTGTATCAGGGAGTGCTATGGAGGACAAAGGAGGGAAGGAGAGGCGAGACATGTATTCTTACATAAAAATTCACCATTGGCTTTTGGAAAGGATCATTAGGTGCTTTCCATGCTGTAGGCTGGCATCAAAGGAATACAGCAGGTATACTGATTTCTCTAAAGTGAGGGAAATTGCTTGGGTCTTGAACCACTGTGTGCAATATTGATTAACTTGCTTCATATGCCATTCGCCCTTCTTTGGCTGAAGCAAACCCAAGCTGCTTTTGGGGGCTCAGTGGTTCCTAGGGGAGACCAGAATAGAAGTTGAGTATCTTGCTGTGATCCAAAGAAAGTGTGCCAAATGTTATCAAAACGGGATTAGTGGACAACAGTTGTGGATAATGAAGGCTGAAAAAAAAAGGTAGTTTCCAAGTAACCAAAGAGTGGAATTTTCAAACTATAACGCATCTGATTTATTTTGCATTTGTGCGAAGGTCTGTATGTGATCACACAGATCTTACACTCATACTGCACTCAATAAGTCGCACGGTCTTACCATTGGTATATTACTATATATTACCTTATATGACTAGACAAGTGGTCAGATATGTTCAAATGGAAGAAACATCCAATGAGATACATTCAGTATTCAGCATATTGTACCATGTGCAGAATGAGATTGGTGTAGCTGAAGAGTGACTATAGTCATGTTAGAAGTAGAGGTGCACAGCAGGCTTGGTTTTGAGCCTACGCTTCTCACAGCTGCTAACACATTTTCATGCATTTGAAACAAATTGGAAAAATAGAAGCAGGACTGATTTCACCAGATGTATAGCTGCTGCTACCCAAGGCTATCCCATGTACAGTATATGTATTATTACTAAATCACACAGGAACAGTCTACTGGTTTATATGGTTAGAGTGCAGTTTGAATTCTGAAGTGATGAATATAAAGCTGTAACAAACTAATCTTTCATTTCTGAATTTATACAAATTGCTGTATACTTTGAATGGGACTCGAGTATTTGATGGTAGCCTATTCGCACCCAGATGGCTTATTTCTTTTCTGCATGGTGCTCTTGTGGAGCTTGCAGAGGTGTCCCCCAATTTCGTGCAACGCTCTGTGCCCACAGCTAACAAACATCCGGGGACTGCTTTTTGAATCCTGACATTTGGAGAGAATCCCCTGCTGACTTAATCATGCCAAATATTGCGTGTCATTTGTGAGGCACACATGGACCTGGCTGACGGTAGTAGTAGTAATCCGCCTCTGCTGTGCAGAGCTCCTGGGGTGCTCAGTCACTGCAGTCCTTGCTCTTATTTTCCTGTCACGCTTGCTCATACAAATAACAACCAGCATCATCATGCAATGGATTTTCATGGAAGTATAGGTGTGATGACTAAGTAGGTTTTAAAAAAAGAAGGAAGGCCACACCGGTAACAGATAGCAGGGCAACTGGGTGAAACACTGCTTCGAAATGATTTTTACAAAACCACCAGACTGCATAATTCTACATAATTATTGTCTGTTAGGCCAAAATAGTCTGTCTGTGATACAGCTTTAAATTCCCTCCTGGCCACGCCTATCGTTCTTCGACCAATCAGAAAGCGTCACACGCACAAAGAGACGCGGCCGCCAGCCAATAGAAATGTAGTTGAAGATGATGGTGAAAACATGGCGCTCTGCATGGCTCGGGTTTCCAGGAGACAGTCTGCTCAGTAAGTTTTGAAAGATCTCGCTAGAGATCACTCATTCTTCAGGACACGTCTCTGTGTTGGTTCTGTAGCTTTTCCTGCTTCTCGGCAGAGGTGAAAGAGAGGTTATAAAGCCGATATAAGCCATTTTGCGTTCCTGGTAGTCAGGGTGAAGCGTTCATTGCGATTTCATGACATTGACATTCATAGATGTGTTTGTGATTGTAAGTGATTTTTCCCATAAAACACAATAGCTGTTTTGCAAACAGTTTGAAGGCTGATTAATTTATAAAAAAGCTAATTTCATGTCATTCAGTGACCTGTGTCTAGTCAACCAGTGCAGCTGCAGCAGCTGTTTATTTATACACTGTATGAGTGCGTGTGTGCGTGTCAAGTGAATGACACATCCGTGCACTCGAAAGTGTTGCCAGGTCCACGGTTTTCCCGATTTATTTTCCTGACTTTTCGCTATGGGTTTATTTTATCTTTTTGTTTTATATATTTTGTTGCAGATTGTGCTGGCATTTTTAATGCATATAAATAATTATACTTGTATCTATTACAATGAATTTATTCTAATCAATTAATTCAGTCCTCCAAATAATAGAAAAATTGGCAAAAATTTATGTCATAGAAATGCCTTTCTCAGCACTGTTGTGTCACTCAGACGCTGTATATGAAAAGCCACTAGCATTGTGGCTCATCTCACACACTCCTTATACACACACTCTTCACTCTCCTATTGTCTGGGGAAAAAGATATCGTAGTATTCATACCCTAGACCAGGGGTCACCAACGTGGTGCCCGCGGGCACCAGGTAGCCCGCAAGGACCACATGAGTAGCCTGTGGGCCTTTTCTGAAAATAGCTGTTTTCTACTTTGTTAAATCATTGTTGATCCTTATTATGAGAAATCATTAACATGATCCGTGTCTTCACATAGATGAATATCATTAATTATTAAAAATAACATATAATAAAATGTAAATTGAGCAAATTTCAGATCAAACTGAAAACTGTGTGTATTAAACTGGTAGCCCTTCACATTAATCAGTACCCAAGAAGTAGCTCTCAGTTTCAAAAAGGTTGGTGACCCCTGATCTAGACTATGTAATGTGAGCCATTTGACTACTCAATACAAAGAGAGTGGACTGAGATACACACACACACACACACACACACACACACACACACACACACACACACACACACACACACACACACATACATATACATACATAAATGAATACATTAACTGTTTGCACAAAGTTGCATTTTTGCCCAAATTGTTAATACAATTCATTCATTGTTATATAGACAATACATTCTACTGTAATGTACTGAATTTGTGGGTGATTTAGTGCAAAAACACAAGAAAGTGAGACAGTAGACACAGTGACACACTACATGTCAAACAAGTGTGACTTTAAGTTGTGCTCCAGTGAGTTTTGTGGAGTTCTGTGTCTTGTTACTTTTGGTTAATTTATTTTGTATTATGTAGCCCTTCGGAATGATGTTTCTTTTTATTGTGTTCCGTATTTTATATGTTTAAAATGACAATAAAAGCGTACTTGATGTGTCTTACTTGTTAAAATAACAAAATGCTTTATTCTTGTCACATTTACAGCCAGTTTTTTTTTTATATATCCCAGTGACATTAGGAGCTGGGGTCAGAGTGCAGGGTCAACCATGATACAGCACCCCTGGGCTCCTGAGGCTTAAGGGCCTTGCTCAGGGACCCCGAGAGTGGCAGCTTGATGATACCGGGGCTTTAAACCCAGTCTTCTGATCAGTAACCCAGAGCCTTAACCACTGAGCTACGACTTTTCCTAATAGTTTATTTGTTTAAGGAAATCTTCAAAATCCAGAAAAGGGCCACTTTTAAATAGTCTTGCAATTCAGCCAGTATGTTTAGTCAGCACTAGGTCCAGAAATAATTTAATTTAAAGGGCCAATGTTGGGCCACCAGGACCAACAGGCTTTCATCTACTTCAAATCTACTTTGGCCCAAAGTTGGGCAGGTGATGGAGGGTTTATTTTAAAGTCCGACAAATACCAAAGTTTAATGTTGGCACTTGTTATATCAAGTGGGACAGCATAGCCAGCCAAACCTAGCACTGATCTGATGTCGGTTTGCTCCTTAGGTTTAACCATTTGAGGAATATTTTATAAGGAATCAGTTTTTTCTTGATACTGCAACTTTATTTTGCTAAAATGCTTGATTACTGTGAAGTGGAAATGTATTACATTTGTGTTTTAAAAATCCCACAATTCCATTCCTGGAAATGTCTCTCACTATGTGGTTTTCCATAAGTAATGTTGAAGCAAGGCTCAATTGTCAAATTCTTCCATTTTCTTAATTGGATTATGAAGACGTTTTAGCTATAATTATAATGCCTAAGTATGTCCTTTAAATGTTTTGCCTGGTAAAAAAAAAAAAAAAAAAAAGAGGTGATGGGTGCTTCACTGTATTTTAAATAGCGTTAACATGTTTGTTCCGTCTACACTGTGCTACAAGGTACTTTCTTTTATTTCACCTGCTTCTCTGGTGACTGTAACAGTCACATTGCAATAATACAGATGCCTTTAAATAACTCGGCCACATCCATGTACTGGATCATAGTCCACATTATGAATTGCTTTTACATTTTCTGAAGTAGCATTTTTTCTTCCAGTGTAGATGGAATTTATCCAGCAGTATTAAATTAGGAGGCAGGGAATGGACAAGGGAATATATCTTAATGCTGTAAAATTTAATTTAAGATTAAACTAAACGTCCCTTTTTCATCAAGCCCTCAACTGCCTGCATGTGAGATTTTTAATTATGAACTAACTGATTGTAGCACTGGGGCTTTTTTTTTCTAAATGATTTGCATCATGAATATTTTAGAACATTTGACAAAGCCACATTTGTTTTGGCAGTGTTTGACCTTGTTTCCCCTCGCTGTTTCTCCATGAATTTTTTTGGCACAGTTGATTTAACAAAAATAAATGAATTAAAATAAACATTTGAGGACCTTGCGAGGGAGAGAGAAAAGGAAAATGAGAGTGCTAGAGAGAGGGTAAGCTCGTTGTTTTGTGTCAGCTAAGAACCGGTTAACATGTCCCATCTCAATTAGCCAGTACTGTACTAATTAAGGATGGGAGGCTACATCTGCACCTGATTCATCTTTAGAGACTTTAACAAGGAACTTCAAACAGTTTAAATGTCAATTACAAAGAAGGAATAGTTTAAGGTCCTAGTAATCTGTCCATATTGGTCACTGGAACATGGTGCCAGGTGGCTTAAATTCAAGGCAGATGAATTTCCAGAGGCGCTGTTTTGATGGCACGGCTCATCTACAGTGTGTGACGTGACTGTCACGGCAGGCATCGTCATATTTTCGGCTTGCGTGTGAGCACAAGGTGCGTACAGTGACAGTTTTAGTGCCTGAGGTTCTCTCGGGCGCTCCCATGAGGATGTGTTTAGCTCTATTAATTAAAGCCACCGGTTCCTTGTTTCTCATTTAATTTCTGAACAACAAAATCATTCACTTTTTCTAAGGGAACACAACTAATTAATGTTTTTCAATGAAAAAAAAAAGAAAAAGCTTGTCCGTTTAGTGTCTAATGGCGCCAAGTTTCCATGCAGATAAAGTGAGGTGAAGTAAAGTAAGAGTTGAGGGTGCATACCAGGTTAAGTGCGCAGGCTGCACTCTGTTTCAGGCATTGTAAGTGTGCATGGTTTATGTAAAACAAGTCGCCACTGGCACTGCGTTATGTCACCAACACCCACTTGTCAAAGATGTCGCAGCCTCCGAAAGGAAACATTGACTGGCACTATGAAGTCGACAAGTGATGAAAGTAGCCTAGAGCTTTTCAATTACACCGCCAAGGCCTAGACCCTATAAGTTAATGGGCAGCTTCCTCTTTTGAGGCCTGCCAAGACTTAATAGCACAGGTTATAAAACGTTGAAATGTAATGTGCTACTATAACTTCTTCAATTAAAAGCAACTGTGCAAAGGGAAATAGGAAGCAATTTTGGAGAGGCATTAGGCATAAATCAAAAGGTGGATTTTCGAATAGCCTCAGTTTACAAACTATTCAGGGGGTAAGTGAAATTTAATAGATTCCTTTGCACCCTTCTGTTTTGGGTATATCTCGATAAGCCGTAATCTGTTTTATGCTGCCTGCAGATCGACACTGCATCATAAACAGGAGTTTTGTAGGCTGTACAAGGTTTCAAAGTACCTCATGCCAAGCACTATTAACGCCAATAATGAACTTTTTCTTTCATTTAGAATAAGTAAAACTTTGAACAAAACCAGGCCAGACTCAGTATGTGGCTGCAAACTTCATTATGAAAAGAATTAAAAAAATAAATAAATAAATAAATGCAGTTCAAATGTTTGAAATATGTGTATAACACATGTAAGATTTTTTCCAACCACAGTTGGAATAAAAAATATTTAAATACTTAAAACTTGCTGTTTCACGTACGCTGCAGATGTTGCATTTGGAATCCCATAGAAAAACAATTGAGTCCTGAGCAAATAGTCATGTGTTGACAAATCATTTCCACATTGATTGGCGCTGGTGACCATAGCAAAGGCGTGTGTGGCCCTAATCCACTTAGACCCTCTTTAACCAAACATTAAATTAAGGGTTAGAGCAACTAGCAGAAAATGGTCTGATTTGAATCCTTGCACTTGAACGGTATAACACGAATATAAGCCACCACTGTAACAGTGCATTTATAAAAGAAGTTAACCAAGTAAAGGGTGCCTTTAGTACAAAATAACACAGTTACTAATTTCCACAGTTCCAGAAAATATAAGAGATTAGTCTAGATTTGTCTCTGGTGTTATACTTTAAAACACATTACTAAGGGGAAGGTCAATGCAATCTTTTCCAAATGAAAAAGTCTTTTTCTGGCTCTCCTTTTTTAGACAAGTACATCAATAAATCGGTCTATTACCTGTTGTTGACCCTCCTAAGATAGCCTTTGAAATTTGTAACAGAGCATTAACCTAACACATGTTGCTGGGGGAAAACAAAGACTTGGACACAGGATTGGGGGCCAGCTGAGTAAACTGAATGTGGAGGGGTGGCAGGCCAGAGCACTCTTGTCCTGGAGGAAGCCAGGAAGATCCATAAGGCCAGCAGATGGGCATTTGTGTTTCGAGTCCCCACAGACAAAAACACTGACCCAAACAAGTGCCTCTGCTCTTGCATTTAAACACTTTGATCAACACAGGAGCTCGGCCAGAGAGCGGCATCTTAGATAGGCCTCAGAATTGCATCTGTATAAACACGGTCTGCTAGGAATGTGTGAACAATGCAACAAGAGAGTCTTGTTCAAAAACCAGACCTTTGACCAAAACAGGGCCTCTGATTTCCACTAAGCATTGAACCCAGATTAAATAAACATTGTGGAGATTAAAAGGTAACAGGAAATATGAGGTGATTTTGTTGGACTGCGCCCAAGTTTGCCCAAATGTAATCATCATGACAATAGTTGCCGTTTTATTGATGATAAAATCTGAATAGTTAATGAAAGAGAGATAACCCTTTTTTTATGTGAATACTTGACACGTTTTCATATACACCCATCACAGGAAATATTCTCTCTGATCTAATCCATCTATATATGCTGACATATTACATTCCAGTAAATTTACTATAGCACAGTTCCATAATGGGATTTTATATATTCTGCCTGTTCTAATTCCAGGATGTCTTGTAGACTAATTCAAACAAACTAATGAATCTGTGATGTCTCGGGATTAAGTTTTTTTTTTTTCTTCTTTTCCCACCTGTGCCATGTTTTGAATAAAATACAGGTAGACAATTTGTCAGACCTTCTGAGATCGGTCAGAATGCAGACAGAATAGTCTACTATGGTTTACTAGAATGCTTATTTGCAGAGAACTAATATTGTGAAGATTGACAAATGATTTTTTCTGCCTTACTCACCACCTGCTGTGTATGCTGTGTAAGTATAAAAATAAGAGTTGGTCCGACTGTCAGTCATTTCGTTTACTGAGACGCAAACTCACTACAGACAAATAATGTTAAACGTGAAGAATATAAGCCTATTGATTTTTTTTTACATCATGGAGAGTGACACATTGTTATTGTGTCCATAGTTTTAACTAGATTGTTCATGTTTCGTTTTTTTTCATATTTAGGGTTCAGGCAGCTGAGAAAGCTGGTTGATTTCGAGAAACTGACAGGAAATAAAGGACTTTTTTGCATTAGGTCTCATTGGGCAATTTAGTATGTTGAGATAACAAAGATTGGTGAATCACACAGAAAGCTATCATGCAGGCTTTGTGAAGCCCTTATGAACATTAGCCGTCTCCTGCGTTTAGTACACTGGGGGGCTTAGAGCAATTTTAGGTGGTAGTAATTCATTCTGCTGCCTCTTGGGGTCAGTGTGCACAATGTTCTGCTGGTCTGTGTGGCACAACAGCTTTGTAAGCATACTGGTATTCATTGAAATTAAAAGCATCCAGTTTCTTTTTTTTACTATTTAAACAGCAAGTAAATGGGATTATAAATGTATAATTTTCTTTCTCAAAATGGCTGAAGTAGTTATATGTCTGTTGATTATTGTAGAGGTGATGGATTAATTGCAATCTCAGAAACAGATTGCATAAATCTACTTTAAATGGTTATACATATTGAGGTGCTAAATAGTAATTAAAGTGGGGTTATGGTTTTAAATCCTTCAGTGAAATACTTATCAATCCCCTCCAAAAAAAAAAATACATTGGAATCACTACAGATCCTTATTTGATTTAAATGAAATGTTGACTGTGTGTGTTTCAAGAAAATAAAAATTATTCTACTGCAGTTTTAGCCCAAACCAAATAATAACCATTGTCTATATAAAAATACTAGAGTAAATAGGACTTACAGTACAATTAGGACTCGCATCGCAACGTGCAATCGAATGATATCCCTCTTTTTTATGACTGCTTAAAAAAAATTAAATATGTAAAGAACAGAAGCAATAAGTCGAGTAATAATAGTGGGAGCAGATTTCCCATGGTGCGGCACATGTAAATGGAGAGAGTGGAGCCCTGAGGTTGGGTCCCACTCACTGATGTCCCGGTGAGGACGTTTCACCGGTTCTCATTAGTTTTGGAAATGAGCATTTCAATTGGGAGGGGGAAACTCCACTCGACCATGAACAATAGCAGGAGCTGCATATCACGACCTGCACCTTCTCAAACTCTGCATTTGGCTTCAATATTGATGTTATTTGATACTAGCATCACCTGATAAGGTTGGAGCATTTTTGGACAAAAAAAAACCACTGTTTGCAAATGTTTGCACTGTATTGAAGGTGAATATTGGATGAAACAGAATTTGTGGATTTTATGAATATTTATAATAATCCGTGAAAGTCAATTCTATAAACTCTAAAACGCTCATTTTTAGTGGATATATTTTTTAGTCTGAAGCATTTTATGACTCCACCAGTTTTATTATTATTTTCTACTTTGGATGTGCAGTTATTGGTTTGTTAAGTAATTTGAACACTTTATGGGATATTTTGCTAAACCACTGACAGGAAAATCGGTGCCTGTGGAAACCACTGGAATGGCTTCATTTTCAGAAATTTGATCCGTGTAAGAGCCTTAGTCAAACCCAATGTGCTTAGTTCACACACATGCTGATCACCAGTTACCTTGTTTTATGAGTTGCATTAGGTTTACGGTGACTTTGAAGTCTCGTATAACTTCTTTCTAGCAGGCTGACAATGCGGAAGTGTGCATTTCTATCATAATGTACATCCATAACCTTTTTCAGGTCTGAAACCCCTTAGAGATAAATAAGCATTGAATATAATTTTTTTGTATGAATATTAACAAGGTGTCTAGTTTATGTCCTGTATGTATGGATGCCAATCAGGATGACTGACTCGATGACCACGCCCTCAGTGAGATATCCTGGTGGCGAGTGGGTTTTGTGTTCACACACGTGCGTGGTGACTGGATGCAGCCATTTGAGGTGGAAACAAAGCAGGCGAGCAGGGCTGTTTGCTTTGTCCCCTTAATGGGGTGTGTGATGGGCCCCTGGTCATGTCACTAAGTAGAGCTGCAGCTCATTAGAACAAGGCTATAGTCCTGCCACACACACACACACACACACACACACACACACACACACACACACACACACACACACACACAGAACCTTGAGTGTCTGTTTGTCTTTACTTGGTTCATCAGAATGAAGCATGTACCTTTCCACCTTAGTCAGCCCACAAGTTGTTTACAGTGAAAGCTTTAGGTTCTTAATCCCCCCCCTACACATAATGTTTGTTTGGTTAGTTTTTGTTTGTTTATTGTTTCCAGATGGCAGTCTTCAACTTTGCTTGCGTGGCTTTCAAGTTCCCAGTGAGCATTTTATAGCTTTGGCTCGAGTACTTATCCTGTTTCCTATCCCCTGCTTTATGACAGCCACTTTTCCCCTGCAAACCGAAAACAACTGTCAAAAGCTGTCTGCACGTTTTTTTTTTTTTCCCCAAGTGTAAATAGGAGGAGCTAATCTTTGTTTTGACGCCACAAGGTTTACCTCAGGTTTAAGGGTCACTTGCGAGACGAGCGTCCCCAAAGCTACCATTCTCTTAAATTTATTTCCGTATTGAAACAGAGCCAAACTCCTTTGTTCGTGGAGGTGCAATGAAATGTGGCGCTTTTGTTACGAGGAAGGACTGATGAGGCTGGAAACCTTTTCCCATGGCTGGGTCTGGGCACCATTAAGAACACGTCACTTATTTACAGGAAAAGGCAGGTCAGCTGTAAATGTGGGGGTGGACAGCTTTACTCATCGAATGCGGTTAAGGGCAGGACTCTCATCAAAGCTCACGGCTTTGTTAAACCATCCTCTCCCTTAACAGGTTCTTCTCTTCAATGCCAATCAATGGCTAATTACTCTTGCATTCCATTTCTGTTAATCTTACTTTCCTTAACGACTCAAAGGGCAATTACAATGTTCCACAGTTTTATTTGCCTATGTTCCAATGTTCCACAGCATCATTTGCCTATTTTTAAATAGGCTGAACAAAGTTAGTCAGCACCTTTAAAGTTGATCTGGAAAAAAAAAAACAATTGTACAAATTTGAGCAAACAGGAGCAGAACAAAAATCCCCCCACTTTTTTTTACACACTGTAGGTATTTCATCAAAAGGTGAAGATGAGAATCAGCAATTCAGGAATCGTTTATTTTTTCTTTCAAACACCCTATTTTTTTTGACTGTTTAAAAGTATTAGTAAAAAAAAGTCTGATAGCTGTTTCTTTTTCTTGCCTATTAGAGCATTTAAACAAATTAATAGCACTGATTGTGTACTCTTGGTTTGAATCCCTGTGTTTTGATATCAAAACTGCATTTTTGTACTGCATTAATGATTCTTCCAATATAAAAACCAAAGAACTATCTGTTGAAGGAAAACTAGCCATTTTGTAAAAAGAGGAGAAATCTATCGGGGTCATTGCACAAGCACTGGGCACAGCCAATAGAACAATCTGAAATGTCCTGGAAAGAGAAAGGCCACACCACCGGTGTACTAGCAACAAGACATCGAACAGGTCAGCCAAAGAAAACAACAACAGTTGACAGAAACATTATGAGAGCTGTGAAGAAAAACCCTAAAACAGCAGTCAGTGCCATCAACAACAACCTCCACAGGGCAGGGTGAAGGTATCACAATGCATTATTGGAAGAAGACTTTGAGAGAGTTAGAGTTAAGGAGGTCACACTGCAAGATGCAAACAACTCATCAGCAAATACAGATTTGAGCTGCTGAAGGTCTGTGCATGTGCTATACAGTGATAAAAGAGTGTGGAGAAAAAAAGGATCTGCTCATGATCCAAAAAAATACAACTCACTAACCGAACACGGTGGTGGTGGTAGTAGTAGTAGTAGTAGTAGTAGTAGAAGAAGATGCATCGTGGCTTGGGCTTTCATGGTGCTTTCCTACCTATGTTGTTGATGTAACTAATGATGGGTCAGGAGAAGTAGTCTACAACAACTATTGGCCAGCCAATTTACAAAGAAATGCATCAAATCTAATTGGGAAGAACCTGTAAATTTCATTAATGACCCAAACAAACCACCAACTGCCTGTTACATTTTTTGCAAGCAAGAGTTCTTCAACCAAATATTAAATGTTAAAATAAATTAAATATCTGTTCCAATACTCGCTCACCTAAAAATTGGAGGGCTGCCACCAGAGGTGCTATGCTCTGCACACATCTAGATGTAGATATATAGATATATAAATGTAAATCTTTTATTCACCTTTTGACCTCAACCACATGTCTTCAGTATGTAGCAAGAACAGGGAAAATAGTTTATATATGAATTAAAGAAAAATATAAACCCTAACTTTAACTATTATTAATTTGCATATGAAGAGTTAAGTTTGATGAGATATGCACCATTTGAGACGAATCTTAAGTTCTTCGAGCAATGATGGGAAGAGCAACCTGGTCTGTACTTAAAGCCTCAAAAAGCTACCTAAATAATTTTTATGAAAGGGTTATGCTATGCTTGGTGTAATAAATCTAATTTATTGTCAAAAGTAGGAGGTGGAAAAGTGACAGGTGTATTGAAACTCTGTCAACAACACTTTCTATTATTTGTCTCGTCATCTTTTGTAGAAAAACAATATCAAATAATGGCATTGACCTGCATCCTATTAGAGATCTGGAAATAAAAAAAAAATTGCTTTCATTTTAACTTTTTGTCTTAAACAATTTACTGTATTGAATGAGAGCAACTCTTACATATTCACCCTAAACAGTCTTAATGAAAAGAAATCGTTTAGATATAACAGATAAAATATATATATTTTTTTTACATACTATTATGCTCTAATAATAGAAAAAGGAAAAAAAAGACTGGTTTAACTGCTTTACGTTTAACCTAAACATACAATGGCGAGTAGATTATTTGTAAGGAATGAAGTTGCATGTACATCGAATATGAATGCATTAATTGTTAACCAGAATAAACAAATACAGTTATGAATAGAAATGCCACTATTTGAGGGTTTTTTTCCCAATGTTCTTTAAGTTTCGGGGGCATAGTGGTATGGATTATAAAACAAAACAAAAAACACCCTTTTAGTTTAGGCCACTTCCACTTTGCTTTTAATTTTGAATACAGATAGAAATATTTGGAACAATAAACAGATTCAGTTAGTGTCAAATATGTTATAACCCTATTAAGAACATGGAGGCTAAAGTGTTTAAGAGAATGAGCAATGCACAGCTGATTGTTCTTAATACTGTATACGCTTTAAATGATACCTTTTGTTTATTCGTTCATACTTCTGTTTGTTCATCCTTTCTTAGCAGTCTGTTTAGACCTGTCAATTAAAAAAAAAAAAGGTTTTGTATTTACATATTTGCACGTTTTTTGTAAATTTCCTATCGCATGCAATTGTACTTACTATGTTATAAAAAAATACTATTATATTAAAAGCTGTATAGTGGCGCTACATGGGGAAAAATAACTTTTTGCATTTGTTAACACAAGGCACAAAGTTTTTAATGTAAAAACCGTTGAATCCTATTGTAATAAAAAATAAATTGCTATCTCTTATGTCCGTGACAACATATACTATAATATTGATAATCTATATTGCCATATTGCCCAGCGTTAGTGTGCAGCTGATCAGATCGGAGAGGTCATGTTACATCATTGTGTTAACTTTGAGGCACAGGTATTGAGGTACTTGTAATCACAAGATCATTAGTGTGTTGGGAAGGTGCTGAGAATGCTATGTTGCTGTAGTGACAGAATCTCTAGCCAGGTCCTGACCCTGAGCTGGGAAGTGTCTCTTACATGGGTTTCCTTGATCCCCTTGCTGACTGCTCTGTGACACCAGTAGGGAACAGGACAGAGGCACTTGGCCACATTACACATTAGTTCTCTTTTATGGTCTGATAGAAGTCGATACATTTGTAAAATTCTGAAGACAAAAGTAGTTGATATTTCTGATGAGTGTAGATTTAGGTTTAGCCCTTTTCGTTGTGTATGAAAGCTGTAAAAGTATGGCAACAACCTGATTTATATATAGAAATAAAAAAACAATACAAATTCCTCTCACAGCATTTACATTTATGCCATTTGGTAGGCAGAGTTATGCTAGCTAACTCTATGCTAACTGTTGTACTGGAGTTTCAACTTACAAAAGAATTTGTCAATGATGAGGTTTGTTTGTTGTTTGGCATACGTGCCAATTCATTGAATAGCACAGCAAAAAGTTTGACAAACTTTTACCTTCTACATTGACCGGTATTTGTATGTCAATCCACATCTGTTGTAGCCTGAAGGCTCTAGAGAAGGCCTTGTTCTGAAATGCAGCTAGTTGTAACAGAGCTTAGCATGACCACTGGAACCATCCCAGCATTGCCAGACACCATCCATGGCCAGATTCCTGAGAGTGCAAATAGCCAAGGGGCAGTAGGAATGACAGAGATGCTAAAGCGCTAAGAAGACTGCAAGGCTTCTAAATGTAGATCTCTTGAATGACAAGTAGTAGTATTAACTCTAATAGGGAAACACTTAGGAAATGGAGGGAGAATAAAATATTTCTTAAAATTGATGTTCCTACCTCTGGGAACCCCAGAGATTCCATGTTTTTATGTTCTATTAAAAATAACCTGCTAGCTTTGACCTGGTAAAGTGATATTAAGACTAAATAACTTATTAATAAATTATTAAATTTTTAGATTATTCATCAGCGAATATGTAAGGGTCAGAAAACAAGTGGAGCTCATGAGGCTTTCGGATTTCTGCTTTCATGAGAACACAAAGCAAATCATTTAGCCAGGGATGAATCCCAGTTTATCAGTGCGCCATCAAAATGCACAGCGTCAGCTAAAATAGCCACAATATAGTGACATATTTTATTTTGTTCATACCTTGCCAATTGAACTGCAAGGATTTTATGACACTTCGCCTTATTGTGAAGCACGGCTGAATTGCAGAATGTTGCCTGCTGAAATTGCCAGAGGCTGTTTTCGGCACTTATGCTATTTGAAAGGGCAAGAAAGAAATGGTTTGTTTTGCCAAAGAAAGTGCACCTAAAAGGTTTAACCTTCCACTTCAGGCCACCAAACAGGTTCTTTATGCAGTCAGCATAAAGGACTGTAATTATGAAGTTAAGTCATAAGCCAGGTCATTTGAAAGTGACTGCACAGGAATGGGACCAAATCCTTTGGAGGCAGAGCCTTTTGAGGGCCTATTCTGTCTCTTCCACTGCAAAACCCCCAAACCCCAGTCTGTCCATTTGGCATGCCTTTGATCCGGTCATTCCACAATGGATCTATCACAAGATTGCAAATTAAGGCGACTGGACACAAAATATAAAACAGCACAACCTTTTCTTCTCCCAATGTGATTTTTTTTGTAATTTGGTCTTTATTCTTTGTCGTCTACTACAAAAAAGGGTCCTCGTTTCACTCTTCCACAGCTTTCGGAAGCCTATGGCTCATTTAATTTGTTTTGATGTTATGTTGAATATTTGTTCCCATTTAGGAGCTCAATTTCATATTTGTTCAACTGGGCTGTATTGCGTGTTGTTCTGGATGGTTCATCGGGGGCAAAGACATGGATGATGCTCCACTGGTAGTCTGGCTGCCCACTGACACACACATCGGCATGCCTTTTAGGCCCAGCTGCAGCCATGCGCTACTTCCTGACGGCTTTTGTTTACCCTTCTGGGCCCCAGCTGTTGAGATAGGTGATAGCCACGCTTTCTGCTCCAAGCCTCCCCCATCCAAAAAAAAAAAAAAAAAAAAAAAAAAACAAAAAAAAAAAACCAGAGTCTCTGCACTCTTGCACACCAAACCCTAAATAGGCGCATTAGACACAGCACATTAAGAGGCTGCTGGTGTGGAGGTAGGTGCATGTCCCCGAGGCCCTTCTTCAACACCCACCCCACACACACACACACACACACACTGATCAGGAGGCATGACTCTGGGAAAAAGCTTACTGCTTTATATTTCTTCTCTGTCTCTGGCCATCCAATCCCCCCCTTTCATTCATACAACAATCTCATTATTTAGATATTCCTCTCTCTTGAGGAATCATCATGGCTATTATTTTTTTTAACACTGTCTTGTGGCACTGTGTTTGATGTAGCATTATCTTACCCTAGACTTGTCTTGTTGCTGTCTTTGTGTCCCCATTGACTTTTTTCTTTGCTCGTATCCCACCCTCCTCTCTGTCTCTCGTTTTACATTTAAAAAAAAATAAAAATCCTTCCCGCATTCGAAAGCGTACACCCCGCCGTAGCCACAGCGCTGTAAAAATACCCACAAGGCCAATCAGACCATATGTAGTGTTGCCGATTTTTTTATTATGCAGCAGCTGAATCGCGACACAGCAGGGTATTTCTAAACATGAAAATGAATTCACAGCTAAATGCTCCTATATGCAGTACAGAGGCAGCATGGGAGGGGAGCGGAATCAAATGCCGAGTTTCACTAGATAGCAGAAGAACCAAAGAAAGACCCTGGGCCTCATTTTTAAAGTCAGTACCGCAAATGGAGTCTTGGCATATAATGCTGCTTTTTAAAACGTGCACCAAAACAAAAAAGAAGGAGAAATGAAGAACAAGCGGACAGACTTTTGATTGCCCTGAATAAGAATGCGTATAATAAATTGGTCACTATAGAAAAAATTTTAGCTATCAGAACATAATTCATTTGAGTCAGTGATGATGCTAATTCAACTCCTGTATACAGTTCATAAACTTTTTTTGCCAGTCTTTTGTGTGTGTCCCTCGCTACTTAATATGTCCCTACTGTGGCATCCCATCCAATTTTGTATGATTTCCAATGGCATCAATAATACAGACCTGGGTTCAGAAAGCTGAGCTGACCCGTTCCCCCTAAATAATGAAAACAGTGATGTGGTCTCTCCACTTGTAATGAACTTTACCATGAAAGTACTTGAGCATGACTTTGTCTCAGAGCAGTGCAAATGGAATTGCCCCCTGATGGTTTGGAATGCACCCAGCTGGCATTTAAAAGGTGATAATTGGAAAATACAGGATACAGCCATAGTCTGGGAAGGGAGTTCTCGTTCTAGAGATTTAACCACTGCATGCTAGATACAGGCTGTGCTGAGCTTGCTTTTCAGTATGCTGTTTCACTGTTCTTGGTGGTCTTTCTATAAAGGTGTGCTCGGTATTTTAAAACATGTCAGTATACAGATGGATGACAAATGAAAGGGAAAACCAGCATAAAGCGGTGTCGTAAAAGTTTGAAGTAACCAAGAGAGTCCAGGATTGATTGAGCATGCCTTGATGACTTCTGCTTTTTTTTTCTTGCAGGGAGGAGGACATTCCTACAAAAGAAATTCATTTGGTGTTTTGGTTATTTATAATAATGATGATGAGTAGAATCAGTAGGGTAGAATCATTCAATCATCTGCACTAACCTGGTCAGGTTCCTGGATTTGGAGCCCATTATGGGAATGCACCCTTGGCGGGATGCCATTTCATTGCAATATACCAAACACACACTTTCACACCTAGGGGCATATTTAATGTATTCAGTCCAGGCACTCGCATGCTTTTGGTATGCTAGAGGAAACTGGAGAACCTGGACGAAACCCCCAGGGACATTGCGAGAGCAAGTGAAATCTCCTATAGGTGTTCAATTGGCTTGAGGACATAGCATTTGATATTTCATATTCATCAGATTATTTAATCCTTACGCACTGTCTATGGGGACGATGCCTGGAACAGATGCCTATAACGTTTTTTGCTTTAATATGAGACATTCCCGTATGTTCACACTGAAACGCAACCATTGCTTTGGTTGAAAGATATCAAAATTCTAGAAAGACGGAAGGAATGCTTTTCATTCACACTCAGTTTTCTCAAGCATGGCGTGACGGGTGCTTTCTTTTTTTATTAACCAATTTCAGCCTGTTTAAATTCTGTAAGTGTTGTAATCTCTCCCTAACCCCTTTCAGTCATCTCACTTTTTCAGTGTTTGATCTTTAGGCTTATATGCCTCCTTTTGAATCAGGAGAATGTGAGGCCACAATAAAGTAAAAGCTTATAAAAGTAGCCTTTCCTCCCATCACCTTCCCTCTTTACTTCCTCACTTCATTGTAGTCTTATAGCAGGGCATAAAGCCAGACATGGCGTTCTTCCTCAACTGTGGAAGAAAGCCTTGAAGCCTGGGATTTGGAGAGGCTCACACCCATCCAAATTGAAACCATTTCTCTGCTCCTCTTCTGACTTGGGCTAAGCAGGAGCAGACAGTCTTCATTAGAGTCCCTCAGTGGAAAGTGGCTGCTCATGTCAGTGATGAGACACGGTCTACAAAAAAGTGTCAACTTAAGCAGTGATTTGTAGCAGTTTTTTTCATTTATTTTTTGTAAAACAGATAAAAGCTCAGTCAGCACATGGATAAAAGTGATCAACAGACACCAGGGATAGATAAGGGGTTGTAAAAATGTTTCTAGCCACAGCAACCCCATGCCATCTGCCTGACCCATGCACCTCCAAAAGAAGTTTCCATCATTAGCTCACAGCATCCTATCAGCACAGGAAGACCTTTGAAATATCATACTGGACATAGCCTAATGATTGCTGCTGGTCCGTGAGTGCTGATTCCGGTCTCTTTCTGCACAAAGGCAGTGAGCTGAAAGGACACCCACTCCCACTCATTTAACAAAAGCAAAAGGTACTGAGCTTTATGCTTTTGTCTGAACATCACACCAGTTCTTTTACTTGTTTTCCGAGTAAGGCACAGCAATGTCTGGTTGCTCTGTGTGTTATTGGTGTGGATTTTCCATGTTTTTACAGACTAAGGGGTGATAGATGTGTTGTATGGCTGGAATGGGGAAGGAAGGGGCGATGTTGAGTGGTGTTTGCCATGTAATGCTTTGTAGCCACCCTGTTCTTCCATTGCTGAACTTTCCACATGACCTTCTTTGCCTGTTTAGCTACATCATGGGGTGTATAAAGATTCATTGAATTCACCTAGCCAGCTCTAGTTCTTCCATATTGCATACTCTAGTTCTTCTATCTGCCATGCTGCAGGTCTGTGATCTTTTTGATCTGAGCCTACATCTAATGTATCACCTTCTGGATTATGAGAATTCCCAAATACTAATGCACTTTAGACATTGAGGCAACACGATATTCCATTATAAGCATCAGTATAAGATCAGTGTCTTAAATACTAATATGTACTACATCCACATTACATGACTGTGACATGGACATAAAATGAGAAACGTAACCTCATGAAACTTATAACATGTCAACAATTTCTTTAATAGTGTGGGTGGGTGCTCATCAGCTCTATGACCAATGAGACGTACACACTCACCATGGTCTACACATTGCTCATGAGTCAAGTTGCAAATCACAACACCTTAAGCACATTTAATTGCTGATGTTTTTCCGTCTGCTTTTTTGATTATTAACATACCGCTTAAAGTCGTGTTTGTTGCTGAATGTACATAATATAAAAAGCTCAATAAAATGATCATTATAACTATTAGTATTATATATAACAAAATGATAACAATAACATACCTGATTGCTAAAAACTAATTAGGTTAAGCATTCAATTTCTTGAACTCAGTCTGAAAAAAATGTGAGTGGATCCATAATTAATTACAGTCTTGTAGTGCATTTGCAACTATAAAAATTTCAAATGATAAAGCTGTGCAGCTTTATGCATTATCTAGCGATATTAATGAGCTGTAAGATAATATGAGGACTACAAGGCTGTCTTGCTAAACTAGAAGGTAGTTAGCATTTTTCCAGTTTGCACTGAAGTGAATTTTGAGCTAATATCATTTAAGCCACAGAAATATTGGAATACAATTTGAGTGATCTATTCATTACAGGCTCTAATCTGATGCTCAAAGTCCACTATGTATAGTATGCTTTGGCTTACGATTTTGTCTCTGCAGTAGATACAACTTGATGGAAGCACCCTACAGGAACATTGAGAGAGTATAGATCCAGGTTCTACTGGGAAAATTAGTCACTGTCAAAATCATGTACCTCAAAATATCTTCTGTTCTGAAAAGTCTTTCCAGAACAGCTGGAAGTATTTGTATTCCTGTTTTCCACATATGTATTTGTGCATACTATATATATATAAAATATACTATTATTCCCTTTACAGTTTGTAATCTCTGGTCATTACTGGAATAATGCTGAGCATTGTGCTCAACTCTGCTGTAATAGCCTGTAGTGTTAGCTTTAGCTAATCTATTGGCAGTTTGTTTTACAGTTTGTTGTCGGACATTTCTCCTGAGGGTGAACTTGTTTAAGCGCTGACCCAGGGCTGTGAGATTTCTGCTCCATTTTCTACAGATACTGTGAAGTTTGCAGTTCACTGTCTCTAGGCGTTAGTTCTGCTATTTGCATCCACTTGGCACTTTACTAAATTTATTAGCCAGAGGCAAGCAAACAAACAAGCTGTCCTCCCTTCACCTCATATTCTCCCTGTCTCTCTTTTGCCTTTCTCTCTATTTCAGTCTCCCTCTTTTTCTGAATTGATTTTTAAATTAGAATTTCAAATCGCATTTGTTCCTGGCTCTTAATTAATCGTAGAGAAAAATCTTTGCTGTATTTATATATCCACAATTAACAGTAGAACAACCTTCACCTTTGAGACCTGTATGGAAATAATCAGCATTAAGATTCACTCTGCAAACACCAAAAAGGAACTGGTGGTGCTGTTATCCCTCGTTATGACTGAACGTGTTTATACACAGTGACATGAGGAGTGCATGCTATCGGACGCAGTGGCTGCATGTTGGAATGATTAGCCTGCACACTGTGCTACACTGGGTGTCTGACACGTGCTCGCTCTATGTGGCGCGTCCTGCGCTGCTGTGCTTCATCCTGTACTTACTTCACCACAGCTCGCTATATCACTCTGGGTCAAAAGCACCGGTGATGGATGTTAGTTATTAAGGTCTGCTACCTCAGAGTTACTGACAGAAAGCATTCAGCTTGTGGGACTTGATTCCCACAATCTGATCCTCAAGTGGTTCGAACAAAATTGCATGCTATTTTAAATTATATATATAATCTAGGGTTTTTCTGGGCTGTATGGATGTATGGAATCAAATTTTTCATCCATTACCTGTTAACCCATTGACCTAAACTTTAAAAAAAAATGTTTTATCTCATGCCATGATGTCAGGTTTTTTTTTTTTTTTTATTTGCAGAGAGCTAGTGGTACCGTTGTGCTCCAAACGTTCCTTTTAACAGACAAGACCAAAGCCAGTTAGAGATCATAGTGAAGAGAAGGTTGGCTTTTAATTACTGTCCCTCACACAAGCATTGGTGTGTGTGTGTGTGTGTGTGTGTGTGTGTGTGTGTGTGTGTGTGTGTGTGTGTGTGTGTGTGTGTGTGTGTGTGTGTGTGTGAAGGTAGGTAGATTTAGTGCCCATGTTGTGGGGTAGGGTAGGTTGGGCCTCAGGAAACTCCCCGTAGTGTCAGGAGCAATCGGCCCTAAGCCAGTATTAATTAAAGGATTTGGGCCAAGCTGAAGGAGGTGGGGCAGCCGTGACTGCTCTACAGCTACTACTACCTCTGCAGGGTGTCTTACTCACTCGCTCACTCTGGCGGGAATAAAATGCTATATAAAGGTCATTCAAGCTTTGAGATTACTAGGCAATAGATTGAGGGAAAAAATTCTTTGAAATGAAAGAAGTCTCAATGTCAAATCATTTGTGGTGCCTGATCCGTCACATAATAAGCATGTCTGCAGCAGGCCTGATGAAGAACTGGACACTGAATTAAACCTCTGCATTGTATGATTGACAGTGTCCTTGTGATGAGCTTAATGCTGTTATTATTATTATTATTATTATTATTATTATTATTTCTACTACTACTATTTTTATTGTGCTTTAAATGGAAATGCTTATGTATGAAAAAAGCTACGACCCACCTGGTGTTGTAAAAGCTGCCCTCAGGTCATTGGCAGTTTGTTTAAGGATACCAGAGACTAAAGATGTGGTTTCTTTTTTTTTTTTGGCTTGGTGTGTTAGAAGGCCATGACTGGTCCCTGACAACTCTAATTTGGATCAGACATTTGCAGCCTACTCTTTAATAGGGTCACCTACTGAAACATTTCTCTCTACCTTGGTATCCTTATGTATTTAATTTTATGTAATAATTGGTTTGCTATCTTTCCAGTCTATCTATCAATGCAAAGGCAGTATACAGCTACTTTTACTGGACTCTTCATAATCGGACTGCTATATTTTTATCCACTGATTTTTCATGACGGTACCTTTTTGCTATTGTGCAAAAACACTTGCAGTGTCTTCATCATACCACTGGAGGGCATGTCATGCTAACCAGTCCATTGGTGGGCAGTTTTTTGGGACATGTCTAGGATTAGGGAGGGGAAGTGCGTCCAAAATCTGGAGTGGTCGTCACATAAACATGCTGTTCCTAGCGGAAATCAAACGAGCATGTCGTCTTTCTGAGCAAATCCAAAGGCCTGTTTGGATATCCTACCCATGTTTCCACCTGACCCATCTGTCTTTAGTGGGTGCAGAGTTGGTCCAAAAATGGCATTTTGTGGTCTTGTGCGCGCGTGTGTGTGTGTGTGTGTGTGTGTGTGTGTGTGTGTGTGTGTGTGTGTGTGTGTGTGTGTTGTGTGTGTGTGTGTGTGTGTGTGCGCGCGCATGTGTGTGTTCCTTCTGTTCTGTTATACTACACCCTGTTTCATTTTGCTCTCCTGAATACTATAGCCAAAGGCTGCTTGAAACATATTCTCCTTCTGCTGGGCCTCCGCCACCTCTGGTGCAGCGAAACAATTCATCTTTCCGTCTGACAGTGTACCTCTGACAAAACAGCACTCTAACGTCTTTATTTTACAATCTTCCATCAGTGAGTTGCTTTTGTGTGTCATTCTTGTTGAAAGGCTATAGATAAGAAACGAAGCCAAACAGCCTGATGAATTGTCAGCACTAATACATTTGCATACGTGGCTGTTTTGGCATAATGTCAGTGTTTTGTTTTGTTGTTTTTTTTTTTGTTTTTTTTTCCCATGGCATATTATTGTTTTCTACCACTCTCAGTATGTCTCATCAGCTCCTGCTTTGCTCAGCCACTGCAGAACACTGCCTGTGTGTTAGACAGAGAGCGATGGAGAGGAGGAGTGTTGTTTAAATCTCTCTGGATTTCAACCAAATCATTTGAGCTTGGCTAGCAGTTTGAAAAGCTTTTCCAACACCGCCATTGCCTGAAACTGTCTGCTTGACCTCGCATTTTTTAGTAATTTTTTTCCCCCTCACGGTGGCATCATATGTATTCCTTTGGGTATGTGTGTGTTGGTCGCTTGCTGGGTAGAGGGTAGTAAATCTTCCAGTGGTTGCCCGTAAATCTTAGCACCGCTGTCTAAAACAAACGCTAATCAGGCAGCCCTCTTAATCAGTAATCACTATAGACCAGTGGATAGACTTGCCTGTGTCACTCTGCCCCTCCCTCCTTTCCCACCATTGCTAAACCAACACTAACAGCCCAACTCAGACCAGCCTGGCTGCTAAATGATTGTCCTGCATGTTTTTTTCAGGCAGAGGCAATCAGTAAGTGCATTGTCTCCAACTGGACTGTCCCAACCAATTATGTTCTCCCTTTTAACATTCTCCTTATTTCAGATGCTTAAAGGGGTGGTTTTAACCAAATTAGGCACACTGATTTTCAGCACATGTTTAGTTGCCTGTTTATGTAACAGAACAAGCTTGTCAATGTAATGAAAGAGCCCAAACGTGGGGGAGAACCTGAAGAGCTCAAGAAGATGACAATTCTTTGCTGAAGTAGTAACAGAAGGCAGCAGTTCACACACTGGTCCAAACGTGTGTATTTAAGCTCAGAAATCCCCATACAGTACAAACCTCTGTGTGGCTGTGCACCACAGGACACTACAAAGTCTCCTAAAAGCAGGTCAAAAGCTCTCAGCACTTCCAAACACCGGACACCTCACAACCCCGCTGTCAGGTTTGTTTAAAGCCTGGATCTATTTTGCATGAAATAAATAAAAGCTGTGGCTCATCAAGCGTGATGCTGTGGCAAAAGGTTTCCTCTCCCAGATGCAGTCTCCATCTGTCCCCCAGCCACCCTGCACATTGTGCAGTTCTGTGGTGGTAACTCTTAAATAACTCCATTGGAGCAGGACTTTTATTAATGGCCTGTTTTGTTTTGTTGTTTAGTTTTTTTTTTTCCCTCTCACCCTTCTTTCTCTTTCCCTCTCTCGTTGCTTGTTCTTCTACACTCCACTTCTCCTGCTGCCCACTGTGAAGACATTTTATCCTAACATCAGGAGCCCCTGATCACATTGGCTTGTAACTATAGACAAGGCAACATGGGCTAATTAATAATGTGACGAATAATGATCGTAGTTGTTCTTCTTTTTGTGTCGCAAGCCTGATGGGGGGAAAAAGGAGAACTGTATTATTTTTGTAGAGGAGACTCTCCCTTCTGTTTGCTTATATAGCCCTATTTTTTTTGTGCCCTCATCCCTGAGCAAGCTGTGTTGCCTCCCCCAGTTATGAGTCGAATTGACACCATAGAAAAGCTACACACACTCTTACATACACAGAACAAGCTCGGGCACCCAGGCTGTGATTTGGAGGAAGCTGAGATAATGAAGTCATAAGCCTGTTATTTGTCGTTTTACAGCTTGTTTTATGAAGGTGAGCTGACAGGCCGCGTCCATAATGGCTCCTGTCAGTATAACTGACAGCATTATCAAGGGAAAAGGACTCGTAGTAGTGTGCGGCTCCCGAGAAAGGCCCGGCCTCTTTCACTGAGCCGCGTGGCTTTGATGGCGTTTTGGCTGCGGGCTATCGTTTTACATTTTACACCGGCTGCTATTGTCAAGAGGCCATTATTAGCACTGAACTCCGGTTTAATTCTCAACTACTCGCTAATCAATTACAGCGTTGATCCATTTATCAGCTAAAGTGAGGGAGGAAAGAAAGACAGGGTTAAAAACGACCTCCACTCACGGCTTCGGGCGCATTGTGGTCTTTAACTTACAGGCCTGATAGGCTCCTTCTGCTGTATACTAAAGCCTTGGAGTCACAAGTTAAGATACTGTCACAATGTGGAACGTATTTTTTCTAACACCTATAACACGTTCCAATTCCTGAAGACTTGCTGCGAATAACCAGTAGCGAACAAACGCTATAGGGAGTTTTGGGTTTCGGAGGCTGATCATAATTGTGACTGTTTAGTATCTATCATTAGATTATTAGAGAAAGATAATTGGATTTACATTCATTTTATTCATGTCACATTGCAGGCGCTGGGCTCCTGGGGTAATGCACTGTAAATGAGGAATTACATGTTAGTTTAATTATCACATGGATGAGCACGGATCTGATAATTATCATTTGCGACGGTGGCATTCGCCGCCGTGCGAAACCACAGCAAACCGGAAAGGAGCGATTCATTATTCGCTTTTGTAAATGACTTTTTTTTATTTGTGCTTGTAAGTTTTGCTCTTTTTTCTCCTTTTTCTTCCTTTCAGGATTTACTGGATTTAAAACAAAAGACCAAACCAAACATGGTCTAAATAAAAATTTATCCAAATGCTCTCTCTATGCATATCACTGTTAATCTGTGCAAGTGTCTTCCAGGGCATGCAAATGTCTACACTTTGGGAGGGTGGAGGTTGTTAGGGGTGGGAGGGGGGCTCCATTTAGAGTGGTTTTATAAAAACCTGTCAAACAAATCTCTCCCCTTTTCCTATTTTACTGCCCCTCCTCTTGTGTGTTCTCATTCTCCAAGGTGGCATGATTTAACTGTAAATGAAGCCCTTCCACCCATTAGAATGGGCGACGCACACTGACTCCAGTAAACTCGGTCCTTTTTTTATTTTTTATTCGGACGAAGCGATGGGAGGCGTTCTCCGTGCCATGGGAGCCTCTGGAATAATAATCAAAGGAACCACTATTAATAATTACAATTTAAGCCCCATTCGCACTTGTGTCTGAGCCAGATAAAGGCGAAAAGTCTCTTTACGAGTCAAGTACATGTTGAATTGAAGAGTAAAGAGGTGGAGAAAATGTTACTCAAGGGTTTAGGAGCTAATTGTGCGAGTGCACAAAGAGGCACTTGAGAAGTAGAGCTGAAGAAGCAAAACAAGGCGGGAGAAGTGGGTGTCGAGTGGTGCCACCGTTGCGCGGCTTGTGTGTGGGGATCCCAGTGAACTGCTGTCACCTTTTACAGTTTCAGTCAGGACAGGAGCACATTTCCGCTCTGTCTTACCCTCCCTGCTTGGCTTTCTTTCAGCCTCTTCAAGCCTCTTCCTGTCATCCAGAGTGTCTCTCGCTCTCTTTGAAAATTTGGGCTTGTTAGGATTTCTCCCCTTTTGCAAGTCTGTCGCCTTCACACTGTCTGTCATTCGGTCTCTGTCTCTCTTTCTGGCTTATTTTTTTTAATTTCTTTTACTTATAGCAATTCTTTCATGAATCTAAAATCCTAAAATCTTTTTTTTTTTTTTTCGAGAGTGCATTGGAAGGGGAAACTCTTCTTCTTGTGTAGATTTTTCAATTCTTCAGTGTGTCACTTGGCTGTGAGTCCCATTGTCTCGCGTCTCTTTCTCTTTTCAGTGAGTTGTGTCATTCCCTCATGATCAGCACTTTTGTTGCCTTTGTTTTTGGCTGTACTTTAGAAGTCCATCTCGTCTTTTATCTGCCTCCCATTCATGCAGAAGGGAACAGTTGTGCTCTGTTGTGGAGATGTTCCACTGGATTTCCACCAGTGGGGTTTCCTTTCAGGCTGTTCAAAGTGCTACAATGGGCCTCCAAAGGCCTGAATGGCTATTGCCGAGTGCACGCTCTTAGTGAGACTCTATTTTGTTTTCCCGGAGTCAATAAAAATGCTAAGTTAAAAGCTAACCCTGACGCCCTCCCCACTCCCGACACTTGTTCGCCTCCTTTTAAGTTCCTCCCTCAATTATTTCTAAAGGAAAAATTAATGGGGAAATATTCGCTCTTGATCTTGCTAGTGAAGAGGAATCATAGCGATGCAAAGATCATTACAATTAGGAAGAAGCTACATTAGAAAGGACTGGCAGTGTTTAGTATGACATTTTCTCAGTGATTTTTGCAATTGGAATTTTTTTTTTTTACATTTTAAATACTTGCTCTCTGGGTTTATAGAGGAGAGCTTAGACTTTAGGCTTGTCAAGCATTGTGTGTGATGCTATGAAGAGGTAGAAGGAGATAGAGAGCACGGCTGTAACAGAAGAGATTATAGCGTGATGAATTGGCCAGTATAGATAACTGCTATGACTTCATCCTTATTGCGCAGATTAGGGCGTAAAATCCATCCTAATGAGGCGCACGCTGGAGAGAAGGGAAACGGCATGGCCTAGCTCACTACTACAGAGATGCTGCCAGGGTCACCAGCCACCAGCTGATCCTGTTTAAGAGGATCACATACTTCTCAGGCGAGAGAGAGAGAGAGAGAGAGAGAGACAGAGAGAGACCGAGACCCTCTACCAATACTTTGGAATGGTTTTGATGTAGTAGGTAGAATTGTAATGTCACATCATGGATAAGGCATGGAAACAATAAATATTGATAACTTTGACTGTTTTTTTTTATTCTTTCTCTGCCTTCTTTCATGTTTATGCATCACAGCATTTTCCTCCTGTTTCATCTGTTTTCCCTTCAGTTGAAAATGAAATTTAAAAGCTAAACCAAAGCAGATCTTGAAGTATTTTGCATATTAAAAAGATGCCATTTGTTGCAGAGTGGAAACCAAAGTCCTTAATTTTGTGCATTTTAGACACAGCTACTGCTGGCTTGGCTAGACTGCAAACTAATCTGCATATTCAGAGGCCTGTAGTTGAGGGGTTTTAATATAAGTCAAAGGGAAAAGAGGCACAAAATGAGCAACACATTTCTTCATGGAGCTACTGCATGAAAGAATTTTTCAAAAAGGAGTCATAAATAATTAATCGTTTTAAATATGCTGTTAGAGACTGAAGAAGTACAAAACAACCCCATTCGTGATTAAATAAACGACTTAAATTAATACTAGTGATATTAATATTAAATCTATTACAGGTTTTCGTCGACTTACGACCACGATTGGTTCCGACAGACCGGTAGTATTTGTTCATTTTATGCCATTTGTATCCTCTCTACACCATTTTTTTTTTTTTATCTTTCAAAATCGCGGAGATGGTAGTGCTGTCGGAAACTGGTACGCACTGTCGTACGCCGCGGCTTGTGGTCGTAAGTTGCATAGGTCGTAAGTCGACGACTACCTGTAGATGGTAATATGGCTTGTATAAGCCTTCATTATCCTGTCTACTATTCATGCAATCACTCTTAACATACAGCCTGCATACATCTTTAAAGTCTGCCTTGTAGCTGAGAGTTAATGAAATGTTTGTCTATCAAGTGTTATATTTCCAGTCTTTCCCTCCAGCATGACTGAATTATGCAATATATGGTATGCATGGATAGAAGTTATAGATGTTTTTGACACTTGCATAACATCGACAAGAATTATCCTTACAAGGTCATGTGATAAGGTCATGTGATAAGCGATATCCTTGTAGATTAGAATGTTCATCATGAATCTTTTTTTTTTATTATTTGAAGGTGCACTGTTTATTTGTTTGTTTTTGGGTTTTTTTTGTTTTTTTAACGAGAAAGGTTCACATGGTATATGTTGAGACCAGAGGTTTCCTTTTTAAGTGGCTGTGAGTGAAAGATCATATATGAAGCTACAATGTAAGACCAAGTACATTAACTCTAACATGCAGTGCAGCGTTCACTTATCATCAACTAAAATTTAGCTTTTTCCTAATTTATATTTTGGGAAGCAGAAAGCAAAACTTGTGAGAAAATATCGCACGCAGGCACAAGCAGAAAAACCCACAAAAAAAAAACGTGCAAGTGGAATTAAAACTTCTCTACACATCTCTAGCTGAGACCAATTATAAAGTCGAGCTAAAGGTGAGGAACTGTCAGAGCCAGAATTCTCAGACCATGCTGACAGTGCTGCCATCTCTACATCTCAGTTCTTTTCATTGTTTTCCAGGGTTTCTTCTGAAAATAAAACACACTTCAGGTTTGAATTCAACATGCAGATATGGATTTGAAGCACTAATCAGATACGGCTAATGAATACAGATACAGCTCTTTATTTAATCATAATAGCCATTGATTTTTTTTTCTTTTCTTTTTCAACTAATGGCCAGATTTGAGTAATCATGTGTTCGAATAGATATTCAAATTTTATTTGTCACATACACATTCATACAGAGTATGACATGCAGTATAATGCTTTATGTAGTATAGTTGCAAGCTCAGTATTGAAAACATGCTGTATACATATGCATGAAAAAAACAAGTTGCTAATCCAAATAACAAGAAGAAATTTAATCACTACAGTCTTTTCATTTGTGATGTTTAATGCATCTCGTCTCTTTTATTTATTTTTCACCTGAGGCGACATTGTAGTCGCGAGATAAGCGCTGTCGCCTCTTAGCTCCAGGGTTCCTGGTTCGATCCTGCGCTTGGGTTACTGTCTGTGTGAGCTTTTGCATGTTCCCAACATGTCTATATGGGCTGCCTCTGAATTCTGTGTTTTATTCCCCCCACTTCCTAAAAAGCATGCTGTTAGGTCAGTTGGTTATGTTAAATTGCACCTAGGTGCGAGTAAGAAACTGCATGATGCTCAGCTTCGGACTGGCGACAAATCCATGGTGTATTCCTGCCTGGGTTATAGTGTGAGCACTCTGTAGTCTAAACATAAGTTGGACACGGTCAGTTTTTATCCTGATGTGTTACTGTGTAAAAAATAACAACAACATAAAAACAGGACTGTGCAAATCAACCACAAGGCTGAAATGGGAGAAAAGTAGATGACAAATGTATTGTGACAAACACACACATCTACACACACATCTACATAAGTGATCACGAATAAGCACAAATCACATTGAGAGAATTTTTTTAATCAAGTATCTGCATCACAGTATCCAGGTATTCCCAGGATAGGCTCTGGATTTTTCTCTGAGTCTATTCAGGATAAAGTGGATAATGAAAATTAATATTCTTTCATAAAACTGTAATATAAAGAACCTTTGCCTTTCCTAAGTAACCTAAGACATAATGTGATAGTGATGTAACCCTATGCTTTCCTGAATATAGAAGACAAAATCCTTTTTCATATGTAGCATATTGCAACTTGTGGTCTGTAGAGATCTTCACCTTTCACTGATGATTCAGAATAACCCCCCTTGCTCGTCCATGTGCGACACAAAAACGACAGAGAATGCAGCAAAAATTATACATTATTGCACACATTATAGAAATTGGACGACCCAGCAAGGTACCCTTTCTGACTCTCTTTCTGATAATTATAAACAGCATGAAATTTCCATGAGCGTGTATGACCATTTACTATGTATTTAAGCTCTATGAACACTTTAGGGGGAAAAAAAAAAATCTAAACTGAAGTTCAAAAATCGTGGGGAGTGGTGGCTCCAGCGGTTAAGGCACTGGGTTACCGATCGGAAGGTTGGGGGTTCGAGCCCCGGTATCGCCAAGCAGCCACTCTTGGGCCCTTGAGCAAGGCCCTTAACCCTCTATGCTCCAGGGGACCCTGACGAGAAAAATAAATCAAGGACCGTGACGTCGGAGCGACATGGGGCCGCCTTCCCGTGGGCTCACCACCTGCAGGAGGGAGCGTAAGGGACCAGTGCTAAGAGGATTGGGCAGCAGTCGAAGGCGGGGGCCTAGACAGCCCGATCCCTGGACATGGAGAAGTGTCTGGGGAATCTGCTTAGACTGCTGCCCCGCGACCCGAATTACGGATAAGCGGGAGAAGATGAAATGAAAATGAAATGAAATGAAGTAAAAAAATCTGAGGGGGAAATTTAGGACCGAAAATAAATTAATCTGAGGAAGAGTGGTTGCTACATGTTAATTGGGCAAGACTTTAAGTAAATCAATTAGAGGCGAAAAGTGTCAACATATAGTTTTCAGTTTATAATAGTGTTTAGATTGCTGTATTTTTATCCTTCTCGAGTTTTATGTACTATATAATTGGCAGCCTGTGTAGGATTTGTTCATCTGTTCCTAAATTGTTCATTGGAGGATTTATAAAAAATATTTTTAAACTGGAAATACGTTCAGATAACACTTCGGAGTTTGTGCATAAAGCAAACTCCTGAGCTTGGACATGATCGATTTCAAATAATGCAATTTGCATGGATTAATGCAACTTTTATACAGGGAATATTCTGTTGAGTTTACCTTGCAAAAAAGTGCTTTGTAGTTGCTATCAAAAAAATGTTCCTTCAGGGAGTAAAATATGGAAATGCTGCTTTATGAATGGAGAATAGACTGGTACCGGTACTATAATACTTAAAATGCAGTATTTAGATTTAGGATAAACGTTGCATTCTAATTTAGATCCATATTTGAATGCTCTTAAAACACTTTTAAGCTCTCACCTGAGACACTTCTGTATTATTTTAAAATAGCAGTTTCCTTGGTGTTCATGATCACCTGGGTATAGTGTAGACCTTTTTTACCTCCTTCGGCACACCATTTTCATCACCTCACTTAATTCACACAGTGCATTTTTATGTAATTTACCTTTAAATTTTGACCTTAAACTGAGAAAAATAAATAAATTATACATTTTTTATATATATATATATATATATATATATATATATATATATATATATATATATATATTACACACACACACACGCACACACACACATATATATACATACACACATTTTTATATATATATATATATATATATATATATATATATATATATATATATATATATATATATATATATATTAATATAAATGTGTGTATGTATATATATATATATATATTAATATAAATGTGTGTATGTATATATATGTGTGTGTGTGCGTGTGTGTGTGTGTAATATATATATATATATATATATTAATATAAATGTGTGTATGTATATATATATATATTAATATAAATGTGTGTATGTATATATGTGTGTGTGAGAGAGAGAGAGAGAGAGAGAGAGAGAGAGAGAGAGAGAGAGAGAGAGAGAGAGAGAGAGAGAGAGTTTTTTTTTTATATATACCATGGGAGTAAGTGGAAAAAAGATTTTCATTTTTCAGCCTTTCCTTTAGTACTTCAGCATTTGTTATACATCTTGGGATTTCAGATCTTTTTTTTTAGATGATCTATAGTATTTGTTTTGGCGTTTTGAGTTGTTTTGTGAATGCACTAAAATGAGCAACCTAAAATTGCAAGTATGAAGAAATTCTGCTTTGTATAGCTTCTGGAAATCCAGCAGAAAATTTGAATTGAATTTGGATTGGTTTAAACAAATAAACATTTACATGCAGCTTTCCTGAAACATTGTTAATGAGGCCAATTGTCTGTAGACTCCATAATCCAGTGTCTCAGCTTTAGGTCTTAGTGGAGCCAACTGTGGATCACAGGATCACAGGGTGATGGAGCTGTGCTGAATCGATGTCTGAAATCCTGTCCAATTCCCTGTGCAATCGAAAGGGACACAGGCCTAAATGTAATGAGAAGCAGTTTTGTGTAGTGCCATATAAAAGCACCAAAGAGAAGCAGGCTTAAAAAAAAAAAGCATTACCAGTAAATCCAAGAACAGCAGCACAGTCTGCTAACTTTACAACCTTTACTGTAGTCAAGCTGCTCTGTTATGATGACCTTTCCAATAAAATATGTAAATAAAATTTAAAGGACAACAAAGTGGAATTTTGAAATGCTCTAAAGGCCTACTTCAGGGATTTAGTATATATCACTGTTTATTGGGAGGGAAAAAATGTTGGCCAGATGTGGGATTGAGTCACTGCCTAGTGAAGACCTTATCCAAGTTTTAGCATGCAGCGATGCTTACAGATATAGACAAATTTGTTGGTACCCCTGAAAAAGAAGAATAAATAATTGGATTATTATGCATATTGACAAGCGTTAATGCTTCATTGAGAATATTCTTGGAATAAATAAGACAAAACCGGAGCTTTTTGACAAGGCACATCAGCTGCATGTTTATAGATACAAAAATGAAGCTGTGAAACATGGGAGGAGACTTCAATATATTTTGGGGCTGCATTGCTGTATCTAGCATGGAAGCATTCTGGAGCAAAATATACAACCCAGCATCAGAAAGCGCTGTCTCAGTCATAGCTCATTGCTTCTCCAATAAAATAATTACCTAAAATGTACAGAAGGCACCTACTTTACAGCACCCATTAAATAGCTAAAACATAAGAGCACATAAAAATGGCTCAAAACAAAACAGTGGATTATTCTGAAGTAGCCTTCTAGGAGCTTTGATTTGATCTGATCTGAATCCTACTGAACATCTATGTTGAAACATGAAATCTAGAGAAAACACCCTTCAAACCTGCGACAGCTGGAGCCATTTGTTCATGAAGAGAGGGCCAAACTAGCTGTTAACAGGCACAGAAGTCTCACTGAGAGCTATAGAAATTGCTTGTTTGCAGTGATTGCCTCTAAAGGTTGTGCAAAAAAAATGAGGTTAGGCTCCCATCATTTTTGTGCATGCCCTTTTCATTTGTTTTATTATTTAAAAAAGTCTGTTAAATCAAAATTCAAAAGCAAATATGGAATATTTAATAAAAAGAAGTTATTTCAATAAAAATAATAAGTTCTTGTATTGATAACAACAAATTTGTCCACATCTGTAGTTGTACATAAAAAAAAAAAATATATATATATATATATATATATATATATATATATATATATATATATATATATATATATATATATATATATATATATATATATACCGTATTTTTTGGACTATAAGCCGCTACTTTTTTCCCACGCATTGAACCCTGCGGCTTAAACAACGAAGTGGCTAATTTATAAACTTCAAGCTAAAAAACTGAGCCTCGTAACATTAGACCAATGAAATTTCCGAACGGAAACGAAAAAACGCACTTCACCTGTGTTCTGAGCTGCATGGCATCGGGAGAAAATAATAAGGACATATTCCTCAGCCTTGCACACATGCAGTAATAGCGTAAAAATGCGGCGGCAGGCTATTCCCAAAATACCGCTCTGCTCTTAAAGGAGCCACAACATATTTCACCCGTTACACTGTGTAACAGACACTGTCTTTCGTTAAAGCCTGTGTAAAGTTCATTAGTTTCGGCTTATAGACAGGTGGTTCAAAAAGAAAATCTTTGTAAAATTCAGTGGGTACGGTTTATATTTGGGTGCGCTTAATAATTCGGAAATTACGGTGTGTGTGTATATATATCTGTATATGTGTGTGTGTGTGTGTGTGTGTGTGTGTGTGTGTGTATATATATATATATATATATATATATATATATATATATATATATATATATATATATACACACACACACATATACAGATATATATTCACACACACACACACACACACACACACACACACACACACACACACACACACACATATATATATATATATATATATATATATATATATATATATATATATATATATATATATATATATATATATATATATATATATATATATATATATATATCTTCTTCTTCTTCTTCTTTTGGCTGCTCCCATTAGGGGTCGCCACAGCGGATCATCCGTCTCCATACCACCCTGTCCTCTATATCTGCCTCTTTTACACCAACTACCTGCATGTCTTCCCTCACCACATCCATGAACCTCCTCCTTGGCCTTCCTCTTTTCCTCCTACCTGGTGGCTCCATCTTCAGCATTTTTCTACCAATATAATTCATGTCCCTTCTCTGCACATGTCCAAACCATCTCAATCTCGCCTCCCTCACCTTGTCACCAAAACATCCTACATGTGCTGTCCCTCTAATAAACTAATTTCTAATCTTGTCCATCCTCGTCACTCCCAACGAAAACCTCAACATCTTCAGCTCTGCTACCTCCAGCTCCACCTCCTGTCTTTTACTCAATGCCACTGTCTCTAATCCATACAACATCGCAGGTCTCACCACAGTCCTATAAACTTTCCCTTTCATTCTTGCAGATACTCTTCTATCACAAATCACTCCTGTCACTCTTCTCCACCCACTCCACCCTGCCTGCACTCTTTTCTTTACTTCCCTAACACACTCTCCATTACTTTGCACTGTTGACCCCAGGTACCTGAACTCCTCCACCTTCTCCACCTCTTCTCCCTGCAACCGCATCACTCCACTGCCCTCCCTCTCATTCACACACATGTACTCTGTCTTACTCCTACTGAGTTTCATTCCCCTCCTCTCCAGCGCATATCTCCACCTCTCCAGGCTCTTCTCAACCTGCTCTCTACTCTCACCACAAATCACAATATCATCTGCAAACATCATAGTCCAGGGAGACTCCTGTCTGACCTCGTCCGTCAACCTGTCCATCACCACTGCAAACAGGAAAGGGCTCAGGGCCGATCCTTGATGCAGTCCAACCTTCACCCTGAACCAGTCTGTCGTACCTACTGCACACTTTACTGCCGTCACACTGTCCTCATACATGTCCCGCACCACCCTCACATACTTCTCTGACACACCTGACTTCCTCATACAATACCACAACTCCTCTCTTGGCACCCTGTCGTACGCTTTCTCTAAATCCACAAATACACAATGCAGCTCCTTCTGTCCTTCTCTATACTTCTCCATCAACATCCTCAAAGCAAATAAGGCATCTGTGGTGCTCTTCCTCGGCATGAAACCATACTGTTGCTCACAGATGGTCACCTCTTCTCTCAGCCTGGCTTCCACTACTCTTTCCCATAACTTCATGGTGTGACTGATCAACTTAATTCCCCTGTAGTTACTGCAGGTCTGCACATCTCCCTTATGCTTAAAGATCGGTACCAGCACACTCCTTCTCCATTCCTCAGGTATCCTCTCCTCTTCCAGAATCCTGTTAAACAATCTGGTTAAAAACTCCACTGCCATCTCTCCTAAACATCTCCACGCTTCTACCGGTATGTCATCTGGTCCAACCGACTTTCCATTCTTCATCCTCTTAATCGCTGCTCTCACTTCCTCCTTACTAATCCTATCTACATCCTGCTTCACCAACTCCACATCCTCCAACCTTCTCTCTCTCTGATTTTCCTCATTCATCAGCTGCTCAAAATACTCCCTCCATCTTCTCAACACACTCTCCTCACTAGTCAACACATTTCCCTCTCCATCCTTTATTGCTCCAACTTGCAGTACATCCTTCCCAGCTCGGTCCCTCTGCTTGGCCAATCGGTATAAATCCTTTTCTCCTTCCTTAGTGTCCAACCTCTTATACAGTTCCTCATATGCCTTTTCCTTGGCTTTCGCCACACCCCTTTTAACCTGCTGCCGCATCTCCTTGTACTCCTGCCTACTTTCCTTATCACTCTGTCGATCCCACTTCTGTTTTGCCAACCTCTTTCCCCTAATGCTCTCCTGCACTTCCTCATTCCACCACCACGTCTCCTTGTCTTGCTTTCTATTTCCAGATGTCACACCAAGTACTTTTCTAGCTGCCTCCCTCATCACTCCTGCAGTAGTTGCCCAATCATCCGGCACCTCTTCACCACCACCAAGCCCCTGTCTGACCTCTTCCCTGAACCTCACACTACACTCTTCCTCCTTCAGTGTCCACCATCTTATTCTTCTTTCAAACCTTACTTTCCTCCTCTTCTTCTTCGCCTCCAAAACCATCCTACAGACCACCATCCGATGCTGTCTAGCTACACTGTCCCCCGCCAACACCTTACAGTCTCCAATCTCCTTCAGGTTACATCTCCTACACAGAAGAGAAAAGCGCAGCCGTTGAGAGAGTGCCGGTGGGAAGACACGTACCGGGATACGCATGCGCGATAACAACGACCGCCGTGAACCAACATATACCAACAATAACGGACAGTGAGAGTGTGGAAGTTTAAATAGGAGCTGGTGATGATGATAAACGAGCACCATATGTGCGCGATTGAAGCCGGGAGCTTTAGAGAAAGCGGCCGAGAAAACACCTGACACGCCGAAGGGGGCGCCAAAGGGGGCGTGGCAGGGGGATTCCTGACTGTTAACAAACATGTACTGTATGTATTTTTATAGCATGTCTTCATCAAACAAATCGCGGCAACGCTGTTGTGTAAAAAAAAAAAAACCTTCAAAAACACGTGCATGCACATTCTCATTTATTAACGCACATCATGTACATAAAGAAATTTCAAGCACGTTAATATATTGCCGCCATTTTGATTACCGTTTATCTCGATGCTTTTTGGCGACCCCCTAGGACATCGACATAACCGGGTTCCACTGTATGTATATATGTGTGTATATATATATATATATATATATATATATATATATATACAGTGAGGAAAATAAGTATTTGAACACCCTGCTATTTTGCAAGTTCTCCCATTTAGAAATCATGGAGGGGTCTGAAATTGTCATCGTAGGTGCATGTCCACTGTGAGAGACATAATCTAAAAAAAAAAATCCAGAAATCACAATGTATGATTTTTTAACTATTTATTTGTATGATACAGCTGCAAATAAGTATTTGAACACCTGTCTATCAGCTAGAATTCTGACCCTCAAAGACCTGTTAGTCTGCCTTTAAAATGTCCACCTCCACTACATTTATTATCCTAAATTAGATGCACCTGTTTGAGGTCGTTAGCTGCATAAAGACACCTGTCCACCCCATACAATCAGTAAGAATCCAACTACTAACATGGCCAAGACCAAAAAGCTGTCCAAAGACACTAGAGACAAAATTGTACACCTCCACAAGGCTGGAAAGGGCTACGGGGAAATTGCCAAGCAGCTTGGTGAAAAATGGTCCACTGTTGGAGCAATCATTAGAAAATGGAAGAAGCTAAACATGACTGTCAATCTCCCTCGGACTGGGGCTCCATGCAAGATCTTACCTCGTGGGGTCTCAATCATCCTAAGGAAGGTGAGAAATCAGCCCAGAACTACACGGGAGGAGCTGGTCAATGACCTGAAAAGAGCTGGGACCACCGTTTCCAAGGTTACTGTTGGTAATACACCAAGACGTCATGGTTTGAAATCATGCACGGCACGGAAGGTTCCCCTGCTTAAACCAGCACATGTCCAGGCACGTCTTAAGTTTGCCAATGACCATTTGGATGATCCAGAGGAGTCATGGGAGAAAGTCATGTGGTCAGATGAGACCAAAATAGAACTTTTGGGTCATAATTCCACTAAACGTGTTTGGAGGAAGAAGAATGATGAGTACCATCCCAAGAACTCCATCCCTACTGTGAAGCATGCGGGTGGTAGCATCATGCTTTGTGGGTGTTTTTCTGCACATGGGACGGGGCGACTGCACTGTATTAAGGAGAGGATGACCCGGGCCATGTATTGCGAGATTTTGGGGAACAACCTCCTTCCCTCAGTTAGAGCATTAAAGATAGATCGAGGCTGGGTCTTCCAACATGACAATGACCCGAAGCACACAGCCAGGATAACCAAGGAGTGGCTCTGTAAGAAGCATATCAAGGTTCTGGCGTGGCCTAGCCAGTCTCCAGACATAAACCCAATAGAGAATCTTTGGAGGGAGCTCAAACTCCGTGTTTCTCAGTGACAGGCCAGAAACCTGACTGATCTAGAGAAGATCTGTTTTGAGGAGTGGGCCAAAATCCCTCCTGCAGTGTGTGCAAACCTGGTGAAAAACTACAGGAAACGTTTGACCTCTATAATTGCAAACAAAGGCTACTGTACCAAATATTAACATTGACTTTCTCAGGTGTTCAAATACTTATTTGCAGCTGTATCATGCAAATAAATAGTTAAAAAATCATATATTGTGATTTCTGGATTTTTTTTTTTTAGATTATGTCTCTCACAGTGGACATGCACCTACGATGACAATTTCAGACCCCACCATGATTTCTAAGTGGGAGAACTTGCAAACTAGCAGGGTGTTCAAATACTTATTTTCCTCACTGTATGTATATATGTATGTATGTATATATATATATATATATATATGTATGTATGTATATATAGTGTGTATATGTGTATATATTTATGTATATGTCTATATATCTATACATTTATATATATATATATATATATATATATATATATATATATATATATATATATATATATATATATATATATATATATATACACACACACACACATACATACATGCATGCATGCATGCATGCATACATACATACATACATACATAGGGGACGATGTAGGTTTTCTTTCACAAGATTCCTTTCACTTGAACTAACAGACCCAAACCTTCTAGCATGACAATACCCGTGCACAAAAATTATCTCCATGGAGATATGGTTTACATGGGTTCGGAGTGGAAGATCTTGAGTGGCCTGCTGTTGAACTCTGACCTCATCCCTATTGAATATCTTTAGAATGAATTGGAATGCTGACTGCATCCCAGGCCTCCTCACCCTACATCTGTACCTGACGTTACTAACCCCCTTGTGGCTGAATGAGCACAAATCTCCACAAGCACCCTAAAATCTAGTGTAACATCTTCCCAGAAAAGTGGAGGTTATTATAACAGCAAATTAAATGTGCAATGGGATGTACAAAGAGCATAAACATATTTATGTTGCAATTCTGTCTATAGAGGTCTGAAATCCCGAATCAAAAATAAGAGGTGAGGCTAAGGTCTTTATAAATTTGGAATATAATGAACATTAAGTGAACTTCATTCAACTCCGCAGAACTCTCATAGATGAAGGCATTATTCATCATGCCCGAAACAAGACTGAAAGCACATGTGTCTTTTGATGGCGTTTCTATAAGTGACCTGACATTTAAGCAAATTTAGATTCTTTGGTCCGTGTTGCATCATTAAAATCAGTACAGTATGTTGTGGCAGTAAATGAAAACCCGCTGTTAGCTGGAAGCCAGTAAAAAAGAAGCCTGCGTGTCTTTGGTTTTTAGAGGGAATGAAAGAATGTTTCTGCTTGTGTAGGATTCTTGCATTAATTCTGGAGAAACAGTACATTTTCTTTTCTCTGTGTGTACTCCAGTCAGGGTCTCTCAGTATGCTAGCTTGCTCGTTTTCCTTTAGCTTTCTATAAGCACATTGCCCTAAAGAGACGGGTTCCATGTCAGGGCTTATTATTTTGTTTTATTCTTTTCAGGGTTACATTAGAGAAAGAGAGATAAAGGATATTTACTGTAACAAGTTCTGAGTACAAAAAAAGAGATTATGGCAAAATAAAAAAACTAAATTTTGAGGATTAAACAAAGACTTTTTGAATGGAAAATGAAATGTTGAATATTGTCCATATAGAGCTTAGCATCACATCATGCTGCATTATGGGATCGTTCCACCATTTGTACCAGTTGTTCCTTCTTTACATGCTAAAAACACATTCACACACTCCATGAGCTTATTTAGAGCTGTTTGATTGTGGTTTTTCTGGCTTTCCGGCTTTTCATGCTTAAAGGAGAAGACTTTTTAAACAAGTGGAGCAATGATCTGAATATCCTACATCCTGTTACATTTCCATATACCGTATGTTTTAGACTATAAGCCCCTACTTTTTTCCCACGCTTTGAACCCCGCGGCTTAAACAGCGAAGCGGCTTATTTATGAATTTTTCCTGGGTTTTTCCCGGTTTCACAAACTTCAAGCCAAAAAACTGAACCCCATAACATTAGACCAATGAAATTTCTGAACGGAAACGAAAAAATGCACCTCACCTGTGTTCTGAGCTGCACAGCATCGGGAATTTTTTTTTTTCTTAAACGCACGACGATGCCAAAAGATAAACTCCAGAGAGAAATAGTTGTGAAAGGAAGGAGGAAGACAGTGAACAATGACTTTCTTGGTAGGCTACTGTTTAGATACAAGCCGTTGTAACGCGTTGAGTCTGGGTCATGGGAGAGCTCACTAACTCCAGTTGCAACAGAAATCATATAAGCACAGACAGGTTTCCAAAACTCGTGCTTTTTTATTTTACTTGGCAACAGCGTTACGGGTTAGTCAAAGAAACTTAGAAATGAGCAGCAGAAAATAATAAGGACATATTCATCGGCCTTGTACACACGCAGTAATAGCGGAAAATTGCAGCGCCAGGCTATTCCCAAAATACCGCTATGCTCCTAAAGGAAGCGCAACATATTTCACCCGTTACACCATGTAACAGACACTGTCTTTCGTTAAAGCCTGTGTAAAGTTCATTAGTTTCAGTGTAGACAGGTGCGGCTTATTTATGTTTAAAATAAAAATCTTTGTCAAATTCAGTGGGTGAAGATATAGCGCACCCATATATTAGCCACTTATATATGGGTGCGCTATATCTTTACAGATATAGTGTTTAGCTTGAAGGACTACTGATCTTAAGAAGTGTAAATGTGAGCACACATGAAAACTCCTGAAGCCAGCCAGCTGCACTATTTTGCTCTGCTGCTCATGCGTCATCATGCATCAAGACAACATAACACATTTCGAGGAAAGTGCTCTTTGCACTTTCTTACATTATGCTCTCACACACATGCCATCTTACATACATGTCCTTTTGCCTACACATGCTCGCACAAAAAGTAACAATTGGCGGTTGTCACTGGGATTTGCAAGTGCCACCGATTCCACTATGAGAGCATGGACAGTTTGTCTCCCAGTAGCATGGCAAACATTTTTCAAATTGCCATATAAACATGTACTTTAAACTTGAAGGAGAATTTAATGATATAAACGTGCCCTATTTATTTGATACAATTGATATTCTATGCACAAAAACTTGAAGTAAAATTTATAAATTACACTTGCCGAATAATGCATTAAATATGACCTGGGCATATCGGTAATCCTTTATTCATCAAAACTGTTCGAGACCAAACACTTGGGTGAATAGGGAAAAGCCATAAACATGACATGAAAATATGAGTACTGGGGGAAGCAGCAGAGACCATTCCTTGGTTAATTAAGCATTCCTGGCAACATACAAGTTCAACCAAGTGTTATTGTATTTGATGTCAAAGAACATCACATTACATTAAAATATAATTCAAATACACTGTCAAGTACCGCTGTCAACGATGCACTAACAGGCTATGTGTTGAGAATATTGATGGCAGTTTTTTCTTTTTACTTGCTTGTTTGCCTTTTGATTGGTAGGTAGACTTGAAAGATTCCAACCAAGCATATACCCTTAAGGATATTTATTTTGAGTCTATCAAGAATACCCACTAAATAAGAGAAAATGACAATATAGTGTACAAACTAAAAAAAATTTGGAACTTTGTTTGGAACCTCTTTTTTTCTTTCTTTTTAGATTTAAAGTCTATTTTTTAAACCAGGGTTGATAGACATAGGTGGAGCTGAGACAGTGTATTACAACAGAACAATAATGTAGCTTCCAATTAATCTATAATAAAATGAAATACAAAACTGCTAGATCTTATGCCAGATTTTTCCATAAGAATGCTGCATCATTCCCATTTCCCTGACATTCCTGGGGGAAAAAAACCTTGTTGATTTGTCCTGAAAAGCATTTTATGCACCTAGATACAAATTTATACACACACGTGCACTGCTTTCCGTTGTCTTTTTCTTTCCCCCAACCTTGCTTATTTTTATTTTGGTCCAATAGTAAAGATGCTTGGCAGTTTTGTCTTTCATGCAATACGGATTTCCTCCCATTCTCCTTTGCATATTCCCTCCTCATTCCTATGTGAGGTATTGTTCCTGACCAAATTTAAACACTACAGCATTCAGGATCCCTGCAGAGGCTCTGTGTACTTGGGCCCACAAAGTGCTTGCAGCCATAACTACATGAATTGCTTTTAATTGCTTGGTATAGCTGCATCATCTTAGTTGAGATTATGCCTGATTGATACTGGAAGGCAATTGTAAGCGTGGAGGATGGGATTAAGTGCCTATTGAAGTGACTTTAGCTCCTTTACACAACAAAGAGCGAAGGGAGAATACTTTACCCCCCCTCCTTTCATCTAAAGCCCAGTGACACCCCCACCACCACCACCTACCCCTTTTCCTGGATGGAAAAGAAACACAATCTACTGATATTATTCCTCTAAGGGCAATGAGAAGGAAGAGCCAGACAAGAACTGTTCCTGGCTATAATTAGCTATATGTGATCCCAATTATTTAGCCTATTCATTATTGCTACAGTAATTGTTTGAACAGCCTGACCTAAAGAACAAATAATTAAAACGTGTGTGCCCTAACTGCAACTACTGGTGCGTGTAATAAAATGTATTGGAAGGAGCTGAAGCAATAAAGCTGAAGCGTGTTTCATTAGGCATTAAGTACTGTGAAACAGGAATCTTGGCTCTCAGGGCAGAACTTTGGCTCTTCGGATTAGCAGCGCTACTGTTTGCTGCTAGTGAGTCGTACGTCCAGAAGTAATTAGCCAAAAGCGTTATGTAGATTTGTTGTGTTGTTCAAACTTTAATTATTTTGCGGGTCTTTGTAATCCCTTTCTGTTTCAGTCTCTTGGAGCGTCGAGTGGCCCTGACCCTAAATAGATTTATACAGCTAGAGCTGTTAAGCCTTTGTGTATTACCATTAAAGGAGAACAATTGGCTGTGATGTTGTGGGTGATAAAGGCGCTCAAAGCGCAGGTCAGCAGCACTCGTCCACTTGAAAAGGGGGCTTAAAGCAAAACAAACTTTGTCATTGTGTTAAACATTTCGGAAGGAAGGACATGGACACTGATAGCATGTGTTCCTTCTTTCATTTGAGTGTCGTGTAGAAACAAATAGCACATTTTAAACAAACAAAATTGGGCAGTATATGAACTTTGATGTGTTATCCTTTCATTTGTTTGTGTGTTCAGGATCGCACAAAGGCTGCTGGTGGCAGCATGGCGGCAGGGTGGTTGGCGAGCCAACCATTCCCCTGGCAAGTCTCTGAAATATATCCCACGACGAGCTGTTCTCTACGTCCCAGGCAACGACGAGCGCAAACTCAAGAAGCTCACCTCGCTGAACGTGGACTGTGCTGTTCTAGACTGCGAGGATGGCGTCGCCCTTAACAAGAAGGTACGCACTGCAAGGGCAGCCTTCATTGTTCGTGCATCACCTGACTCTATGGCACAAGAAAACCAATTCTTTTACAGCCCCCCATTCAGCCAGGTGCTAGCCCTTTATCACCAGGCATAAAGCTAGCTAAGCACCATGCTTAAAACAAGCACATTTACTTCCCATTATGTCATCATAAAGGCAAGAAATGCCCCTATCACATCCTCTTGAAACAAGGTGCCCACTTCACACTGGGTTAGCAGCAGGAAGTCAGCAGATGCAGCAGGTTAAAAGCATTCTCAACCCACCCACACAGCCTGCCAATTGGCCCTGTTTGCCTTGCCATGAAATTGTGATAGGAGCTCAGGATAAAGAGGGGCTGGAGAAAAAGAAGTCACCTAACAAAGGTTTTTAAGTCGTGATAATAAAGATGATTGATATGGCCAGAGGCTATTCCTGATTGAGAGAGGTCAACTATGACCCTTTAAGAAAATGTGATTGGGCTCAATGTTTTGCAACACCCCCTTATTTCTCTATCACTGCTAAGTGGGGGGAAAAAGGGTTTCAAAGGAAAATGTCACCGAAGTGTCCACCGATGCCTGAAAATAATACTAGCTTAGCATTCTCTCATCTTTTGTGTCGCCGAGGTGCCTTGATTGCATCTTAATCCAGCCTTTGACAGCCATTAAAAGTTTAGACTGTTGTTTTCTTTATTTCCTTTGATAGAAACGAGGACCCAAATGCTGACCTTGGGTGCAACAGTTGCTTTAGGTGTTCGCACGCATGCTGATAAGAAAAAAACGCAATCGCGTAGATGTTGGTGTTTCAGAGAAGCAATACCACTGACTGACTGACAATATCCTTCGAATCAGTGCAGTTCTGCCTCTACAGGATTATTCTGCTGAAGAATAGTAAGGCAACGTGATCTGAGCAGAGGAGAATTGCATTAGGAAAGGGTATTGGTTCTCTTCCTGAGTGTAGCTAGCACATATTTTTGCAAGCCTGTTCGAATTAACTGTCCCTACTCCAGATCAAAACGGTAATGGCACACCCTGAAAAATAACATTTGTACCGTTTAGTAATCCTATTACTCCTCAGCATTTTTGATCGTTTAAATCTGCCAAGGTTTCAGAAGCGCTTTCAATCCACAGCACAAGTTCGAATTTTATTTTAAAACCCATATGTTAGCTTTAAAGACTCTGGCACAGTACACTGGAAGCTGGATTCCATTATTTATTCGCTAGCGCGTAATGTAAAAATGAGTTATTAACTCCATAATAAAAAGCACCTCGCTCGACGGCTCCCTCTCCTTCACTCCCGCTCTCTCCGCTGTTTTATCCATCCTGGCAATTGAAAATCCGTGGGAGTTGTTGTGTACAGACATTTTTATTTCCATGCCACTGAATGACACTTCGTTCTGCAGCCCAGCTGTGCTTGTATAGGCCTGCAAAATCTGAGTGAGTGACTGAGAAAATTATCACTCAGCAACAAATTTCAAGCTACTGGATGAAGTATTGACTTCAGGATTTGTATTTATTTCTTTATTTTAATAAATTTGTGGTAATTGTTTTTTTTAATTTATTTTTTATTATTAATGTAAGTATACGCTAATGTATATGAGTACAGTTAGTAAATTGCATAGTATTTTGTGCCTGTAGCTGGTTCACTTTCATACACACCCTGTGTGTTTCGATGTCAGATGACAGATGCTACAAGGTCTGGCCAGACATTTCAGCTTATACACTAGCATTGAGGAGCATGGAGAGCATGCGGTCGTCTCAGTGTGCATCCAGCTGATGGCTACCCTTCTCTTCTCTCTGAGAGACTTTTGTTCTGTGTATATAGTGCTGGAGATGCCCTATAGACGGGCGCACAGTTTGGAGCATTCGGCCCAGCGGCTGTGCTTCTAGTTCATGTCCCGTCTCCCCGCGGCCATCTCGCTCCATGCTCCCCTCCTAATCCCTGCAAGTTTGGAGCTAATGAACTAACTGCTGAGCTGTCGCCACGGCGCGTAGTCCCAAACTATACTGTACTTCACACCCGATTTATTCTCCAGATGGCAAGACTACGCAGCCCTGCCGGGAGGGACCACCTCTTTCACTGGAGTGTGAAAGTGGACGGATGTTGTTTTCATACTTTATCTGATCATCTGCAAGCTTAAAAAAAAAAAAAATCCTTCCACTCTGTTGCCAGAGATAGGACGCTTCAGCTAACTGGCCCGGGTGAGGCGTAATGAGAGAGAGGTTGTGTGAGAGCACATCTCTTCTCTTGTTTCATCTGAGGTTAGTATGTCACCGGCTCAGCCCTCGCCTTAGCCAATCCGCTCAATAACAGCTGGCAAGGAGGGGTGAGGCATGAAACAGTTCACTTTCTGACCAGTATCTTTTTTCCGGTCCTCTCAGTTTATTTATTTTTTTTTTTTTTCATTTGTTTTAAAATCATTTTTGGAACAAAATATCCTCTTCTGTGTTTCTTAATCAGGTATGTACACATATGTGCCTTGTGTCCTTTCGCCCAGAAGCGATCTGAATATATATCCAAAATACATACACTTTCACATTACGTGTTATGTAATGATAGTCTTATAGCTGCTGCGTTCCACCTTCTATATCACATAACTCATACTTATTAAGTGTTAGATGTTTATCGAGGCATATCTATATCCTGCCGACTATACCCAGTCCAGTATCGTGCTACATTTTGGCCAGTGCACATGGAAAGATGAGAAGCGTGGAAGCAGGGTGCTGTTCAGTGGGTGTTTATCAGTGGTGTATTCACCCCACCAGCATTTTTCGCTTGTTTGACATGAACTGCCATGACATGCAGAGAGCTTGTTTGTGTTAAGCTCGGTTGCTTCTGTGGTAGTCCTGCTGGTGGCAGCAGATGAATGGTTTGAGCAGCGAGTGGACTCGCAGCCCATATTTGTCTCTTATACTTTACAGTGTACTGTAAATATGCAGTATATATACAGAGACAGCTCTATCTTATTCTTTCATGTTGACCATTTTCAACCCCACACACTGATTGTTTGGATTATGTTTTATTATTTTTTTTCTCCAGTGTTTGTAGGTTAGTATGCTTCACCAGGAGTGCAGTGAATTTCGTTTTCGTTTGACAAATCAGTCTTAATAATACTCTCTTCGAGTCTTAGATTTCACTCGGTTCTTATTTGAAAGTGTAATATTTTGGTTTCCTGTCAATGCTTCCATTTTAGCATAATTTATGCAACGAACTGTTATATGATATACATCTTTGAAAAACAGTGTATGGATATAGTGTTTAGTTCAAAGAGCAGATTTTTTGGGGTTAGGGGGGTGGGGGGGATATGGTTGAGGTGTGTGTGTGTGTGTGAGAGAGAGAGAGAAAAGGGGGGGGGGGCTGTTTCTCTCGCTCTCTCTTTCTCTGAGTTCACTGGTTGCTGAGCTGCTCTGAGCAGGAGGCTGAGGAAGAGACAGTTCTCCGGAGATCAGGCCTGTGTCACTCGAGCAGAGACTCCTTACTGTTCTTCTCACAGTACAGGCCAGAACTGCACAGACGGGCAATAGAAATCACTAGTTTGCCAAAAACACAAACAACGATACCAGGCATTTGCCCAAAATATCAAACCTTAGCTCCAACAGACTTAGAAAAGTAGATTTTTGCCAGAATGTACCTTTCTGGCAATTATATATATATTGTAGGAGATTTTAATATTCATGTAGATGATGCAAACGATGCCCTAGGATTATCATTTGTCGATTTACTAAACTCTTTTGGAGTTAAACAAAACGTCACCAGACCAACCCACCGTTTTAACCACACACTAGTCTTAATAATATCCTACGGAGCAGACGTCACTGATATAGATATTTTACCCCAGAGTGATGACATCACAGACCATTATCTCCTACTGTACACACTACCGGTAGAGCAGATTAACCGTGTTTCACCACGGTATCGACTTGGTAGGACTATTATTCCAACCACTAAGGACAGATTCATAAATAACCTGCCTGATTTATCTCAGTTTCACATTAAACCCATAACTGCTGATCATCTTGATGAGATGGCGAACAACATAGACCTTATCCTCACTAGCACTTTAGACACTGTTGCCCCCATCCGGTTAAAAAAGGTTCGAGAACAAGCACCTGCACCTTGGTATAATAGTCATACGCATGCCCTAAAGAGAACAACACGTAATCTGGAGAGAAAATGGAGGAAAACTAAATTGGAGGTATTTAGAATTGCGTATAAAGACAGTATGCTTAGCTACAGACAGGCGCTAAAAGCTGCTAGAGCTAAACACCTGAGCAAACTCATAGAAAATAACAAAAACAATCCCAGGTTCCTTTGTAGTACAGTCGCTAAATTAACAACAAATCAGGGATCTGAAAAATGTGTTCCATCACAGTTAATAGTGAAGACTTTATGAATTTCTTCACTGAAAAAATAGATAACATTAGAAAAACAATTGTGGCAGTTCAACCTCTGACAGCATCTCCTGACACAATCGTACTTACAACCCCACAACTACACTGTTTTACATGTATAGGACAGGAAGAGCTGTATGATGCTATTATGAAAGCTAAATCAACAACATGTCAGTTAGATCCAATTCCCACTAAACTACTGAAGGAAGTGTTATATACAGCTGGTGAGCCTCTTCTCAATATTATTAACTCCTCACTATCGTTAGGTCATGTCCCTAAATCCCTCAAGTTAGCAGTTATTAAGCCCCTCATTAAAAAACCTAATCTGGATCCAAACACGCTATCGAATTACAGACCAATTTCAAATCTCCCATTTATGTCTAAGATTTTAGAAAAGATTGTCGCTGCCCAGTTATGTAACCACTTGCAGGAGAACAATATCTTTGAAGAGTTTCAGTCAGGTTTTAGGCCCCATCATAGCACAGAAACTGCTCTAGTTAAAATCACTAATGACCTGTTTTTAGCTTCAGACCAAGGCTACATCTCCCTTTTAGTTTTACTAGATCTTAGTGCTGCGTTCGACACTATAGATCATGATCTTCTCGTCGATCGCTTACAGAATTACATCGGTATTCAGGGACAGGCATTAAGCTGGTTTAAATCCTACCTGTCCAATCGTTACCATTTCGTAGATTTAAATGGAGAGCTATCCAGGATAATGCTAGTAAATGATGGCGTGCCACAAGGGTCAGTTCTAGGACCCCTGCTTTTTACAATATACATGCTTCCATTAGGAAATATTATTAGAAGGCATGGAATTAGCTTCCATTGTTATGCTGATGATACCCAGCTATATATTTCATCCAAACCAGGCGATACAGCTCAATTAGCTCGCATAACTGAGTGTGTTGAAGAAATAAGAGATTGGATGACCCATAACTTTCTGCTATTAAATTCTGATAAAACGGAGATTTTGCTCATCGGCCCAAAAAATAGTACACAGAAGCTCCAGCATCTCAGCCTGCATTTAGACGGTTGTTCTGTAACTACTAGTTCAACGGTAAAAGACCTGGGAGTTATTTTAGACAGCAACTTATCTTTTAAAAATCACATCAATCAAGTTACAAAAACAGCCTTCTTTCACCTTAGAAATATTTCTAAGCTAAGAAATATGTTATCTATATCTGATGCAGAGAAGCTCGTCCATGCGTTTATGACCTCTAGAATAGACTACTGTAATGCATTACTAGGTGGATGTCCTGCATCATTAATAAACAAGCTTCAGTTAGTTCAGAATGCCACAGCAAGAGTTCTTACTAGGTCAAAAAAATACGATCATATAACCCCAATCTTATCGTCCCTACATTGGCTTCCTATTAAGTTTCGAATAGACTACAAACTACTGCTACTCACTTATAAAGACTAAATGGTTTGGCTCCCATGTATCTATCCAGTCTTTTAAAACGCTACAATCCGTCATGCTCCCTGAGATCTCAAAACTCTGGGCTTCTAGTAGTTCCTAGAATAGCAAAGTCCACTAAAGGCGGTAGAGCATTTTCACATTTAACTCCTAAACTCTGGAATAGTCTTCCTGACAGTGTTCGGGGTTCAGATACACTCTCCCAGTTTAAGTGTAGATTAAAAACATATCTTTTTAGCAAAGCCTACACATAACACACATCACACACATCACATCACAACCTTACATCAATATATGACTACATGCACATTATCAACTTGTGCTGTTAATATCATGAACAGCAGCTACGCTAATTCCTCTCCACTGCTTCTCTTTCTCTCCCCATCCCGAGGCATCCTGAGGTTTGGCCAGCTCCAGTCACGTCCCACCTCGTGAAGATTATGGACCTATGGATGATCATGGAGAAGTAGATGCCGAGTGTTTAAAGGCCCTGGCATGGAGAAGCTGATGCTGGATCTATGATGATCACAAATTGTTCTGTATTGTTGAAAGATTTATGACCAAACTCTTGATGTCACCCATATGAGGATGGGTTCCCCTTTGAGTCTGGTTCCTCTCAAGGTTTCTTCCTCATATCATCTTAGGGAGTTTTTCCTTGCCACTGTCGCCACGGCTTGCTCATCAGGGACAAACGCACACCATTCACCTTCACTGTTGTTTTCTGTAAAGCTGCTTTGAGACAATGTCTGTTGTGAAAAGCGCTATACAAATAAACTTGAATTGACTTGACTATATATATATATATATATATATATATATATATATATAAACGCATTTGTTATTTGTTAAACAATATTCAATGGCATGTGTACTGTAAGTCAGTGCAACTATACTGGGTATCATTTTTTCAGTGATGATGGTGATGGTGATGACAATGATTGAGAACACTGTGTGACTTTCATATGTATTAATTTAAGTTGATACCTAGTGATTGTAAAGGCAGAGCATATAATATACTGTATTTGTATACGTTTCATACACATAAAAGCATTTGGTGCCCTCCTGCTCTGTGGTTGGGGCAGAGCCATCTCGGAAAACACTTCTCCCATCAGGAATGAAATGATCTAGGCGGACAAATGACAATGCCAGCACAATTCCCAACACAATGTCCATGCAGCATAAAAGAGCCTCCAGTTTTCCCTTCGTCACCTGTCTATATGTGTAATATAGAATTGTGTTTAAGTCTGGCTGTCATGCATTTATCCTGAGTGCAGTAATCATTGAAAGTTGCTGGACCATTACTACACTTTGCTTTCTCATTGGGCACAGTGAGCCTCTGTGTTTTTCTGATGTGGTCAAGACACTATTTGTAACACAGTAACATCAAATTATAAAGACATTTTTTTCCATGTCTGTAAATGTAATAAAGACCCTGGCATGCTGCTGTCCTGTAAGACGCTAAATAAGGAGCAAGATACTGATTCGATCCATATGAGAGGCTGTTGGCTACACTTTTAAGGATCGAAAAGGGATCTTAATTTTAGTACATTGTAGGGAATAGATGAGTAGTGTGCATGCTTTACATAGCTGCGAAGCTGTAGACTTATCAGTATTTAAAGCATGTAACTTGACTGTAATGGGATACGTGTAAAGTCGTTGTTATGAGGTAGTGATTTTCAGTGTAATCCAGAAAGCATGTGCTGCATCCTGGAACGATATAAAGCTATGGCAAGCATGCAAGTAGTTGGGAAATGCATGGATCTATGATGTTTAATCAGGTTGAGTGTAGAGGAGAGCGGTTTATCTTTAAATGGTTCCTTCTCGTAATGTCATCTAAATATAGAGATCTGAACAAAAGTAGGACTGCTATGAGGAAGAAATAATTTTCTTTGCACATTTTAAGGTCTCTGTTTTACAATTGGCTGATTTGTACAGTATACATAATATAACATTTGTGGACATTCCATTTTACATGTAGTTCCCATTTGCTGTTATAATAACCTCTATTTTCTAGATGTTTCTTAGTCTTGGAGTGTGGAAATTTGTGATCATTTATTGAAAAGTGTGTTAGCTAAATCCAGCTCGGTTCGACCACAGGGGTATTGTCATGCAACAAGTTTGGATCTCCTAGTTGAAGTGAGCGGAAAACTGTATGCTACTATATCCAAGGACATTCTATAATTCTGTGCCTCCAACTTTGTCGTAACAGTATGACTGAAAAAGTCAGGTGTGCCAATAGTTTTGTTTATACACTGTATCAAATTGGCTATTTAATGAAATTATCCAAAGTCATGGCAAAAATAATTGAAACAAGCTTCACCAAAATGTCTGGATGGTAAAGCAGGTGAAATCCTAGAAGCAAACGTAACATTTCCCGATTATATTTTGTCACTGATTTCAATAAGAGGCTGGCTATATAGAAGTGAATGGCTAAAATAAGTATGACTCAGCATTTCAGAAAGGTCACTATGTTACACAGATCCTGCTGTGGCATCAGGTGTGTATAACCCTAATGGCTTTAAAATGGAAAGCAGGCAAATGCCAGCACTCTGTATAATGTAGCTTTTAAAGGCCATGCGAGCTTTCATGAGTGTTCCCAACATTTCTTTCAGGTTCACTTATCTTATAGCCTCCCCGTGTGATCAGGAGCATGTTCAAGTGCATTGAGATTGTTTCAGGGAGTGGAATGCATTAAGATTGTAGAATAGATTTAAAATTGATTCAGACTGTAGAATTAATTTCCGAAATTTTCAGACTGTAGATTGTTGAGATTGTGGAATACATTTAGACCAACTTAGATTGGAGAATTCCTTTGGATTCATTTGGATTGTACAGTTTGTCCAGATTCATTGATATTCATATAGAACATATTAATATATTTGCATTTGCAAAGAAGAAGTGGAGAAATGATGCTGCATCAGCTGCCAGTCCCTATAGTGAGTCAACACACAGCCTTTATTGTTGCTTGGGTCCTTAATAACACTACATTTGAGTATTGACCAGTGCAAGATATTATTAGAGCCTTAAATTCTTTCTAATCCTCACTAATTGTTTGGTTTTAACACTTGCTTTTATTTTATCCATTAGCGGTTGTGTGGAGCAGTTGATCTGAAACGCCATCTGAGCAGCACGTTCCTGTATCGACTTGCTGCTCCGGAGAACTTACAGCCTCATTATCAAATTACAGTAACTTGTTTTTGTTGGCAGTGATAGTGAGCATGTGTGATATGGGCTGTTGCTTCAAGAATAGATTTAGAATTTTTCTCTAGGCTTATACTATATCCTTCTCAAGGGGAACTGGACAAATGCAGAATGAACAGATGATTAAATGCAGGATCTTTCAGGCGTTTTCATTGGGACCAGGTTGTATACGCCTTTCATGTCATATGTCAAAGCCAGCTGATAGGATGTTATTGTTTTAGGTATCACACCTAGAATTTACAGAGGTCTCTGCCCTGCTAATTCTTAACATTCTAACATTTAGTGACAGTGCACATGTCTTAGTTGGTTGAGAAACGCCAAGAACAAAAGACACAACGACTTGTTTCAAGGCACTTTCCTTTGAATAGAGAATGATCAATTGCATATTTAAACACATCAGTAATTTTTTAGATGAGGCCTGAAAAATAAATATCTGCAAATGCTGAATATTACATCAAAGGTTTTAGCGATTTCAAATTAAGACCTTTGTTTTCGTTAGCAGGTTTTTATCATCCAACGTTTGCGCAAATTCACATCGACGTTGTTTTCTGCGAAGCAGTACATATTGTTTATTCACATAAGTTTGACAAAACGAGCTAGATATTTCAATTTGTGTTTGCGATTAATGAATGAGTTCTGCCTTTGGCTCAGACACCTTTCCCAGACGTAACCGAATAATTCAGAAATGGAGTTCCTTTTTTTGACACATCACTCTGCAGGAGTCCAGATTCTGAAGCTCTCAATACATGAAGGAGCTAGCCCTTTTTTTTAACTAGAGGTCAGCATCTCCAGACTTGAAAGTTCATCCTTTTGTTTTGAGCATTTTGTGGACATGCTGTCATAACTCGGTGTCAGGCTTTAATGATGGGCTTGATGGAAAGAATCAAAGATCTCTGAAACCTGGGCTTCTCCGGGCCACTCTGTGGGATGCTGGGTGATTGGGGAGCTTGCTTTGAAGCAACTTGTTGGATGGAGATCCATTAATGTAAAACATTTCAGTTTTCAAAGTGCTTTATTCAAGCTTGGAGTCGCTCGGCCCCTCAGGAGCCGAAACGTTCTCAAGAATGTTCTGTCTGTCAGTTTACTCTGAAAGGAGGTGAGTTAACTGGCCTTCCTCCCACTGATGAAAATCAAATATCACTCTGTCTAGAGCGTCTTTTCTCCGAGGGAGGAAGGGAGGGGGAGCTGTCATGACTTCTGTTACATGCAGGATTCCTGCAGCATTAGTGTATTTGATAAATTGTACCAATTATTTGTTGTCTCATGGCACGCTTGTTTGCTCAACCAGTCCGGAGATCACAGCATTACACTTTCTAACTCTAGTTTGTTGTGTTATGTGAAAGATGATGAGGCTAAAGCACTTAAAACACATATGCTGTGAAACAGTTGTATGGCTATTATTTGTGCTTTACAGTCTTTTTGCATTACCTTTACATTTTTGCCTAACAGACAGTTTGGAGCTGTAACTGAAAAGTAAGGACACCTTTTTAACTGAAATTACACCTTTTATCAAAGATTACATCAAACATCTCCTGTGCTTTATTTATTCTTTACAACAAATTACTAGTTTGTTTCTTGCCATTTTATCTGTTATATTTTCTTTGTCTGCAATATTTCCAATTTGAATATCCCAAATTTAACTAGCCAATTACTTAATTATAGCAGGTTGATATTAACTAATGAACAAAGCTTACCTCGGCATACTGTTTCTAATTAGACCTTGTCTGTGCTTTGCAGACAAAGGACACGCCTCATTTTATGTAAGGATCTGCTCATTCCAGTATATTAAAATATTTGCCTGAGGTAGAGCCTGGGGCGCTTATACTCAAGTTTAACACTGCTGTCCGGTGGCTTATCAATATTGAAACACATGCAGGAAGGTATAGCGTTAATTACATTGTGTAGCATGTAAAGCTAGGTTTCATCTACATTGAAGAATTTGATTGGATCGTAAAAAAAAAGTGTTTGTTGTTGTGTAGCATACGCTCATTGGATAGATGAGGGAAAAGGAGACCTTTTGGGGTTGATACAGATTATTAAAGGTCTTAAATAAGTTAGGTCCTAATTATTGTACAAAACATCATTTTTAAAGTTTTGTACAAAGGGAACGTTTATACAATCATAGTATTCGAGTCTTATCTATATTAAGATGAGTTTGTAAACCAAGGGTTATAGGCTCCAGGAGAGAAATCATCAAATTATTTTATATAACAGCTCTAAATCTAATTTTAATAAAAAAATAGGTGTTATATTTTATAGTGGAGTGAGACATGTTTTGATCTGAGCTTATTCTATGATACTCTCTGTGTGTGTGTGTGTGTGTGTGTGTGTGTGTGTGTGTGTGTGTGTGTGTGAGAGAGAGAGAGAGAGAGAGAGAGAGAGAGAGAGAGAGAGAGAGAGAGAGAGAGAGAGAGAGAGAGAGAGAGAGAGAGAGAGAGAGAGACATCAAGATGACCTGGCCTTGGTACCTTCTTCATTCATTTTTTCATGTTAACCTGCAAGAGCTGGTGTGTCAATGTTATTGTGGATTTAGTTATGGGTTTTACCTTTAATTAATTGTCCCATCCCTCCTTGCAGTGTGTGTGTGTGTGTGTGTGTGTGTGTGTGTGTGTGTGTGTGTGTGTGTGTGTGTGTGTGTGTGTGTGTGTGTGTGAGTGTGGGACCTCTATTGGAGTAATGTGTTGGCATTCTGGGACTTGTGCTTTATGGTCTTAAGTGCATTTACTCAATTGAGGATGATCCATCTTGCTGGAATTTGTGCTTGTCTGTAATCCCAGATGCCAGACGCCATTTCCTCATTAAATTCAGAAAATATCAGCCATTAATGAGTCTTTTCCTTTTTTTTATTAGTTAGTTTCAAAAAATGTTTTCCGTTTATACATAATGATGATCAATGTTTGTTTTCCAATAAAATACAGTAAAATAAAGGTTTTAAAAATAATGCTTCAGGATGTGTACCTCACTTATTTCCACCATTGTTAACACTTGGCAATTTCGGAATGCCCAATCTAGTTTTGTATTACATCATTGTTCTGGCAAGACTTACATGTCTATTATAGATAAATCTGGCTCCTTATGGTCAAATAAAATAAATTGCTGTGAAATCTTTTTCTAAGAATGGGAGAATTGTGCATTTCTCAATCCAGTCTTCAATTTCAGCCCATTACGTTACTGAATGGTGCATTTACAGGGCCACTCATTCATGTTGCATACGTGTTGCACCCCCCATGCAGGCAGAGGCGCGGGAAACAATCCCAAAGATGCTGGCTGAACTGAATCTGGGGCGCACTGAGAAATGCGTGCGTGTGAATTCGGTGTCTAGTGGCCTGGCCGACGCTGATCTGGAGGTCATTCTACAAGGAGAGGTCCTGCCCCCAGCACTTATGCTGCCAAAGGTGGAGGACACCGATGAAGTTCAGTGGGTGAGTAAAGAACCCGGTTTAAAATCAATGTGTTTATCCCCAGATAAAAATACACTATGTACAATATAAGGTTTGTGGACACATAACCATAGGATTGTGTGTTTTTGAACAACAACAACACATTTAGTATCCGTATGCTTTTATAATAACCTCTGGGAAGATGTTCCATTAGATTTTGGAGTGTACTTGTCGGGGTTTGTGCTAATTCAGCCTCAAGGATGTTAGTAAAGTCAGGTACTAATGTAGAGCAAGGAGACCTGAGGTGCAATGAGCTTTTCGATTGATTCCAAAGGTGTTCAGTAGGGTTGAGTTCACAACTCTATAGCAGGCCACTTAAGAGCTTTCATTTCAACTCATGTACACCATGTATTTGTGCACAGTCTGGCTGGAAAAGTCATGTGTCCCAATACATTTATCCATACAGTGTAAGTACTCTAACAGGTATTGGATACTTTATATCTGAACCTGTAGACTTCTAATGAGCATATATATCCATATCATTACATAAAACTTCACTTTTTCCACAATTTCCATACATAAAAAAAGGTTTCTGTTTGCCTTTCAAGGTCTTGAGTAAGTTGTTGTTTCTATAGAAATGATCATCTTTTAGAACAAATGCATTAATATAAAAGACATTACCAGTTTGAACGACTGCCTGACTCAATACATTCTGATCTCCAGAATGGAACATTGAACAACGGTGTGAAATAACTGTGATAGAATTTATAGATTATCGTCTTATTGTCTATACAATATGTATTTAAATTTTTTTTCCCCTTTAAACACATTTGTATACAATAAAGACCTGAATATAACCGTTACATTTTTCCCACCATCAATGAGAAACAAGGAGAATGCTTGGAGTATTAACCGCTAGAGGATGAGTAAACATCAGGTCTCTTTTAAAGCAGCAATTACAAAATATTTCAGTTTTACAGCTGGATGTTTATGGCTAGGGCCTGTTTTTCACGAGTCGAAATCAGGAATTTTGTCTGACATGTTAGATGATATGGAATAGAATTATCTGAGCCTCTTAAGTCATGGCCTCCTTAAATTGTGTTTCAATGGTCCATGTAAGAATGCTAAATCCTTAAATTCATTCATTAAATATTTTGTGTAGACGAATGCCGTACCCTGGACTGCCCTGCTCTGAAGACCACGACCTGGTCCTAAACGAGAGTAATTACCTCCTATAAAACCCTTAACCCGTGCACACTTTGGTCAATGTTGAAAACTTCAACTCCTGTCCACGTGTGTGTCTGATAGAAACGCATCCCCGCTGCTTCAGGAGCCGCAGTGGCTCAAACACACCCTCATCCTGACATTACAAAAAAAAAAAGGCTGGCCCCCAATCCACCTCACCTAAATCTGCAGCATTCAGATGCCTTACAAAAGAACCTGAAAGGAGTCACAATGTCTTAACTAGGTGGAGGAAGGGAATGTGAGAGAGAGGCGGAGGGAGCTCACAGCTACAGCTAGTACAGAAGCAGGAAGTTTTTAACTAGTGCTTTTAATTAGAGCTCATATATTTCCTGGGCCGCTCTCTGTTTCTTGCCGTTTTAATTGCTGACAGGTGCTCATGTTTTTCTCTCACTCTCTCCATCACCTTGTTCCTTTTTCTTTTCTTTTTTTGAAAGCCCTTTTCAAACGTATTTGCTCACCCAACTGGAGTCTCTTGAAACACTTGAGTCAGGTGATGAGAACAAGAGAATTAGGTTTGAGTGACTAATATTTTTTCATGAGTGTTGCAGTGGCTGTATTTGTGGTATACACAGAAAATGGCTATGGCCAAATTGAGTTTTTCTTCTCAACCTCATCCACATATGAACCCTTCTCTGGTATACAGTTATAACAGGTTCACCATCTTATCCGTCCCTTATCCTGTGTGAGAGAGTCACAGCGTGGAAGTGCTGTAGGATGTGCACATGTATGCCCTGCACATACTTGTCCAGCTCCCTGCTCATAGTCTCAGCAGGGTATAGGAGATTGTGATGGTGAGGACATCATGTAGCACTGACCTGACATGGGCCTGCTGCTTTGAAAGTGATGAGAGAAAAAGAGAGACACATGAAAGGAGTTGTTCTCCCTCGCTTCTTTTGCTCTCAGGCACAGTATATAAACATGAGCAACAAAGTTTCTGTTTTAATAGCTTATCATGCAATGATCAAATTATTATGCTAAGTGTTTAACACGATGTCTCGCATTTTTTAGATGATTAAAGATTTTTTGATGTCATTTGTATTTTTTGTAAATTGTTTGTTAAATGAGCAAGATTCCTTCATTTAATTCTACTTCCTAATACAGTCCAAAATGGCGATGACAGCTTGAATGCTCTCTTTTTGTCCTTATCTCTTCTCTATCTTTCACTGTCTGGACTTTGACAGATTAGAAACTGTCCCTCTGAGACGTTCATGCTCTAAAGCCTGGTTTGTGGTTGTCCTCCTCCAATCCTCAGCTTTCAGGCAGAAAATCCCTGCACTGTTTATTTTTCTCCTTTTCCCCCTTGCACCTAGCTTAGAAGAGGAACCACCACACTGATTTGTTGCTAAAAGACGGACTTACTTGTTTCTCTTTGTATGAAAATCCATTGCTTTCCCTTTCTCTTTGCTTTCTCGCTCCTTGTTTGACTGACAAGGCTTATTGGAGTATAACAGGCGTAACTCCCACCCCTTTGTCCAAAGACAATCCTCCTGCAATTTCGGTGCCGCGTGCATTCTTTAGACGCCACGCCACTGTGTGTGCACCCGCTCATGAAAGGGTCCTACTCCAGACCCAACCCTCTTCCCTCTCTCTCTCTCTCTCTCTTTCTCTCTCTCTCTCTCTCTGTCTCACACACACACACAGACGCACTTTCGTGCTTTTTCTTCCCCCCTGACTCACTCTTAGGCTCCCGCTCTCACCTTCCCCCTTCAGTGAAATGAGCACTTTAGTAGGCCGGAAACATTTAATCTGGCACTCTTTTGAAGAAAATTAATTAAAACTTGTCTATTCACTACCCTTTTTTCCACCAAGGCTCTCTTCTTCCATGATTGCTTTCTCTCCAATGCCAGGCCCCCTCCACTTTCCAGCCACTGAAGGAAGGGCTAATGCAGCTCTTATTAAAGAGTGGCTGCTTTTTTTTTGAGTAAAGCCTGAACAAGGACTAGAAGGGTCAGCTCACATAGAGCCATTGACCTGTTAGAAAGACTCTTTTCTCTTACAACCTGGGAATAGTATTATTAGTTAAGCAGCAGGGCTGGCCCCAGTCTTTTAAGAGGCCTTAAGAATCTTATTTACACCCCCGACACACACACACACACACACACACACACACACACACACACACACACACACACACACATGCAGCAATGAAATGGCATTATTTAGAGAACACCTGTATCGATATAGATACAGTAACTTTAGAAATATTAATTATGGAAATGAGCAGTAGGGGTTTGAGATATTGCAGTGATGAGAATGAGTGATGACATTTGCATATAATGTGAGTATTGGATGCTAACAGTTTAATGATAATGTCTTCTGTAAATATATGTAAGCAATGCACCAATTTTCAAGATTAAAAACTAGAAAAATCTTTACGACTGTGCTGCAGTGTAGTGACAATTTTTAGTCACTTTTTTCACCTTAAAATATATTAGCTATAAAATGTATGATAAAGTTTTGGTGTTTTGACTGTTCTATACGGACAATAGCTGGATGCCTAGATGGATACTGCAAATCAAGTGGTCAAAGTGGTCACAATCTGAAATGCTTGATGCTGACGGTTTGAATTTCTTTCTTCATGTCTGATCTTGGAAGCGACGCGAATGTGATTTCAAAAGCCTACATTTTTAACGGTTACCAAACTAATTTAAAACTGACTAAGTACTGTTAGCCCATCAAAATCAATACTATTTTATTATCTAACTATTTTTGTTTCACTGTAAATTAAGCCTATTTTTATCAACACATTTCTACAGTCTTTGTCTTTCAGCTTTGTTTTTGGGGAGGAAATCATAATCATGGCCATAAGTAGTTTAGAAGAAATTGTTTAGGGTTAAAAGATGAACCCTTACAATGTAATTTTTTTTGTACTTATCCATTCTCTAGTGCCTTTCAACATAGCTGTTGGAAGTTAGTTGTGTTTAAATAGTTAGGCTATTTTTGTCGCTTCCTGTGACAATGCCCCCTGTTGGCTGCAGGGTCCTAATGATCCACTCACTCCGCCCGAGCGTACTGTCAGCCCTGTTGAGTATCATCAAAACAGTCTGGAGATATGCTACAGTGTGTAAATTTTGATTAGAAGCTGCCTTTCAGACACATTAGCGACGTAATAACACTTAAGTGCAGTAATTAGTTGCCACTTCTCGACATCCTTAAAGCCCAATCAATCCTGGCATCCTCTGAAGTTGTATGTTGTAGCTCGTTCGGGCCAAAGCTTTTCATGTTTACTTAAGAACTGGATAAATAAGTGGACCTGGGCACTGGATCCAAATGCAGGGGTACGGTGGCAAATAAATAGGGCTACTCATGGCAAGGTTTCTAGGAGCTAGGGAACTCTGTGTCGTTAGGAACCCAGCCCTCTCGGAGGATTCAGGGGAAATATTATGCTAAGCCATCTGTGTTAGCATAGCAGCGTTGCTCCTGCAGGGTTGTGACCTCAGATGATTACAGTACAAAGCTTATTGGGTCTTGAAAACCCCTTTGAAGATGAAAAGGCTTTGATGGTTTATATTTATGCAAATCTCTTAGATATGATTTATCCTACTGAGATTGAATGGGGAGATGATTAAAATTCTCCACATTAGGAATCAAAATCCCTCAATGAAACCAAGTGTTTATTGGATGTTTTTCTTTTTTTTTCTTTTTTTTTGTCGTTATTTAGGGGCAAAAATGGCCCAGACTTACCTGAGGTTATTTTGATCCTCGATTCCCAGTGTGCAAAAGGGAGCGAGCGTGGAGAGCGACGACAGGGAATTACACATTTCTGCTCCGAGCTTTCTTCCTTTCTCTCTGTCGCTTTCTCTTCCACCCAGTCTCTTTTTTTTAACTGGCTTTGAAAGGAAATATCTGACGGAGTGTGCTTTTGTGTGTTTCCAGATGATAGATTTTGGAATTTGGGCTACCCCACTGGCAGTGCACAGCTAGCTGTGAACTGGTCTGTTGGAAAAAAAAAAGCAAAAGCTTTGGTCTTCAAAGAACTAAACTTCATTTTAATGCCTTCTTAGGTAAGCTCAAATATTAGCGGGAAAATGTGCAAAAAAAAAATAAAAAATGAAAGGCAAGGAGAAGTGCCACATCACACCCTGATTGTCGTACATCTCGCCGGTTTGTCAGCCCTGGAACGCCAAAGGAAAAGAAAGAAATGCTAAAATGAAATGCACTCCCAGACAGTTAAAATCTTGTCCCTTGGCATTTAGCTTTCTCTCTTATTATCGGAACATGTTGTACGTCATGAGGGAGCTTGCAAAACAGGCATTTGTCCAGGGCCCCAAGAGTGAGCAATTTTATTTTATTTTTTTTACAGAAAATCTATACTTTCTGTGCTTTTTTTTTATTTTTTATTTTATTTATTTAATTGGATGTCTGTCAAACCTGATGCGCCATCAGTGTAAACATGATTAAAAGGTTTTGCTTTTTATTCTCTGAGATTGTGATTTTTGATGCTTGTTCCCTGTATATAGTGCTAATCATTATGTATCAAAAAATAGTGATAGATGATATTTGTTGTGTGTGTGTGTGTGTGTGTGTGTGTGTGTGTGTGTGTGTGTGTGTGTGTGTGTGTGTGTGTGTGTGTGTGTGTGTGTGTGTGTGTGTGTGTGTGTCAGTTTGTTGACAGATTTCAGCAGTGCTTAAAAGACCGGATGCTGATGGAACCCATTCGCTTAGTAACCTTTGTGGAGACTGCGGTTGGGTTGCTGAATTTTAAGGTAAATTCTGCTTAAGAGTGCAGATGAAAAGACTTTGGATAAAAAAAGCAGTCAGATTAAAGAACCTGTCACTGAGCGCAGGGGTATATCACTGTTTTTCTTAGGATCGATCTATCTATCTATCTATCTATCTATCTATCTATCTATCTATCTATCTATCTATCTATCTATCTATCTATCTATCTATCTATCTATCTATCTATCTATCTATCTATCTATCTATCTATCTATAATGTAATCATAAATAAGCATTGTGCAATATGTGTGCTTTATAAAGTAAATATGGCTTCTACATGTACAGCTTTTTTTTTTTTTCTTTTTCTTTTTTTTTTTTTTTTTTTACATTTTCTTAAATCCTGTTTATCTTATCTGTGTCCCATAGCTGAGACATAGAAATATTGCACAGTCACAGTGAGAAGTGAAATTAATTTGGACCCCAACAAAAGCCTGACACAAATTCCATCTGCTTCATGCCCGACACGATCATCTCGCATTCCAAACTTTCCGTTTGCCGCCACAGCGATGGTCTTCCGTCCCCAGCCTGGACGGCCTTCACAGATTTTGCAGCTTTTCCGTCCTTATGCTCATGGCTGTGTCAGGGCCATTAATAATCAGTTGTGTGTGTGAGTTGTTTTTAGAACTGATCATTTTCCATGTCTAAACTATTATGTGAGGAGCGGAAGCAGAGACATTGATTGAACGAGTCGAGCAAGGGATTTGAGCCATCTGACTGATTCACTTAATTAAATGCCAAGACACACACACACACACACACACACACACGCACACACACACGCACACGCACATGTGCGCACGCATATACAGAGCTCTTTGTGTATCCTGTGTCTGTCCCAGGCTGTGTGTGAGGCAGCTCGTCAGCTCGGACCAAAAGTTGGCCTGCATCATGACGGAGTAGTCTTCGGCTCTGATGATTTCTGTGCCAGTATAGGTCTGCCATCTAAATACACTTTTCCATCCTTTACGTTTTAATATTGCTTTATATATACATACTTTAATATACATTTATATTGCTGCTCTGTAGTACACAGTATTTATTTTATTATTATTCATATCATTTTCCATTTTTGCAATCCAACACAATACTATATTTATACTTTATATTTGTATGCAATGTTTTCTGTTAAAGGCGCAACAAGGACTAAGGATGCCCGAGAGCTTCTGTATGCTCGTCAGAAAGTGGTGGTCACCACCAAAGCCTTTGGCCTGCAGGCTATTGACCTTGTGTACATTGACTATCAGGATGAGGAAGGGCTGCGACAGCAGGCCAGAGAGGGTGCGCTCATGGGCTTTACTGGTAAGATGTTCACAAAACACACACACATACAAACTCAAATATACACATTTATTTATTTCTCTGTAATTGGTATGTGCCCCTTTTATACACCAGATCTGTTCCTCCTGGTTTTATAATAAAGCTGAATGCACTGTGTTGTCCACTAATAATTGCAATTGTGTAAATCAGAATAATTATTACATTATATAAAAAAAATATAAAGTCATTTTTGATCTGTAATGCTTTATCAAATGACCATAGAATATATTTTATTGTTTTATAAACCAGAAATAAATGCATGTAGAAGAGATTAGATATATAGGGTATGTAGTGAGTGTACTGCAGCACAAGCCGGCTGAACAGGTGCTCTCCCTCACACTGCACCTATTTTCATGGATCTGCTTGTTCCTTTATGGCTTCACATCTTTGACCCACGCTTTCAAACATTTCTTCTTATTCAGTCTCATTCTGTCCATCTCTTTCTCTCTCCTTCAGCTCATTAGTGTCTTTATGAATTCTACAGAATGCCTCTTTGAAGATGAACATCAGTTCTTTCTTTCTTTTTTTTCTTGAACATTTGACAGTTTATTGTGTCGATTATTTTAGCTTGTTTGTGCTTTTTCATGTTTCAACAAATAATTTTACTTAGTAATGAAATTTTTTTTTATAATTCAGCTGACTGCTTGTTATTTGCAATAATATTTAGTTAGTATATAGTTATAATATTTTTTTCATTTAGATAGATAGCATTTTGTATGTGTGTGGGTGCATGCTTGTGTTCTGCTCATTTGTGCAGATCCTTTATTGCATGTAAGTGAGTGTGTGCGCATTTGTCTGCATGTAGCTCGAGCTTGGCCGTATGTTCGCAGCTTAGCACTGTGTGGGTTTGTAGCCAGGCAACGCGAGTGTGTGTAGTCCCGGTGAGTGGGTAACTGGCCACAGGAGGCCAGGCAGCCCTCCTCAGAGCCTGCGCTAATGAATATGTAATGGCTGTTTGCAGAACACACACTGTTTCTCCTGCACATCTCTGTTTACAACAACACTGCCATTCCTCCAGAGCACTAGGCCTTTTGGTTTGCAGCATTCTCCTGCTTCTTATTTATCCCTCTTCTTTTCTTTTCTTTTTTCCCCCCATTTTCACCACTTCCAGATTTTGCTTTGCCAAAATAAAAAAAAATATCCAGTAAATGTAGCACACAACTGTTATTCATTACTGATGTATGTATATGATTAAACGAAAAAAGAAAATATTACTGCTCAGAACTTTTAAAACCTCAAAACAACTTGAAGCATTAATGGTTGAAATAAAGGTATTTATTTTTATATTGCATAATTTGATACACAATCATAAATGCATTTAAAATCAGACACAGATTTCTGGTTGCGAATAATCTAACTAATTACTAGGGGTAGATTAATCATGCAGCATAGCAATAGGAACATCTTGAAATTCATCAGAGTGTCTCTATATTGGCAGGTTGGTTGGAATATGATGTGTTTTTCTCACACACACACACACACACACACACACACACACACACACACACACACACACACACACACACACACACACACACACAGAACAAACCACTGAGTTCCACAGAGACCCTTACACCACTTGGTGTGGAGATTTTTTTATCCACGAGTGTCCATGAGTCTATGCGTGTATAACCACAAAAAGTCTATTAGAATTGGATATAAAGTATTTAATTATTTCACAAACAATGTAATTATTATTAAAAATATTAACAAATGTATGAACTATTATTGATTTGGTTTAATCTGTATTATCTAAATCCTTTTAACTTGATATGGTAGTTTCTATAGTCTGTGTGACTGGCTATATGACATGTATATGAAAGTTCCATATTTCATTCGTGAGTGAGAATAGTCACCTAAATGCAAGCTTTATTAAAATTAATGTATATTCTAGTTTTGATGATCATCTCTTCCTACAGAGATGGTCTGTGAAACATTACAGTTTGCATGCATTTATTTGCATTTTGGTACAGATCTAATTTATTGAAAGGTTGGCAAAAAAAATATATCTAATAAGCAAAAAAAAATAAATAACAATCACAAATCCTCCTAAAAAAAAAAAAAAAAAAAAAATCAGCCAAAATGTTGTACTTTGAACCTTGCCTAACAGAGGGCTCTGTGCTAAACCACAACACGCCAATGAGACAAACTTCTCCAGATGGCACTGTATGATTGGCTCGCTGGCTTCAGGGGGCATAAATGATGCAATGCGGCCAGCCAATAGTATTGTGGTAAGGATGCCTGGCACGCCCCCTTTGCTGGCTCTGTAATTAGCTGGCTCAGAGCAGACAGCTCCTGAACAGGTGGCACTAGAGGGAAGGGGGCATATTTTGTTGATGTGAGGGAACTACCCCCTGCCAGTCTTTTCTGGGATGGGCGTCGCAGGCACGGGCCTTGAGCCTCCTCTTTAGGTTGTTGATCCAACAGGCTGGCTCCTATGGGAACAGAGAGATAGTACACACACTTAGTCCTTCATCTACACTAACCTATACCCAGTAGAAGGAAACATGGAAGACAAGCTGCTTTGGTTTATTTGTTTCAGCATACACGTCTCACCATCAGTATTTTTTTTAACAGTACACAGTTTTTAGTTGTGTGCACAATTCATTAACACTTGCAGAATATGAACAGAACTGATAGAATGCTTTAAATCAGAAGTGTGTTTATCATTAAAGCCGAGTGAAGTCAGTCAGATGCTTTATTGTGAAGCTGAAATACACTGCATATGGATATACACTGACCAGGCATAATATTATGACAATATAACATGTCCAGTGAGTGAATAAAGCTGATTATCTCTGCACCATGGTGGGGTGGGAGTGATCTATTAGGCAGCAAGTGAACATTTTTTCCTCAAAGTTGACGTGTTAGAAGCAGAAAGAAAGGGCCAAATTGTGATGGCTAGACGACTGGGTCAGAGCATCTCCAAAACTGCAGCTCTTGTGGGGTGTTGCCGAAGAGGTTAATACTGTTAATGCTTGATAGGTTAGGACTGTTTTGGCAGCATAAAAAGGACACCAACATGATTTTAGGCAGGTGGTCATAATGTTCTGCCTGATCAGTGGCCATAAAGTTATGCGTGATTATTGTATAAGCTTTGTGATTATGGTGGAGGCTGGAAATTTGGAGATCATGCATGCCATTCTTTGAACAGTTTTGCTTGGCACTCATTTATTGATTTATTGGTTTGTTTGTTTACCTGACTATCTGCCTATGCACTGCCATGCCTTTCAGTTCTGATCTATCATCTTATTTACATGAATGCACCATTTACCTTCAGTCTTGTTAGCTCCTGATCAGTGGAAACAGGCAGAGTGTAGTTAGAGACATGAGATTTTGTGATCATTTTGTAATGTCTATTCCTCCTATCAGGTTATTAACAGCAGTAAATCTGAGCTTTATGCATGTCAGTCCCTTATATCTGAGTCTGTGCATGTGTTTGCACACTTCTCCCTGAATATATGTTCCCTATTTGTGTCTGTGTGTGTGTGTTTCATGCCTACAGCTCTGTAATAAAAAGCAAAGGCTGGCAGAGGCCAGCTCAGATTGAAGTGTAACTAAGCGTGCAGTAAAGTTTCAGAGTTCAGCGGGGCATCGGCCAAAAATCAGGATGACACCCATGATTCATAGCATCCTCTCTTCCTGCTGTGTAGCTCAAATTCAAGCCTGGCCAGGGAGCCATGCCCGAATAAGAGGAGATGGTGTGTGCCCACTGCTGTTGCTTTGGGAAAGCTGACTTTCCACATTCAAGCTCAGCAAAGTCCGTTATGCTTTTAGCACAGGCTTTGCTCTACCCATGTGCAATTTTTGCACTGTGCATCCTTCTGCACCATCTCATTTCAGGGGCTTAGGATTTTCCTCCTCTACTTAAGCTGTTTTTGGACTGTTATAAGTCTTTATAAAACAAACTGTGGATGTATAGAATTACACTGTTGTTTGATTGTTTTTTTACAGCACAAGTTCCAGGTGTTGAGGTTTGGGATTTCAGGCTAAAAGCAAGCAGATCTGATTTAGCATTTTCTTTTTATTGATATTCTTGTATATGTATTATAATTATCAAATATTTCCCTTTGTTTTTTTTTTTTTTCCTCAAGGAAAGCAAGTCATCCACCCAAACCAAATCAAGACTGTTCAAGAGGAATTCTCACCTAGTCCGGATAGAGTTAATTGGGCCACAGAGTTAATTGCTGCATTTGAGGAGCACCAGAAAGCAGGAAAGGTACTTTACTACAATATATTTCTATCCACCAGCTTCATTTATATTTTCTTGTTCATGTATCTGAGAGAATTGGGCTGAGTTTGTTTGAGCTTGAATATCAATATGTCTGTGTTTCTCGAGAAGAAAACAAACCAATTGATAAAATATTATCATATCTAATTTCATGCCTCACTGAGTCTGTGTGATGTGCTGGTGATGCCCAATCTGCCTGAGCCTTGCTGCCAGTAATCCTTAGACTAAGACTAGCCTCGGGGACTACAAGTGGACTTTTTTCCTGTTCAGCTCTCATCAGCTGCCATTAAGGCCATGCATTTCTGTTTTTTCTGTTTTAACACTTGTGCTTTGACCTCTTAAAGTCTCCTTCCTACTGGTCTTGAAAACACCATTATGTGGCCTAGGATTTATTTCTGTCACTTTGTGTTGATGCCTTAAATTCAAAACATTGCACTTTACAGAAAAATAAACCGAAACACTGGAAGAATGGCCCTGTATAATAGAACCTTCTTTCTCATAGTAGCCAATGTTGGCTGACTGAAATATTTGGCACTGTGCAGAAGTAAAGTGAAGAAAGGCATTTTACAATCAAATAAAATACTTCCAGCAATGATTCATGCAGCTGTCAGGAACATGTTCTCTGTGTTTCCAAACAGCTAATAACTATCTAATTTGAGCAAAAAATTTTTTTTAAACAAACAATTTTTTTATGTTAACTTTATAAAAACAAACTAGTGCGGTGACAGTTACATATGTGCATGATGTAAGAGTTAAAAATATGTTTTAATTTTTTTTCCCCACCCGGTGTTGCGCTTTGTTCTCTCTAGGGTGCGTTCACCTTCCGTGGCAGCATGATTGACATGCCGTCGTTAAAGCAGGCCCAGAACATCGTCACCTTGGCCAGAGCTGTCATGGGCAAGTGAGCCAAACCGGGCAGCCATATCTGTCACTGCGCGGGACATCGGACAAAAAACTGTTAACCTCAGACAGATGCGTGCCCTCTCAGACCATTAACTGTGGCTCATCTATGGCTCTATAAGGCTGCGCTAGATGGCCTGATGGGAGTGTCTTCAATGTCAAAGAAGTGATTAGATTATAAGAACTGGGTTTCCTTAATTTCATTTTTGTGATATGTATATAACGCACACTCATTTTTCAATTTATTAGCTAAATCTACCTTGTATTCATGCTGAAGGTCCATTTTTTTCATTCATCTAAATACATACATGTACAATTATTCACTGTGGCCCCTCCATCCAATCCATTAGTGAAAATGTATAACCTCTGGATGACCACAAACTGCATATTATGTGGGTGGTAAGCTGTTCTCAGCACAGAAGTAGCACTGGCACAGTAGGGCGAAAATATATGAATCATTTTCCGTAGTGTTGCTCAAATATTAAATGAATTTTGTCAACTTTTTTGTTGTTTATTCACATGATTCTCAAACTGAGTAATTATATAAGTAAGACTATTGCACCCTTTCAAAATGTACAGCTTGCATTCCTTATAATCTAGATTTATTTGGAGTCACAGAGACCAAGACCCATTTATTTTGGTTCTAAACTGTTTACTTTTTTTTTTTGTTTAATGTGTACCCGCTGTCTCTAGCATTTCAGAAACCTTTTGTGGTCATCTACTGTAATCCACCTAGATGTATGGTGACATGCATTCTGCTTATCGGGGTGATTAAATGGATAAACATAGTATTTATGTTGGCTTAAACCAGCCTTGCCATTCTCCTCTTCCTTCTCTCAACAAGTAGCTGCTGTTGGCAGACCTTCTGCTCACTGGATATGTTCTGTATTCTTTTTAACTTTGACTATTGTGTGCAAAAGAAATACAATGAGAACAGCAGTTTCTAAAATATGCAAACCTGTTTGCCTGGCTCAATCAACTATGCGACTGTCTACATCATTGTGATCACATTTTTCTTTAATCTGATGTTTGATATGAACATTAAGCAGATCAAATAAAGATCTCAGGGTGTTTGCATGCCTTTATGTTTTGCACTGCTGACATCCTTCTGGACAGTTGCATGAATGTTCAATAAAGTGGCAGGTAAGTGTTGTTGGTGAAACGAATGGGTAAAGCCAATAAACTGCAAATTAAGTATCTACATATTTATGTGTTGGTAAAGGAGAAAGTGGAAGAGAGGGACAGAAAAAGGTTTGTGGTTTTGCTGTATAACTCAACAGTGTGTGCTGTGTGTGTGTGTGTGTGTTTTTCTGTTTGCATGTATTTATATTTCTGCCTCCCTCAGGTCAGCTCCTGGGCCAGGGCTTGACGTGTTTGAGGAAAGGGCAAACAAACACTTATTTCCCCATTCAGCCTTAAGGCTCCTCCAGGCTCAACCAGGCCACAGCACATCAAAGCAGTGTTTGCCAAAGAGCCACCATAAATGTCCTTAAACCCACAGTGAGAGGAGAGCCAGCAGCCCACTCCAAACCACAGGCCTTTGTTCAGGAGGGCACTCTGAGCCGCTGAAGTGGGGGGTATGAATACGTCTTGAAACAAGCATCAGGGCTAAGCTGACCTGCGTGGCAACATGACACACTTACACTCATTCTCTCACTCAGAAACACACACACTGCAGGGGATAGTGTTTGTCCACTTTGTTGTAAGTAAATAGCCAGAGTTTTCCACATTTTGCACTGCTTTGTTGCTTTAGCCTTGTGGCTTGCAGAGAATCCTGGGCAGCAGACGCCATCCATTGAGCATATGAATTGCTTGCTTTTTCACCCTGAACATGCCCAAAAACTGGGATAACATGCTGCCACTATCCTCATTCAAACCTCCAAGCTTGCCTATTGTCTAGAAGCAGCCTTCCAAAACAAATCTCCTGGATTCGATTTTAAATGAATTAATGCTATTTGGACACTTGTGCTTTTTCTTTCACGAATAGATCCTATAGAGCTTACAGTTATTTCTTGTCTCTGTCATTCTTTTGTTGCTCACTGTTGATGAGGTCTTGGCAAGTCAGACCAGAGGGGAAGGACTATGAGAGCAGGGTGGAGGGGTTGGATGGTTAATCGTTCAGTTGGTCACTATGGTAATGAAGGGCCTTGGCATAGTGGTTCAGCTGGATGTAATATGATCGATCGTGTCTGTGATGAGAACTTCAAGTTGCAGCTCGGTGCCAGCTAAGGGATGCAGACAAAAAGATGGAGGCCACTGCTGTGACCAGCCCAAAAGGCTGACAGTAAGCTGCCTGCCTGGCATTTGGCCCATGCTTCCACCCCACCTACAACACACTACTTTTGGCCTTTCACTCATTTATTTTTAATTTGTTAATGGTTTTTACATTGTTTCGCGCCATCTCGGTTTCTAAACTCCCATCGTGTGTCCCTGATGTAGGTGGCCCGGTGGTTTGTCAGCCGCTGCTGTATTTCCCACACTGAGACAAAGTGGCTGTGTAAGTCAGCTACTCCGACTGAATGCTGGGCAGAAAGTCAAACAAGCCAGTGTGTTTAAAGCAGAAATGTAAGATGTGATAGATGCCTGGGTTGAGCATTTAAGTCTTTGAGAGCTTACAGAAACCTCGCCTTGCTTGCTTTGTCTTTTCTGCTTCTGTCAAAATGATACATAAAATATCAACAAGAAACATAGCCACACATCAATTCATGATTCAGATCCATGCAGAGATCATGGAACTGTTCTGATTGTTCACACGTAGCAATTCGCTGACCTTTAATAGTCCCCTCTGTTTTTATATTAAAAATCATAATGTTGGCCATTGATATAACCCAAACTATTGTATATTTTATATTATTTCCTGAATGATACTTGAAGATACAGTCCATCTATCATTCGTTTACTGTGATCACTGAAACTACAGGACTACACCTTGTGTGCTGTATTTTTAAATAAACATTGCTGCATAATATACTGTTTTTTTTAAACATTGCAAAAATTATATTGTAATTTTTATTTTTTTTTTACTTTGAAGCTTTAAAAGTTCAATTTCACACAATTCTTCTTAAAACCCACATGCACAAGTTCCTCCCTGTGCAAGTGTGTGGATTAACGACCATTTTTCTTGACATTTCTATTATGCTTACTTAATATAATAATGCTCCATGATCTCCTCAGATCACAAGGCGGAATTATTTAAATACATTTCCTGGTATTCCCAGAGAGAGTTCATTACAATTAACGCGATTAGGACCTCAGCAAGGCTTGACTCAATTATAGCTAGACTCTAATCACTTTATATTCTCTGTTATGTCTTTCATAAATGAGCTCAGATATAAATCCGCCGGAGAGAATGTGAGTATGCAAACCACCGGCAGAATGAAATTAAAACGAAACGCTTAGCATATTTTCATTAATGCCAATGGGGCCCGTGTGACAGGGCTCATTTCTCGCCCGGGGATCTGCCAATAATGACTGCATTGTTTTACGAGGCTGCTAATGACAATATGTGGCAAACTAATTTCAGCACAGATAATTCATTCCCCTGCAATAAAACCCAATCGTTTATGGCGTGAACAAGGGGCGTCTCAAGTCCGAGGCTATTAGAGAAAAGCAACAAAAAAAACCATCTAATTGAAATTAAATTCAATTCCAAGGCATTGAGGAGAAAGAAGTAAAGAATTTTGCTTTCTCTTTAAGATGCAATTCCCATTTCCTGCTATGAGGGATTGAATTTGTGAAGTGAGACAGCTTACAATAGACCTGACATGCGCATATGAGGAAAAGCACAAAGAAGCCATGCAGAACGTTTTTATTTGATTGATTGATTTATTTTTTTGCACACTTAAAACTTATCTTTTTTTTTTTTTTTTTTTTTTTTTTTTTTTGTTGTTTGTTTTTTTTTTTGTAGTGCACATTTCAATTATATAACAGGAATTATTATGGCATTGACATTTGTACAAAACGGTTTTAGTCTACAGGTCATTTTTACTTTTTTATATACAGAATCAACATCCTAATTATTTCACAAGATCTGCCCTCATATCTATCTGAATTCAAATAAAGTTTAAATGCATGAAGATTTTCTTGACTAAATGGTATTTCAGATCTTTTGTTTTTAATTTTAAGTAGATTTGGATATAAATTTCAATTGTCGTGATTTTTTTTTAAGTGTTCATTATATTTGGGTGTAGATATGGTATTTTCAATATGTTATAAGTATGGTATTAATAAGCATTTATAAAATTTTATATAGTTCTGCATCATGCATTGAAGTAATGCATAATATTCATGCAATGATAAGATTAGTCCATGATTGGCTATTCACTGTTCACCGACTGTCTATTCTGAGGAGTTTTTATTTTGTTTTTGGAAGTCTTGTCTGGCCCACGCATAGACAACGTCTGTATTGCTTTTCGTGTTAAGTGAGGTGCCTCTCTCTCTCTCTCTCTCTCTCTCTCTCTCTCTCTCTCTCTCTCTCTCTCTCTCTCTCTCTCTCTCTCTCTCTCTCGCTCTCTTTTTTTTTTTTTTTTTTTTTTCCTTTCTGTCTCATCTTAAGTCCTGGTTCCTTGTGAAACCGAAGGACATTGTGTGTGTCGTTTCCTTTGGGCAGACATGGCTGTATGTGAAACACTGAAACAGAGGCAGATCAAAGAAGAGAAAGTTTCCCCTAAAGCTCACTATAAAGCCACGGGTCCTTTTGTGTTCTGTTGCTAGGATTCAAGTCAACTAAAGGAAGGGGTTACGCTAATCACCCTCCATACATTCTCCTAAAGCTTTCCCCACATTTCTACACTTTTACTGTGTTGATGTACCTGTTAGTTACATGTTAGCCATTCACCTCAGTTTAAAGTTCAAGTCTGTTGAAATCCATTTATTATTATTATTATTATTATTATTATTATTATTATTATTATTATTATTTTGATTATTATTATGCCATTTATTTTAATTGTTGCTGCTGCTGTTTTGTTAGGGAAAACATATTCAAAGACTATACATCCAAAGTACAAATTGTAAATTCATCAACTCTATTTTAGTGTTAATTAATAAAATATGTAATTATTTGACACACGTGTCTACATTTTAAAAAGTCTATAAATGATGTAAAATTAGAAAAAAAATATTTGGTATCTTTTTTATCGATTTTTTTAATGTATTATTATTATTATTATTATTATTATTATTATTATTATTATTATTATTATTATTATTATTATTATTTTGCGCGAGGGCTTATTTCTGTATTTCCGTTCTTTTTGATTTTATATTTTGGTTTTTTCAAAGAAATTTCAAGAAAGAAATTTTAGCTTGCACGTTCTTCAGAAAACGAAAAAGTGTGGTTTTTTTGTTGTTTTTGTTTTTTACTTCTGTAAATTGAAAAAATGTAAAAAGTTTTTTAATGAGCAGGTGCATCACCCCCCCCCCCCCCCCCACACACACACACACACTCTTCCTCCAAGCTCATTTTCTCACCAGCTTTTTCTTTAGCGCCTTTAAACCTGCGCAGCCCGAATTTCCCTCCCGTTTACTCCAAAATGGGTCGAGTTTTTTGGAGTCTGAATGAGAGCTGGTCCATCATGAGGTTTTTTTCTTTCTTTCTTTTTGACGTGTTGTCCATTATGGCAAATTGCAGCTCATGATCACACAATTGCTGATAAATTAGAGAGAAAATTAAAGCGAGCCAGCGTCGTGTTTCCTGGTGAAGATGAAATAAATACGCGTTGGAGGAGCAGAGAGCTTGCTGTGTGATTTGACTACTTTGTGCTGCTTGCACCTTCTCACCCACTGTTTTTCTGATAAAAGAAGAACAACGCAGTCGCCACGGCTGAAGATGTGAGCCGCCGGATTCTGTCAAAATTGTGGAAGCAAGAGAATGGGTGTTTATGAAGTAGACATTAAAGGATTCATTGTTTCTTTGCTCGTTCGGGCTGATGGACATGTGGACCCACTGAACTTTCCCTGGCCTGTGTTGGTGCGAATTCATGTAGTGAAATGCAGAACAAAAAATGATATGAAATCATTGTAAAACTAGATCGCTTAGTGGGATGAGTATGAGCATGAATCTATCATCAGATCGGGTGGGCTACTCCACTGGGATGAACATCATATCCCAGCGGTTTTATGTCCTTAAATGTACGAAGGAGCGCATTTGGTTTAAAATTAGTTTTCCTTTACACAATGACTTCCTTTAAAGCCCCCCAATGCCCAGTGGAAACATCACCACAGAACCAAAACGTTTGGGTTTTGATTGATTAATTATTTTATTTTTTTCTGTAAACATTTCACTGATTTTTTTTTTTTCACTTTATTTACATATTATTTTTTGATATAGATTTCCAACACACATAAACACACAGTTCTCTACACTTCTGTTTCAAAATCTATTGAGCTGCTTCCAGTCCTATAATAAAGTCTAATTCCAGTCAGATTTTAGTGATAAGTAGGTTATTGGATTTGTCCGAGTTTGGCATATACTTACACCAAAACCCTAAACTTGGAAATGTTATATAAAACTTTGCATCTTTTTTTAAAATAAAGATTTTCCTTTGCTATGCACGTGCTCAATTATTTTGTATATACATCGGAAAGGTGACGTCACAAGTCTATAATGTACCACATTATATAATCGTGCGTTTTGAATACTTGTTTATAATAATCGAATCGAATTCGTTTCGAAGGCAGAGCGTTGCTGAAAAAAAGAATGGTTCCAAATGTATATGGTGTTTATTTATTTATTTGTTTGTTTGTTTTGTTTTATTAATAGGCGAATTAGACGTATGAACTTATTATTAGCCCATTTGACTTTCTAATTTTCCCAAGTTCAGCGCGTGCCTTTGGGCTCGAGTTTTTAATTGTAGTGTGAGACCATCTCCTCTAATCCAATTACACAAGTTTGTCCTATAGGCTGATGCTGGGGGACTTTCAGAGATCCTCACCTTTAACACGCGCGCATGCTTAATTGGCTAATTTATACAAGTTATAGCGCCTCCTGCTCGACTCCTGTAAGTTACAACGGGTTTTTTTTTAATTGTATTTATAATAAGCTATGAACAGTTTTGTGCATTGGGACTAAATGTAATAATAATAATAATAATAATAATAATAATAATAATAATAATAATAATAATAAGAGGAAGAAGATGAAGAAGAAGCAAAAGAATGATGATGATGATGATGATGATGATGATGATGATGATGATGATGATGATGATGATGATGATGACGATTATGTCTTTACGAACGAATAAGTAAAAGAAAAAATCGAATAGATTTTAAAATCGATTTTAATGTAGACTTCATGTTGGAATGTATTTTTGCCTACCTTAAACGACAGTCAGATTTAAGGTTATTCCGTTGATTTTCAGGTCCAACACTGGTTACATTTTGCGCGTATTTTTTGGACAATCCACCGGTTTCATTAGAACTCAATTCATCAGCTCTAATAAAATAATACCGACCCAGACCGACCTTCACCTAGTCTAAACATCAGCCTTTACGCACTTAATAGCAACAGCAGCGAAAGCTTCAAATCAACCCCCCTGATGGTTTTAAAGCAACTATGAATTTATGGCACTTAATTAAATTGAACGCATTATGTGTGTGAGGCCTGGAATTAGAGGAGCGCGCGAGGCAAACGGAAAGGTATAGGACTAATGAACCACTTGACCCCTGAAGTTGCCACGCGCAGTGTGCAGAGGTAAACTTTACAAGCCCCTCGCTTTACCTCAGTCCTGTCTATAAAAATAGGCACCGTCTTCCGGTAAAGGTTTTTTGCAGTTGTGATGTAATATGTGACGTATTACAAATTAGACAATAAATACACGTATATATATATATATATATATACAAACACATACATAGAGAGAGAGAGAGAGAGAGAGAGAGAGAGAGAGAGAGAGAGAGAAAGAGAGAGAGAGAGAAAGAGAGAATACGTATATATATATATATATATATATATATATATATATATATATATATATATATATATATATATATAGATAGATAGATAGATAGATAGATAGATAGATAGATAGATAGTAAGATAGTGCGATAGTACGTATTACATAACGACTGCAAAAAAATTGCATTTTCTTTTTATTTCTATTTCGAGCTCATCTCTGAGAAATGTAAAAGTTTTGATTTGGTTTTTCCATTGTGTCATATCGAATCAGCGGCGTTTTGATATCTGAATAATTTGTAAAGGCTATTAAAAAATGTCACTTTTACTACCCCCAAAAAAATATAAAACCCCATGTGAATAGCTGATGCGCTGTTTGATTTGTGGCTTTTGTGTGTTTTCTTGTACAATCGCAAAAGCTTTCGGTCTCGAGTGAATTTCTTACAAGCCGCTCAACAATAGTGCAGCAGCCCAAATCTGCGCTCTGAATGGATGCGCCGCTTGTCAGTGTCGTTCCTTTTTTTTACGCTCCTTTGCAGAACTGACATCTCTAACACGCTGCAGAGCTGAAGAACAAATTTCAACACCCATCGCCTGCAACACGCCTTCTACTGCTGCCGGAAAGGAACAAGGGGGAAATAATGCAGTCTGAATCTAATAAGCACCGCTGTTCCGGTGATGCTTATTGCTCTAACAATCAGCCACGCGCCGCGCCACGCCGGACATTTTTGCGGGTTCTTGCGCTCAGGCTAAAGTTTGTGCGTGCGCGCGAGTGCGTGTGTTTATGTGTGTGTGTGTGTGTGTGTGTGTGTGTGTGTGTGTGTGTGTGTGTGTGTGTGTGTGTGTGTGTGTGTGTGTGTGTGTGTGTGTGTGTCATGTATTTGAGAGTGGATGCTCAGCTAAGGAGCTCCGGGAGTCTCAGCCCTAATGAACACTCCTCTGGGGGGCTTCCTGTGTGGAAAGGAGGCTTCACCCTCCTACTGTAACTGCGGGGAAGCTCCTACAATCACTCTGTCTCTCTCTTACACACACACACACACACACACACACACACACACACACACACACACACACACACACACACACACACACACACACACACACACACACATCAGTCACAGTGCTCACAGGCCAGGAGAGCAAAGCCGAGCTCCATGCCAGGTTTGGGATCTGTCTCATATCTCATTTTGCAAAAACATACATTTATATAGCAGTCTCTATTCATATAAAGCGGTTTTTCAATATTCTTTAACACTGCTTGCGTCGTGCGGTGCTTCAATGTCAAAATGTGATGAATGGCTCTTTTTCTAACACCACTTTCAAAATGGCATGAGGTTAATATTTCATTTGTAAGCCATTCATCTACAATAGGTCTTTATATACTGATCGTATAAATTCAATTTCTGAATGACGATAAGTCTTTTTCTGTAGTGTAAAAAAATGCATGGAAAGGAAGTGGGAACATAGGAGGGCCAATTAATACTTTCTGAGATTATTACATGTGACCAAGATTAATTTGGTTCCTTATTTTAGTGAAACATTCTGTCATTTACCATTGCAAATGTCAAGACAGGGGCAAAGGTGGCCTTCCCCTAAGAGTTAAGCCTAATTATACAATTTGTCTTGTGCCTGGGACAGACCACTGTAAAGTCTCCATTGGGACTACTTCTTCAGCTGGCCGATTCCATCACTGCTGCTGTCACGCCTGAGATATACTTGGGCTCAATGTACTTGGGCTGAATAGAGGGCTGAATTCATTCAACTCTGCTTTCTATCTACACGTATCACTCAAAACATTTTGATGATTATGATTTACTCATTTCAATGTTGAGCACGTAGCAAAATCTCAGGTCATTTTGGTAAACTAACATTGAATGTCTGCGTTCTGTATACTGAAATGTCTATATAATAAGCTGTGAGAAGTTCAAACACTTGGTTCATGCTAACAAGGTTACAAGGTGTATTTTCTTTATTATTATTAAATGTTATTTGTTTTTGCAAGAAACCTATCAAAGCTTTCCTAATTAAATATATTCTCAAACCTTTTTTACTCCTCAGCAGCTTTTATCAATCAAACCATAACATGCTATCACCTAGATGTGCTTAATGTAGGTTATGAGTACACACACAGGGTCCATGTTCATTCTTCTGGCCATGCATTTGCTTATCTTTTGTCTATCTTCGTGGATTAATATAAGATTCTATTGGAAATTGTTACCATTGAAAAGGTGACCATGGCCATTAAACTGCCATATATGATGCATTATTTTCATGTAAAAAACAAGGCATGAAATCACAACTCTGCATTTTTCCAATCCTGCAGAGATGGAAAATGCCATAAGCTGTGGAGATACTGTATTAACTGCTCGGATTTTCTGTTCAAAATGCCACAGTGCAAGTATGAAACGAAGCCATCAATGGCACAAGCAGACCTCAGGCCTATGAGGCATAGTTATTACTGGTTCAAAGCCATGTCTAATGGTTGTTTCGAGGTCAGCTGGGGAGAGAGAAAGCAGCCTGTGATGTTTAAGAACATCCAGCCACCTGAGTAAAGCTGTAGCAGGGGGGGCACGTGGCCTGTGACGCAATCTAGGCAGTTTAGGGGATTCTTCTAAGTAAGCTTATGTGCTTATCATGCTGGGATTAGTACCTCATTGAAGAGAAGAGGGGTTCGAGATATTCATGGATGCTAAACTGCAAACTAGAAACTAGTAATGTAAAGACTGTGCAACAATGCAATGATAAATTACACAGGATGTGATAGGTTGCTGTAACTGTGGACCCCTTCTATTCTGCCTATTTGTACTTTCTCTCTCTCTCTCTCTCTCTCTCTCTCTCTCTCTCTCTCTCTCTCTCTCTCTCTCTCTCTCTCTCTCTCTCTCTCTCTTTCTCTCTCTCTCTCTCTCTCTCTCTCTCTCTCTCTCTCTCTCTCTCTCTCTCCTTCTCTTCCTCTCTCTCTCTTTGCCCCTCTATCCTTTATGGTGGTCCAGCTGAGCAGCAATGATTTCTTCACACTGAATCTTGACCTTTTCTTCTATGAGAGGTTTTACAGCTGCATTCAGAGGCACTGCTGTGGTGTGCATGATAGTTTCTTAGAAAGGGGCCTTATTTCACAATCTATAATAAAAAATAAAATAAAAAGGGGGGCCATTACAACTACATGTCCAGCATAAATTTTGATGTTTTTGATGACTTTCTGTAGTATAAGCAACTGTGTTCCAGTATTAATAATATTTTTCCTCAGTATACTGATTTTGGAAAAAAAAATGATATTGAGAGAAAAATTACACCCACATACCCCCAGTAAAAAATATCCACAGACTTTATATATCCAACTAAAACATAACCTGTATATGTATAAATGTAAATTCACAGTTCTACATTTCAACGTCCTAACAGTGAATATGCAGTACAGTTCTTGCAACATATTTTGACTTGATATGGCCACACAAATTCTAGTAAGCATTTAGCATCTAGATTTTATTTCAAAAAGCTTCAATTAATAAAGACCTATATTTTAAGGCTTTTAACAGACCCTGTCAAATACATGTAGAGTAGTGAAATGTGAGTAAGACTCTAAGATTTTTAGACGTATGCTTCGTGGACCAGGTATCAGAGACTGGCTCTAGTGCTTGTCCATGGACGACCTTGCTCTCCTCACCCCGAGCTTTGGAAAACCTCCCAGTCCTGTGGCTCAACATTTGGACATGCACCAAGTTTGGAGGTCCACAGATGTTGCCGGGAGGCCAGATATTATGTCCAGCAGACATGCAAGATGATTCATATGTTTTTGGTATCAAAGGGCCCTTTCCTTGACTCTGCGGATGGGATTTTCAAACCACAGTACAATATAAGTGGACACAATGATCCATTAAAAGCATTTTAATGTCTAGGCATTCCCAAGCCTTTTTTTTTTTTTTAACTAATAAATATGTTCGATTTTCTGGAATGATATAATTTCTGGAAACGTTTAAATAAATTGCTTTTGTAATATTTGTAATCCTTATTTCATCTGTATCTTCTGTAATTCATCTTTTTCTGTCACGTAAAAAAAAACACATTCTTAAAAGCATCTTAAGATCTCCATGACCTGCAAACTATGTAGTCTGTTAAGCATATCAGGATCTGCTAGATTTTGCAAACTGTAGACTCAAACCAACAAGTTCCCATGCTTTATGTATAATTATACAGCTTTGCAGTATGGTCTTTCGTGAATGATTTTTGGGAATAATAAGAAATTCTTTAATTAGAGTAATTAGTAATAGTGTATACATCTTTAAACTTTACTCTATCTGACTGTTATTTATAAAGTCTAACAGAAACTTGTACAAAGCATTCCTGCCTGTCTTAACATTAGGTTTGTTAACATTATATCTCATAGCAATACTCCAGACAGGTTTCAGATCTCTTGGTGAGCATGTTAGCATGTTGCATTCCTCCCTAATGAGAATCCTCTCTGCTAGAGTTAAACTAATCAAAACTACATCAACAGTGCGCAGAGACTGGTTAACATGCTCTGTGGTACAGCAGCTGGACCATAAACATATAATCTAATAATAATAATAATAATAATAATAATAATAATAATAATAATAATAATAATAATAATAATAATAATAACAATAAGCATCATCATAATAATTATAATAATTATAATAATAATAATTATTGTTGTTGTTGTTGTTATTATTAATATTAATAATATTTATTTATTTATTTTATTTTTATTTTTATTTTTATTTTTATTTTTATTTTTATTTTTATTTTTATTTTCTTTTTTCTTTTTTCTTTTTTCTTTCTTTCATGAGTTCTACTGTTGTCGTGTCTCTCAGGGGAAAAAAAAACTGTGCTAATTGCAAATAAATTGTGATGTGTTTCCCGAGTAACTGATTTAATTTAATGAATTTCTTATGAAACTATTAAAGGCGGGTGGAGGTCAGTGAGTGCCCCCCTAGAGAGCCCGGCTTCTAGACTTTGCCGAAAGAAATCGGAGCTGCATGATGAGAAATCCGACCGCTTTTTCCCCGAATATATAACTCGACTAAAAAGTTTTCCAAACAGCCCAAGATTTGAGATTCCTACTACCTCCGGAAATGCACTACAAACGGGACTATAAAAAGTGGGGGAAAAAACAAGCCACCACAATTAACCATCTGGATGCTTATAAAGAGACAAGTCACAAATATACTCACGATGCAGTGATGCAGTGGTGCAGTGATGCAGTGTTCACAAGCGCCGTTTACTCCCGTTAAAAAAGTTTTGGCTTCTGGAAAAGGCGTATTGGAGATTATTTGTTGTTGCTGCTGCTGTTGTCGTTGTTGTTATTCTTAGTGGTGGTGATGATTAATCTTTATTTCTTTTTTTTTTTCATTAAATCTCTGTGCCGAACAGAGAGCTAACATGTAGACTACATCTGCAAGTGGATCGGGTTTTCTCAATTATTCGGGAGACTTAAGATAGCAGGCAGGTAGGGTGCATGGAAGAGTTTGGCAGACTGCCTGGATTAGGAACCGTGTGCCCATTTTTCGGATCTTTCTAAAAGCTTTTGCGATCATTTATCTCCAGCATTTTCACGTCAAGTTTCACTGATTTAAATATGAATTATGAGGCATGATAAATAAGGAGGTTACATTGTTTTCTATCTTTCTATCTATCTATCTATCTATCTATCTATCTATCTATCTATCTATCTATCTATCTATCTATCTATCTATCTATCTATCTATATATATATATATATATATATATATATATATATATATATATATATATATATATATATATAAACATATTTATTAACAATTTAACCCTTTATTTATCAAGCCTTATAATTCTATTGTTGCTGCTATATTTACATTTCTGTGTGTACAACAAGGCGGAGTTACGAAAAATCAACACTGGCTTGTTATAATAAGGTTTTTTTTCCCCTGTTGTTGAATGGTGGTCTTTGAGCACTTTTAATTAATGAGTTGCACATGAGCCCACGGGGGCCATTTCCCGCAAGAAGTCTACTCACATCTCACATACATACACACACTGTAACAAGAGCTTTCAACTTTTGTGCCATTCTCCTCCTGCCTCTTTTTGTTTTCATTTAAAAACGTATTGCTGATTGAATTACCGACCTGGTTTTGATATTTGGTTTAATAACTCATCACTTGTTCTACTTGATGTCCCAAAGGTCTTCATACACAAAGGAAATGAACACTGTATTTTTTTTCTATTTAAAAAAAGAGTCTCATAGTATTTGTTTGTTTGTTTTCACATGGAATCATGATTTAGAAGGGAAAGATAAGATCATTTTAAGTTACATGCATAGCAGGAAATGTGTGAACACAAGAGACAAATGTGTGTTTGCATTCATATAGAGGATAATTATCAAGAAGGTCATTTTTGGAAAAAAAAAAAAAGGGTTTATTCTCAGACTATTTGGGACTTGTTATCACACCACAAAAAGTACTATGCAAATTTTTTGTTGTTTCTGATATAGATATAGTAAAAACAAATCCTCAAGTTATTAAACATTTGTAATTTTGCGAGTGTATTTCTTGCGAGAAAAAAAGAAAAAAAAAGAAATGCAAATTGTCTCCACTTTTGGTCCGTGTTATAAGCAATGTGAAAGGGTTTGGTGTGAACCGGGACTGGTGCACAGTAAACACGAGCTCCTCCAGTGTTCTGATTCTGTGTAATAAAGGCGAGATGGGAAGAGACCTCGCTGCGTCTTCACAGTCCTTTTCGGCTTTGTCTTTTCACAAGTGGCGTCTGCAAGTCTGACTCGCACAGTTACTGATTTGCAGGCTGCATGTTAACGTGGCCCATGTAAGTGATTTCCACGGGCAGGAGAGCAAATCGTCGACAAAAGGAGCAGCTTTTCGATTCAACGCCGTCGTTAGGACAACCTGAAAGTATTCCTATGGATAATCAGCTCCACTTCAAAGCGGCTCCCATTCAGCAGCGGCTTCTTCAGCTCTTTTATGAACTTCCCCCTTTTTCACTCCGAGGGTCCGTCTCTTTGATTATTTTTCATCGTGTTTATTTTGCCCCATTCATAGGACACTTGTTTTAAATAAATAAAAGATCACTCTTTCACTTGAAACCATAGTTCGAGCACGCACACGCACACACGCACGCGCACGCGCGCGCGCGCGCGCGCTCACTCTCAAAAAGAAAAGTTGGGCCTCACGACTATGCTTGTTTCAAATTAAATCTGAATATACGCCTGGGATTTAAAGGAGTTTGGGAACAAACTTATGAGAGCGTTTCTGGTGAAATGCAAATTGACTTGCTCTAATGTGCCATGAGAGTTAAGGTCAGTGCAACTGTATCTTAATAGAGGGTTTCGAATTGAAATAGACGGGGAGTGGGGGTCTCTCTCTCTCTCTCTCTCTCTCTTTCTCTCTCTCTCTCTCTCTCTCTCTCTCTCTCTCTCTCTCACACACACACACACACACACTCAAAGTGCACTTGAACTTCACACCATCGATGATACACCTGCTCACAGATGTGATTCCTAAAAGGTTTGTTCATTTGCACTAGATAAAGCAAGGTGCTAAAAGGCATATGTGAGACCACCCTGTATACATCATTGGATTCCATGGTAAAGACTATCTAGAGCCCTTATTGTGGGTACAATTTATGAATTTATTTTTTTTCTATTGTCCTTTAGCAATGCTTAAGTAAAAACAAGTTTCTTGTAACCATTAGAGGATGTTGTTGTTGTTGTTGCTGTTGTTGTTGTTTTGATGAGCTTCCTCCTTTTTACAGGCAATTTAATGAATCTTCTTTGGGACATATTTGTATCCTAGCGTCCAGGCAATCACCATATAAATCCTAAGGCACCATGAAGAGTGTCAAAGCGCCAGAAAGGCTTTTGGCTCTGAAGTCTTGTTGGCTTTGAAGTGGTGCAGGACTGGAGTTACTCGATTCGGATTCTGTAGTGTGGACAGGGGGCATTTTGAAAGTGTACTATAGCGCGTTTTAATAGCGGAAATAAGGATTGCTGAGGGATTGGGGGGCTTCATATTCACAAGGCAAAATTCCTTTTATTGTCAGGCATCTTTTATGTTCCGTTTCCCATGACTGATTTGTGCACTGGTTGATAGCTTTTCTTTATAAGATGCACCAATGAGCATCAGCTATAAACTTGGTTTTGTTTGCAAAAATATTGGAAGGCTGACCTGATAACATAAAAATAATTCATGCAAAATGTCAGTGCATTATGACAATTTTAAACTTTGGTCATTTGCTCACTGTAGTCCCCATTGTTTTTTTAATCTAATGCACTCAAATATGTCATTAAAAAATGTTTTGCTAATATAAAATCTGTAGGGAAAAATGATATGCGCCCCCACATGTATTAATATGGAAGCTTATTTAAAATGAAATGCAACAAAATACAGTTTCATGTTTGATTGTTTTTTTTTAAATTCAGGTCCATAAATTTATTCATAGCAATTTCATCACGAACACCAAAAAAACACCTCTTCACTCTTTCCCCAGCACAAATAACAGCACCATGCACCGCAATAAAAACACAGTTACTACACAGGGCATGCGAGGGTCTCTTCACATTACACATAGGCTAAGTCTATTCAAGTAAAACATTTCCCACAACACGATAAAAAAATCACTACATTTCACCAAAATTAATCATATTCTTCTTTGGTGTATCTGTAATTCCAGACCAAACGTTATTACCAGCAAATAAATTACATTATACAAAAACTGGTTGGGACTTCAGCACAACATTCACAAGCATAAACACTATCCTTTTTACACATCCTTTAGAGAATAGACCCCGTCCACTTTACATAATTTAGGGTCTCAGAGGACATATTCGTACTCTTAAATCAGAGTTACATTGGATATTTTCCTTTACATAAAATACAGTCTAAATAATTCTTAAATACCACAAAAAAAAAAAATTCCCGAACACATTTATTGTATAAATTTTTTTAAAACAAGTACTCAATCATTTCTAGAATAAACAGTTTCTCAGTAAACTCTGAGGAATAAAAGTCGCTTGGATGGAAATCTGGGAAGTATACACATTTTGTACTTTCAATATGTATCTTTAGGCTTTATATCAAATTATAAAGTCTACCGTACCTTTGGTCCAAAAAAAGGTCATCAGGGCCCAATTATGTTTTTTAAACATTTTCTTGCTACATAACTGCTACAGTAATGACTTTGTGTTCACAGGTGACAGACTCATATTAAATGTACAAAATATCAAGCGACAAAGAAAAGGTACAGTTTAGTACCGTCTTATTTGCCCTAGAAGTGGACTGACACTGAGGATAGAAGTGATAGACATGCCTGTCTGAACAGGTTTCTCATTGCAAAAAACATCGGGAATGTTTACATTATAGAAACACTTGGAAAAGGACAATTGCCCCACATATATGAATCAGTTCACTACAAAAGAGCTCTGGGGAAAACCATAAGCTATAAAAAAAAAAACTGTCCAGTCATTGATACAAACACATCAATCACCGCTTATTGTTTCATATGAACAATGTCGGTGTGTCACTTCATAGGCTGGTTATGACTTAATCAGCTAAGCCCACACAGTCCTTTCGGCAATGCAGGAAAAAAAAATCGTCGTCCAAAATTGAAAGCAAAGGGTGTAAATGCGTGAATCCAGTGGTTTTCTGATCAGAGGGTGCACCCTCTGTATGATATTAAATAGAATAATTTAGTTCTAAAAAAAAACAAAAAAAAAAACGACTCACACATTTATTCAACGTTATTAATGCTATTCGTGTGGAATAGGGTTTGTGGTACATGTGCACGTTAAGGGCAAAGTGTTGGGTAAGGTTAGGTATGGTAGAAACTGATGGCAAATGCTCTTCGCCATCTGACATCGGCGGCGCTGTTGCGTGCGTGCGTGTGTGCGTGTGTGTGTGTGTGTGTGTGTGTGTGTGTGTGTGTGTGTGTGTGTGTGTGTTTTCGCCAACACTTCTGAGAAGCCTCAAAATGCATGATGTTAAAAAGTATATAAAACAGTGTGTGGAAAGGGGTGCAACATAAATATATCCCTAGTGCTTCCTATCAGAGCATCGTCCTTGGGTCTGAATGTCTAAAGGAGTCCTCGTCTTCGGATTCCGAGGTTGGCACATCGCTGGAGGGGGTGTGGAGATTGTTAGGGACGGTGCTGCCCTGGCACACGTACCACTCGTTGAGGTTGGTGACCTGTGGGGAGAGGTTGGCGGCGCGGCTCCGCTGCGGCTCCGTGGAGGGCGCGAGCGCGTCGCCGAGCGCCGCAGAGGAGGAATGGTAAGCGGCGGCCGAGCTGGACGAAGGTGGAGGAGGAGACTTGCAGTGCACCTTCATGTGTTTCCGCAGCGAGCTCGGGTGCGTGTAGGACTTGTCACAGCCGCGCACTTTGCAGTAGTACGGCTTGTCGCTGGTGTGCACGTGGGAATGCTTTTTCCTGTCGCTGCTGTTGGCGAATTTTCGGTCGCAGCCGTCAAACTCGCATTTGAAAGGCTTCTCACCTGAAAACAAGCCAGATGCTTCATAAATAAGTTGAACAAAATAGGCCATTATAATTGTGCAATATTTTCATAACTTCTTTTTCGGAACCAGTTACATATAAACAATATGCGCATCTCACCATGTTTCATTTTGATCTGAAAGTGAAATATATTCAATTGATGTGTTCTGGTGAAATATTGGGAATGCTGTATCACTTAAAAAAAAAGGGGGTATTAAACTCTTACTCTTCAGTGTACAGATTTTGAACTTTCAGCTTTTCAAGCGTAAATGCAACTCATGCAACTTCGAACAACTAAATACAGTCCTCGAGTCATTGTCTATGTTCAAATTCCAAGTTAAGAATAGATATTAAAAATCAACTGAATAGGATTGTTTAGTACTGTACTTTTTATCTGTACTTTTTGTCATCTGTACTATTTCCCATGAAAGTACACATACTGTAGCAGTCAGCTGAAAACTCAGCGCACGTGCTATGACTGCCACCTTCATGTAGGAACTTTTCCTCTGCACTACGCTGCTTTGTGACGCGTGTAACTCCTTAAACACCAACAGATCACTTTCAGACTAAATTATTTTGTTACTTAGCATAACATCCCTCGAGACTGTGGACAACATGAGGGTGTCTTATAATTCCCCCCCATCTTTGCCTGTAAACATCGTGGTGGGTGATATTGATCTTTGCGTCACAAGCAACATAACACTGCAGTCAATTAGGAGGTGAGACTGTCAATCAGGCCCCTTGTCTATGTATACAAATAGCACAGGAAATATCACGATTAACGAAAGTGCATGATGCCAATAGCACGAGACAGAAGCACAATCTAATGTTAACGCTTATTGTTTCGATGCTGCATAAACCGAACCTGAACATCAGACTGGAAGTAAACAAAAATAAATATTCAATTGCAGCCAGTGCGCGTGCATGTCACTCTGTAAAACACTTCTATGGGTCACAAACCTAATTGTGGTATCACGTGTTTATAGAGTATTAGAGTCAAAATAAACACGATATTTCGAACGTCCAAACAAGATCACGCCATTACTAATAGATAGTTAGGTTGTGAAAAAACAATCTTAAAAAAAAAAAAAATAACAAGGCCTTCATGCGCCATGCTCAGTTAGATAATAGTGCCCTGTTGTGAGATTTAATCTTCAGAAATGTCAGAGAAATAGAGGTATTTATTTCAAAACCCGATTTGTTTACTAATGCAATAAATAGTTTTAGTGAAAATGAATAAATAATGAAGGCTACTGTAGGATCTGCACTTCTAAACATCATATTTAAGATTTTGTCCAGTGCTGTCGGACATTTGGCCTGAATCAGCAAAAACCAGTAGAAAGGAAACAGTTTGTTATGCTATAACATTTGATTGTATTAGGACTTTTAGCAACTTGATACATGTACATATGATATGATAACTCTTTAAACGAGAGTTTTTTTCTCTTTGTTTACTAACCCATGCTCCAAAAGTCCAAGACTCTCGAGGCGCTTGAGTTACACTTTAAAATGCGGAGCAGGCATTCCTAGACGCAAAAAAAAGTACACTAATGCTTCAACCCACTGCAACATAACCGTGCTGAGAACATCTATCCATAAGCAGCGCCTGGTTTCATCATCCCAGATGTGTAGGTCAAATATAATGCAGAAAAGTAACGGTTTCTGAGCGATTGCATGTTTCGCAAATCCGTTATTCATCACAGTTTTAACGTTATGGACTATTATAAATGACTATAAATAACTATGGAGCAACTTCTGCTTCGCTCGAGCATGCTAATGGTGAAGAGCTTCACTGACCTGTGTGAGTCCTCTTGTGAATCTTTAGGTTTTCCGAGCGGGCAAACACTTTTCCACAGCCAGGAAAAGGGCAAGGAAACGGTTTCTCTCCTGTGTGAACTCGGATATGGTTGATCAGTTTGTACTTTGCCTTAAACGCCTTGCCCTCGCGCGGACATTCCTCCCAGTAGCAGACGTGGTTGCTCTGCTCGGGTCCGCCGACGTGCTCCACCGTGACGTGGTTCACCAGCTCGTGCATGGTACTGAAAGTTTTCGAGCACGGTTTTTTAGCCGTTTGTTCCTGGTCAATCCATTTGCAGATAAGCTCTTGTTTGATGGGTTGCCTCATGTACCTCAAAAACGCCCCCGTGGCTCCATGAGGGGCTGAAGCGAGGTTCACATTTAAGTTCATGGAATTGTAGCCGTGAAGGGAAGGTCCATAGTGCTCAGGCCTGTGGCCGAAGTGTTCTGGCCGGCCGTAGATGTCTCCTGGAAGACCCAGGCGCATCTGTCCGTTGAGAGCATGGTGATGGGCACCTGGGGCTGCCTGCTCGTGAAGTCCCGTGAAAAGTGGATGGGCACCACCTTCCGTGTGCCCGTAAGCACCTGTTGGGGAAATGAACATGCCATGGTGATGAGGGGAGGAGGCGGAACTATGCTGGTCGCCAAGTGCATGCATAGCAGAGGCTGAGAGCTCTCTCCTGAGGATGAAGTCCCTGCTGCTTGCGTAGCCTGAGTGGGGGTGAGCCACGGGGAAACCAACTGTGGTCTGAGAAGACGGGAAGGATGCCGCGGTCTGGGCTTCGGGATGGCTTTGAATGTGCTGCGATGGACTAAGTTTGAGAGCATTTGTCTGTGCCATGTGCTCGGGTCCAAATGGAGTGAGAGCCACTCCAGGGTCGTTGCCCATCTCCCCAGGGTGGAGGTGGGCATGGTGGGAGTGAGGGTGATGCCCCCCTATCCCCGGGAAGCCTGTCATATTCTGATGAGGAAGGGGTTGAGTCGCTGCCAAATCCGCTAATCTTATCGCCGAATTCCTCTTGCTCAAAGAGGGCTCCATATCTACACCGTCATGTCCACATTCGCTACTTTTTTCCCCCCACTACACGCCTTCTAAAACATTAAAATATATGCATATAGCCATCCATATAACTTCTTTTGTCCTGCCTCTAACTCTCCTTGTTCCTTTTCCCACTCTGTCCTCAAGCGATTGGCAGAACCTACAACAGTTGGAGGACACAGTGGGGAATACAGTTTAGAAATGGCACTGCGGGTATTGGACAGATTTCGGTGACTGGCAGTTAAAGGAGCGAAGCGATTGGCTGTCTTTCAGTGCGCAGGCTCAGCAGGGTTCCGCCCCCTCACTCCCATCACCGCTGTCGACTCCAAAAAGTTGTACTCACAAAGTTGCGTGTAAGGCGCTGTTTACCCAGACAATGTGGACAGAGACCTTTTAAATACAGAATACATTGTTTATTTATTTATTTATTTATTTATTTATTTATTTATTTATTTATAATTAGCAACTACGGTATTTAAGTTAAGAAATAAAGCAAACCCAAACCGACAGGTGACTGAATAGGCTACTAATTTCCATTTAATAATTTTAATAGGCTACTAATAATGGCTGTGTAAATTAATCTAAATGTGTAACTGAACATATAAAGAAAAAAAATAGATTTAATATATAAATAAATAAATAAGTGCTGCATTTTTTTAAAATTAATAATTGATTAAGCCTAGTCTTGAAGTTTGCTATACACCAACGTTGTACAAAAATTACAATATGCAAAACATTTTTTTTCGTCCCAGTGCATTTTGTAAGTTTTTTCTTATTAAATATCATTTCTATTATTCAGTTACTAAATCATTACTGTACCATCGCCATTTAAACCTTGAAATATATTTGTTGCTCACACACAATGTCTCTCCCAGATTCTCTCTTTCAAATCTGTCCTTTTTTTTTTTATTATTTAATATGTTTTTTTTTTTTTTAGATAAATCTGGTCGTGAACATCACATCAAATGCATATGATTTATTTTTTTATATCTAGCTTTTATTCATGTTGAAATAAAACCAACACATAAGATGGCGAAATAAGGACTGCACTGCTCATTCACGTTCAATTTCATTGGAATTTTAGGAAATAACTACACGATATATAATATGCAAGCGATAAAAAATATTTCAATCTCCAATTTTTTTTGGAATAACCAACTATGATTTATATCTGATATTCAATGCATTTAATATTTCAATATTTAATTTAACATTTTAACTCTAGAGAAACAGACAAGTATATTTTTACCTCCCTCTCTTCTCTCTCTCTCTCTCTCTCTCTCTCTCTCTCTCTCTCTCTCTCTCTCTCTCTCTCTCTCTCTCTCTCTCTCTCTCTCTCTCTCTCTCTCTGTAAGAGTGAGCGTGTACATTGAACTTTATTATACAAGCACACACCCTTTTTTCTATTCCCAGGTTCCTATTGAACCCAGCAGGGATTGCATCTGTCATCGTTTTAATTTGTCTTGATTTAAAATCATTCTCAACATTGATTTATGTTCAGAATAAGACAATATTATTTGATGAACTATTTCAGGTGGTCTAATATGTCGCCTAAATAAATGTCATGGGTTTCCTCAGGTTATAACCCTATAAATCCATGATTGCGGTATGTATTTCAAATCTCAAAGACGTTCAGAATGAAGTATGATTTTGGGTTTTTACAGTTAGAATGTGGATTTAGTGCAGACAAACCAACAAACCCCGGTATTAGATCACGTTAAGGCTTCGTCCATTATGAACCATTTCAGATGCCCATGAGCACTTTTTATTAGATCACTTTAAAACTGATTACATTTATTAATATTGCAAATATTTATCTACAGAACTGGGGGTCTGGTTGTATTATTAATAAGTCCATATAACAGAAGAATAATATTTCAGTGGTTATTACAAACACAACAGAATGCGCAGTATTTAAGGTCAAATGGTGATTGCGCCTGTATATGTGTGTGTGTGTGTGTGTGTGTGTGTGTGTGTGTGTGTGTGTGTGTGTGTGTGTGTGTGTGTGTGTGTGTGTGTGTGTGTGTTGGGGCTGGTGGGGCATATTACTGGACTACATGCGCTAACTCTATGCTTGGGTTATTTAGTACAATGTGACGGACGCTACTCCATTTGATCCTCATAAGAAATATTCATTAGAGAGGATTTGTTTTAATATGGCTATTCTTTACATTGTGTGTTCAAGGGGCCACATATGAGTTCGTCACAGGCCGGAGGTCAAACCCCCATGAAAACAGCCAAGGTCATTGAATGTAACCAAACAAAGCGTGAACATATTGATAACGTCAAATCGGAGGGATTTTTGTTGTTGTGTGTAAAGTTGTGCTGTTGCATATTTATTCTCTTTTTTTTTTTGCTGCCTCAGCACAGTAACAATATGGTTAAAGCAGCTTATGATGGTCAACATGCTTGTTTGAGTTCTAATACCGCTTTGTGGACGTTTGGGGAAAAAATGTGTGGTTTACCATTTTCAGCATTTTCGTTTTTTTCTTTTTTCTTTTTCCCCGCTTTGGGAAAGGGCGCAACAGAAACTCCGAGTTGCTGCCCCAGGCCGAATACATCGCCCCTCTTTTTCTATTTTCTTTTTCTTCTTTTTCCCCCTACCTATGGCAAAGGGGGAAAAGGTTCTGTGGTTTCCTTGAGAAATAAAGAACTTCTTAGAGAGGTCGGCAGACGTGACTTTGAACTTGGATCAGATGCTGTGTTTCCTGCAGAGAAGGAAGAAATGGGCTCGGGAAGAATGGTCTATAACGTTTAAGCTGCGGGGCTTTGAGCTGAGACGCACACAATCCCACAAGTTTTACACTCCTTCTGCTTCTTCCGCTCTGTTATTCGCCGTTTTAAGTGAGAGGGAGTCAAGACAGAGTTTTAAAACGTGTTGGAATGGGACCTGGTGGAAGAGCTGAATTAAAAAGTGAGTAACCGCTTAGTTTTTTTTTACTCATACACAAAGAATGTATTTTTTATTAGTTTGGGGAACCGCGTGGCAGTAATATATTTTTTCCCCACATAGGCTATGATCACTCAGTGTGCATTGTAACTGTGACTTGTGATTTATAGAATACAAAATGTGAATTTATGAACGCATTAATGCATGGTGGTGTGTTCCGGTGGTGGTAGCATGCTATCTGAAAAAAAAAAAATAAAAAAAAAAAAAAATATATATATATATTTTTGTTGTTGTTGTTGTTAATTATTAGATTAGATCTATTTCACTTCTTCTAACATTGTTTTTTGTATTATTTTGTAGTTTAGTGCTCCTGGTTGCCGGTTGAAACAAAAAAAAACAAAAAACAAAAAAAAACACTGTCTAGGGTAGTTTTTATAGTTTGTTGTATTGAAAATTACAACGTTTTTTATTCTGATATTTTTTTGAGCAGTGACAGTCCTTAAAATAATTTGTCTTCCGCATATCAGTACAGATGTGATGCTTTAATGAACCTATTCCAAACAATGCTTTTTCATACATTTTGACAGCTACTGTGCACATACGCACCTAAAATACGAGCCATTGAGGGAAACGGTTGTGTACTTTACATAAGAAACCATTTTTATGAATGCTGGATTTTAGTGTTTATGCTATGCATTAATTAGATTTGCCTAACATGTCTCCTCTGGTTTGATTTAAATCATTTAAAAATATATTAATATAATATTATAATTATAAGAAATCGAACATGTGTAACATGTGTAAATGTGCATACAGGTTAATGTATAGGATTATGTTGTATGCTAATGTTGCAAACTATATCATGAAACGACAGTAGCTTTTGTTGCTCTGATTTCCGTATATACTAAGAAAAGCCTCGTCGAAAAGAAGAAAAAAAAGGAGGCGGTAATTGTCAGTGTAAAAATGGCGATCGACTATTAGTCGCCAAAGAAGCGCGTGCTATTGGAGGGACCTATGGGATTGATGAGGCTCGAGAGCCAATGAGACAGCGCCAAATGAGTGACCGCTCTCCAGTTAAAGGGGGCGTAAGAAGAGCTAGTGCCAGTCCACTGAGAAAGACAGACCCTCCGAGATAAACACAGAAGAGCGAGAGAAATAAACATCCCGATCCGAGATGCTTGAAGAACGCGTCGCGCGCTTAAAGAAGACACAGTAAGATAGTCATCACCGACTCATTTTAAAGGGAAGACGATAAGGAATCTTTTTTTTTCTTCTTTTTCTTCCCCTTCAATGGGATTTTAAGTTAGAAGTTATAGACAAAAAAATCTAGCCGATTTTTTTTCTCTCCATGTGTGAGGATTAGGACATACAAGTTTTACCTCATGTCGTGTTTTCAAATCTGGAAGTTATTACTTCCATAGCTTACAGGCTTCTCTGTGTATTTATTTTGGCGTTTATCTGGGCCGTTACAGGTAAACAGCTTTGAGCAAAAAACAAAAAAACAAAAAAAAAACAACAAAAACAATTTGTGTAAAGTGAGAAATAATGTTACTGGACGCTGGTCATCAGTTCCCAGGCTTGGGAGTGGGAACATTTGCGAGGCATCACGCGACGGGCGACATGCAGGACAGGGACTTGAGTTTAGCGCAGAACAGCTTCGTTGACTCTGCGCACATGGGCGCTTTTAAACTGAACCACGATCTCTCCCCCGGACAGAGCTCGGCTTTCACCTCTCAAGCCCCCGCTTACCCCGCCGCGGCACTGGGCGCGCACGCGGCTCACGTTACCTCGTACACGAGCTCGCCGTTCAACTCGACGCGGGACTTCCTTTTCCGTAGCCGTGGGTTCGGAGAATCGCCCCCGGCGAGCGGCCAGCATGCCATCTTCGGCCCCACTGCGGGGTCCCTGCACCATTCCCACGCAGACAGCCAAGGCCACATCCTGTTCCCGGGGATCCACGACCAGCACGCCTCGCACGGATCCCCAAACGTGCTCAACGGGCAAATGCGACTTGGACTACCCGGCGAGGTGTTCGGACGATCAGACCAATATCACCAGGTCTCAAGCCCACGGACCGACCCTTACTCAGCAGCCCAACTTCACAACCAATACGGCTCCATGAACATGAATATGGGGATGAACATGGCAGCGCATCACCACCATCCCGGTGCCTTCTTTCGCTACATGCGGCAACAGTGCATCAAGCAAGAGCTCATCTGCAAATGGATCGATCCGGAGCAGCTGAGCAGCCCGAAGAAAAGTTGCAATAAAACTTTTAGCACAATGCACGAGCTTGTCACCCATGTCTCAGTCGAGCACGTCGGAGGACCGGAGCAAAGTAACCACATCTGTTTTTGGGAAGATTGTCCACGGGAAAGCAAACCTTTCAAAGCTAAATACAAATTAGTGAATCACATTCGCGTGCACACGGGAGAAAAACCGTTCCCCTGCCCGTTCCCTGGCTGTGGCAAAGTATTCGCCCGATCAGAGAATTTGAAGATCCACAAGAGGACACACACAGGTAATTATGAGAAGTTGGATTATGATTGTGCTCGTGCTCGTGAGATTGTTTACGCGACGCAGTGTTTGCTCGTTCGTTTGTTTGTCCTTCCAAATCGTTATTAAAGAACATTTATCGATAGTAAGCGGTTGTCATATTTTTAATATTTATTTTAGCTTCAGGTTTTTTTTTTTCCATGCATATTTAATATACGGAACCCAAACGAATATTTATTAGTAAAATCATCTAAACTAGGGTGTATATTACGGTCAGGCTGTTTATACACTCCTGCAGGGGATCACAGCTCGGGTCAGAGTACACGCAATGACTTTTCATCACTGGGGTCAATTATGTAACACACCGTCGTGGATTTGCAAACTTCAGCTGGGCGAGACTGGAGCTCTATGTCCCGTTTAGCGCGTCGCGCGCACGGCGGCGCCGTAAATCTCCTCACCCATTTTAATGTCTCGGTGGACCAATGCTCGCGCGCTGTGTTTTGCTACGTCAGGGGTTTAACATGCACTTTACTGATCCCAATAAATTACTATCATAATAAATCGATCACTAATTGTATACTCACATTATTATTTTTATTTAAAGGCCTGTTGGTTTTCTTGAATAGCCCTATGCGTGCGTCTATAAAGCGGACAGGCCACAATGCTAATTTTAATTCATTTTAACTCATATTAATGCACTATTTACTGCAACACTCAAGCATGACTTTATCGAGCTGTTGGATACATTTAAGTGTTTTCTCAAAATCGGCTAAAGATTGTAAACCGCAGTCAGTTGAATGACTTTGGAGCGAGTTTACTAAGTAAAAATTAGCAGCGTTTCAATGCCGGTGCTAATATTTTTTAAACATTACAGCTGAGAGTTAAAAACTGGCATTTTGAAACATTTTTCCAATTTGTGAGAACACCGTCTACTTTGGAGATGAGTCGATTTGCAAGAGCTAATTATAATATGTTTGTTCGTGTATTGACGCGTTATTACGCGCTATAAGACCTCTCATGATCGCAAGCATGAGGACACACTCGCCTCCTAATTGGTACGTTGTAATACAGCAGATGAAGAATAAATCTTTTTAGGGCTAAATTGCTTATTTTTGACCTCATGTACACTGTTGGTGAAGAAGCATTTGATGCTAAGTTTTTTCCTCTTCTCGTTGTTCCTACAGGGGAGAAACCATTCCAGTGTGAGTTTGAAGGCTGCGACCGGCGCTTTGCAAACAGCAGTGACCGGAAGAAGCACATGCACGTGCACACGTCGGACAAACCGTATTTGTGCAAAATGTGCGACAAATCCTACACTCATCCCAGTTCTCTTCGAAAGCACATGAAGGTAAATCTTTGCAAACACAAAACAAAGCTTTTTGTTATTGATTCCACTGTTGTGCATGAAGCTGATGCATGCCATGGTGCTCTGGTTAATTGCTTTCTACATTTTTGTTTAGGTTCATGAATCTTCCCCGTCAGTGTCCGACTCGTCTCCTGCAGCAAGCTCTGGATATGAGTCATCTACACCCCCCGGGCTGGTGTCACCCTCCACTGAGACTCAGAGCAACACCAACCTGTCGCCCTCATCCGGTGTACACAGCTCAAACGCACACAGTGGCCTGTCGTCCAACTTCAGTGAGTGGTATGTTTAGGACTGGATCAGTCCACAAAGAAGTATTTCCTACACACACTCACACATGCACACACACACACACACACACACACACACACACACACACACACACACACACACACACACACACATACACACACACGCCGCTCCAGTAAAACCTGGGGTCTAAATGAGACTTGTACAACTACTAGGCCTAAAGCCTGTATCTTGCGCTATTCTCCCGGGAGTGATCCTCATCAACCGAAGAAACGTGCACAAAGAAGCACTCCTTCATTTGTAAATACTTTGCACCCTTTTTCCCAGTTGCTGTAATAGATTTTTTTTTGTCAATTTTTTTTATTTTTTTTTTATTTTATTAATATGATTATTATTATTTGTTTTGGTGTATAGATGTCGCTTCAATGGTAGCTATTTCTCTAACCGGACTTTTAGTGCACATATTACGATAAAAAAAAATTGTATATGGTCATAAATATTGTTGCTCTCATTAAGGCAAGCTGATTGTACCTAAAAACATCTATGAAATGGTATGAGTGCCAAAGTCAACACTTTAAACGAAGACGGACATTTGCTTGTGAATGTATATTTTCGTTTGCTGGGCTTAACTTGTGATGTTTTTTGTGCTTTGAAAAGTTCGAATTTGTGAAATATATTTGGAAGATGTGAGGAAAAATAAACGTCGTGCAGTTCAATTTTCTGCTACCACACCCTTCCTTTTGTAAATATCGACTGCCATATTTATCCATTTGTAATTAAATTATGGTATTTACTTGCAACAGATGAAACAATATTTATAAAGAATGTTTCTTTACTATAAATATGTACAATTATGAGCTGAACAGAGGCAGGTGTTTTTGTTATGTGTTTTTGTTCAAAGTTCAAGAGGTGTTTTCTCCATTATTGTGATAAAAAATACTGCATACAAATATAATAAAATGTGGTTCAAGTGTTAAACTGTATTCATTTTCTCGTGATTTTTTTCCTCGTCTACATTTTTGGTCGACTGGGACGAAGTGGTAACAATGGCAGCATGCAACTATTCTTTTTTTTTGTTTGTTTGTTTTTGTTTTGTTTACATTACCCAGTGTAAAAATTGGTTAAAAACAAACTTCATACATCTAAACGTCTCCACCAAAAATCGTTGAATAACCGATATTTAATAACGGGACTGTTTTTGCATGTAGCAACCACCAAAACGATGTTGTTTTATTTACTAGACTGTGTGTGAGATTTTTCAGTGTTTATCTAAGGTTAAATTGAATATCGACAACATTGCAGTACTATAATGCGCCTCTTCATACAATACTTGTAAAATGATTAAAGTGTGCATTAGGTAGCATTGTGACGGTGAATAGATTTGTGTAACCCGTTATTGCATTTATAGGTTTTAGCATTCAAATGACCAAAACAACACATTTTCAGTGTGGCAAATTTTTAAATGATTTCGAGCAAAGACTAAAAAAGAAAAAGAAAATCTCAAATTAAACTCACCACTTCAGCAACTTCTTCTCTGTATTTTTGACGAAGGATAAAATAATCCTGAATACAGTCTTGACTACAGTCAGTGCGTTTTTTTCATCCAGCAGTGAAGACCCCTGCTATGAAAAATGGTTGGTTATTTCTAAGCCCACGTTAGAACAGCCTGGTCGAGGAACTGCTATGGAGTGCTACCATTTAGGGCATAGCAGAAATGCCTACATGCATGCATACATATTTTTTTTTATATATCAAGCCTGCAGTGTTTCCCAAGAAGTCAACTATGAGAATTATGACAACTGTCATCCAATGCCTTTGTAAAAAAAAAAAAAAAATGAAAGAGAGAAAGAAATCCTTGTGTTACTGATATAAAGACGTGACATATCTGATATATGTGCTGTGTCAGGAATATCTGGAGCTTCTGCGCTAGAATGGCTGCATTGACTGTACGTTTGTTACTTCTAGTCCTTCCAGACTGGACTGTGTTCTGACCTGTTGGAGTTTTTCACGTGCACCAAACGTGACCTGTCGGGAGCGTGAAAGGTCAATGTCACGCAGAGCGCAGGCGCAGTTTCTTCCTCAGCGCACGTTGCTCTCTTATTGATCCGCGTAGACAGACGCAGAAACGCAATTCTCTCCACTCCTTTGCGTAACAGGCAAATACTTACAATAATTCAGAATTAATTCAGAAATTCACTTAATGCCGATTAGAACCAGATGCACTGTAATATCACGCAATTGCAAAAGCCCTGGACTTTGTGTCTACACCTGAAATCAAAACGGACAACAATTTCTGTGTATTTTCTAGCTTGTAGTCGTTTGGTTTTTTATTATTGCTACGGATTTCGTTTCCCTTGACATCAGAGCGATTTGCAGACTTTTCGTAACGTTAAATTGAATTTATGTGAGCTCTCAACGACCAGCTTTGTCTCGCTGTCTATCGGAGCAGACTTTACCTCCCACACGCTGGGCTCACTGGAAGGATGCGCGTACACGACAGCGCGCGCGCACGCACACACACACACACAGACACACACACACACACACACACACACACACACACACACACACACACACACACACACACACACACACACACACACACACACACACACCTTTATTTATACAAATAGCTCAAACTTGTAGGGATCGACAATAAGTCACATGTACTTACCCAATAAGACAAAAGTTTTATTTTTTATTTGGGTGTTTATTCTTAAAAAAAAACAGACTAGAAATGATTTGGAGCATCTGCGATCTGTCCTCTACTCTCAATCATTAGGGTAATGGTTGGCTTATTTTTCCACCGATTGCATCCACACCTGCAAGAACATGGACGTGAGCACATACATGTCTAAAACACTGTATACACACACACACACACACACACACACACACACACACACACACACACACACACACACACACACACACACACACACACACACACACACACACACACACACACACACACACACACACACAAACATTGGAAACATTTCGGTATTCATTTTTAATTAAGAGATTGTTTTCAGTGTGTAATTGTACATTTCCTTTTGGGTAGCTTGAACGTAGTTTCCTGTTTAGTTGGGAATCGTAAATCGTTAAAGAACGAATTGTTCGCGTGTGTGAATGATCTTGAATTCATGCCATATTAATTCATCCCAGGTATAACGTAAGACATTGTCCTTCTTTTCATTCAACCTATTTTCATTTAACCTATTAAAAAAAATAAGAAAGAAAAACACCCCAAAACCTTAATACGGTTTAAATGGTTTTTATAAAGTGAAGCTTCAGCAATGTGCATTACAGCCTATTGACCATGTTTTAGCGACCACGCCCTGCCTCAAACCTTTATTTTGAAACGTTTCAGTGTTTATATATGTATTGTAATCCGGATAGTTTTGAATTAGTATAAACGCTTAATTATAAATTAGCAGAATTCTCTCTCTCTCTCTCTCTCCTCTCTCTCCTCTCTCTCTCTCTCTCTCTATCTATCTATCTATCTATCTATCTATCTATCTATCTATCTATCTATCTATCTATCTATCTATCTATCTATCTATCTATCTATCTATATCTCCCACACACACTCCACAATTTGTGTTTCGGATTATTTATATGGGACATGATTACATATGATTTTTGTTTTATATATATTTCCTAACTGCTCGATAGTGACTTTCAGCAACAAACTTGACGACTAAGAAAAATCGGAATTTTATTCTGTACACACACACACACACACACACACACACACACACACACACACACACACACACACACACACACACACACACACAGACAATACATTATGCAAGTTTTATTATTATTATTATTATTATTATTATTATTATTATTATTATTATTATTATTATTTGCAGTTTCAATTATAATTTAGGAGTAAACAAACAAACAAACAAAATACCTAAATCGCTTCGATCTGCACGTGACTGTATTAAATAGTACGTCACAGCATTAATCCGTATAGTTCGCTCTATAGCTCAGATGGCGCGCGAGGTTTTTTGTTGCGTTCCCTGGTCATCTTGCCATGCTTCATGTTTGAGATGCACATGCATAAACACGCATAATGCTTCCTCAATTTCAATCTGAAAAATAGAAACATTTTTTAAACATTTTTCTTTTGTGTTTGTTTGATCGTTTGGTTTTTTTTTTTGTTCATTCGTTTGCTTGTCAATACAAAAAACCAAACATGTGTTGAAGCACGAGGATGTTATTGGTGCCAGTTGACTGTGCTGATGTTCTGACCTGATGTGCTGATGTGTTGACCTTCATATCAGTGGTGTCTCGGTTTAGTTAAAATACATGGCAAACAAGAGAAGAAACAAACCAACAAAATCAGTGCTCACTATATTGTGAGGTCTCATTATACAGTTTTTCCCCTTAAATAGCTCGGTAACCCTAATTCCAAGCTGAAATTTCTTCCTCTAAGGACCTAAATGCTTATATTTGATTGATCACCTACACTAAGCGTTTATCTCCATGAGGTAAATACAAACTGAAATCTATCCATGCTATGCCTATGGGACATCGCAATATTATCAATGCAGCTTTCAAAAGAGTAACCTCGCAGGCAACACGTTCTGACATCTAACGTTTCACTTCACAAAATAAGCCAGAGCAATTTTGCTTGCTTGATGATCATATCAAAAGGGAGATCATGCATGAAGACTAGCGACTAGGGCACCGAGCTATTCATTTAAAGAATACACTGGTTTTAATAAGATTATCATAAGTGTAAATAATAAGTTTACATACTGCTTTGACATCTATATTCAGAGTGAATTAAATGTAGCCACTGTAAATTCACACCAATTTAGAGATTGAGCAACACCCGCATTTCACACAGTGACCAAAAGTGTGTGTGTGTGTGTGTGTGTGTGTGTGTGTGTGTGTGTGTGTATGTATATATATATATATATACCTTAATTTAAATCTAGGTTAAAATTGTCTGTTCACGAACATCTCTGCGATTCCTGTGTCCTTTGCCTTTCAGTAGTAGTAGAAGTAGTAGTAATAATAATAATAATAATTAAATAATAATAATAATAATAATACAAATAATAATAATAATAAAAAGCACAGCCACAACCTAAACCTGATCCTAAAGATTTAGAAATCAGTTTTTTCTTTCTAATCGGTTGGTAATTTATTTCTGTTTATTAATATGTAAATAATAATAATAATAATAATAATAATAATAATAATAATAATAATAATAATAATAATTGTATTCTATTCTATAGAATGTATTTATTTGTTCATTTGTTTATTTATTTGTTCATTTACAACATTAACATTTACCCCCCATTTCTGAATATTTTGATTAAAATGTTGTATTCAGACAAATTATCAACATTATGTAGAGTGCTTCTCTCTCTCTCTCTCTCTCTCTCTCTCTCTCTCTCTCTCTCTCTCTCTCTCTCTCTCTCTCTCTCTCTCTCTCTCTCTCTCTCTCTCTCTCTCGGTTGTGTTTCTGTGGAAATCTATAGTTGGGTTTCCTGTGACACAGAGCTGTGACTTTTATAATGTGTGGGGTAGGTGCACACTGCCTTTCTCCCAAAGCTCAGTCTGCTTTCTGTGAACGAGTGGGAATATCCAAACGTCTGGCCCAGAAAAACAAATGAAAATAGTCAACACCTGAAGGAAGTGGGCATTGGCAACACCCACAAACATGGCAATAACCATAACACAGCTTCTCAATCGAAACACTCTCATTCACGTACACTGCACTGTTTTTTTTTTTTTTTTTTTAACAAGGAAGATGTGTGCCTGTGAATCACAAAGAACAATGAAAACCACAAAATAAAATTATTTAATATTAAATATTATAGACTTCATAGTCATGTTTCTCTGATCACATAAAACACTTTACAAGCAAACTAAACATTAAATGCTTCAGTTTTCCAGACAGCTCATTTAGCGTAAAAGATCATTTACTGAAAGTTTTACAGTTATTATCATGGTAATACAGAGCAATCACAGATATGGGAAGCATTTAAAGATTTCTGTTATGTGGAAAACCTGTGATTGTTGGCCAGCTATGTAGGTGTGCATTATGAAACTTTGGCCCACTTTTTTTAAGTAGGCCACAACAGATTAAGGAAATTTTCAATTTCCCTACACCTATAAACCCTGAGTCACACCTCCACTACCTCATCTCTTTGATCCTTAAACACTGCAGCCCTCTGCCTCAGGGAAACATGGGGCCTAAGGATGCTCTTGCAATTCTGTTTACAGGGTCCTAATGACACAAAGGAATGAGCACTCTTCTGTTCTTGGCCATTTTTTAGTTAATGAATCTGCCATTAAATTTGCCCTGGGTTATATCACCAGCACTTTCCTTCTTGAAGCTGCCATTTCCATTCTTAATTTGCTCATTATTGGATTTAAGAGGGTCACTTGGCTACTCTCATAAACCTGGTTTTCTGGAGCAAATGGGACCTGGCGTTTCAAATGCATTACAGATTTAAGTGTTCAAATTATTTCTAAAAGTTGTATGTACGATCATATTTGATAACTTTTGAAAGAAAAACATGAGAAAAAAAAAACTTTTTGCTTCAATCTTGTTACTCAAACCATTGCCTCTCCATTGAACCACTCTCAATTTATTTTAATCTAGAATGTTGTAGAAAGATATTTCATGTTAACAATAAAGGTTTTTATCTCTAAAGTTCCAGTTCTAATATACATATAATATTTTTCTCTCATGTGGAAGTTTGAAAGTACAAAAGAATTGCTGTTAGTTTCAGCAAGATTTACATGAGTTCAGAAAAAAAGCTTGTTGATAGAAGGAGAGTCTCCACCTCCTCCCTGGCCTCTCACATTCAAACCTCTTCCCAGCTGTGTGCTGTTTACTTTTTTTTTTTTTTCTTCACCACCTTTTGACAAAATCTCAAAAGCAAATGGAAGTGGATTGAAAGCTCCTTTGCACCAAGGATTTGGTTTGATGTCCCTGTGAATATCTAATGTCATGCAACTTTACAACTTTGCCTACATCGAGAGTTTTCAAGTAGCAATCTGCAGGCTATTTAAACCGCCAGAAATGCTTGAAGATAAACATCAAAACAGTAGCAGTCGGTGCAACATGGATTCCTGTTCAAAAAGTTGCAAAAGTGATCTTAATTTCTAGTGTTTGCTCTCTGGTCTTCTCCTGAGGAGGCCCAACACCTGCAGAGCTCTCAGAATACAACAAAAACCTCTTTGTCTCTTGTAAATATTAGTACAATTTGATTTTGTTTTTTTTTCTTTTGAAACAATGCTGAAGACACTAGGAAGAAAAGATGTATCAGTGACGCTGTTCACTACACTACACACAGAGTGTGGTGTGTTGTTCAGTTGTTAGTATCTGCAATATTCATCAATGTATGCTACACCACATGGGGTGCATTTTAGATCGCTGGTCAATGTTAGCAGCACAAAGCGGTTGGTTTGAAGAGAAGTTCATTGCTGTTTGGGTTAGTGGACTGGAAGGAGCTAATTTGATTGACTTTGAATGCCTAATGTCTATGCTGGAAGCCTGAATTCCCTTGACAGTCTATGCTCTCATGGTCAGTGAGCTCATCAGTGGCTAGTCAAGTAGCACCTGACACATGTCAGTTTGGAGAACAACAGCACACATAACTTTGAGCTAATGCCCAGAGTGATTATAACGAATAGGACAGATTGTATTTGATGACAGTTCTGCAATGTGTGATGATTCCCTCATGACCTCAGCTCAAATGAGATGCTGCTATTGGGACATTATTTACAAGAGAAAGTGAAAATGATGCTAATTACTAAATGTTTTATGTAGTCAAGAGCAGAGTTTGGTGAAAATTACTTAACACATCAAATCCACAAGGATCCTAATTCTTGCCATTTGTTCCTGTAATCTGAAACAAATCCCTTGTTTATGTGCAGTGTTTTACATTTCAAAGGCTTATGATGGAAAAAAAGCATAGCTAGTTAAATGAATGTTTCTTGTTTGCTCACAAATTAGTTGTATTACACCAGTGAGAAACAAAGTGAAATATAATTAAATTGTTTTCAAGCAAACCGAATGTACTTTCAAAGATTTAAAAAATGATATCGGCCATGGTTAAAGCATGTAAGTAGTGCAACCTGGCAATGCATTTGACGATACAAAATTGAATGAAGGTGCGACGATTTTGTAGTCTTCTGCCTTGTTTACCAAACTGAGGGACATGTGCAGGGGCTGTGCTTGGTTACTTTACTCTGTTAGTAATCCAATCAATACTGACTTGTGTGTTTTAAGCAGCAGTTGTTCTTGAGTTTTGCTTCAATGTTTTTTTTTCAGATACAAATCCTACAGATTTTGCTTAAGTATAATTATTGTAGCCTTTCTTTATCTTCTTAAATATCCCTACCTAAAATATTTCAGATTCATTCTGTTTTCATCTTCAGTATAACCAAAACTGCGCAATAGCTAAAAATATGTTCTGATTGATTATTGATTAAAAGGAAAATAGACATCACTGACAAGAAAGTGAAAAAAGGAGGAAAACAGCTGCCTCCTATCAGCAGCACATCATTCAAGGTAGGGCTTATTGCTGCCACTTGTTCAGAGCATACATGTGAATAAACTGTGGCCCTGAAGAGCCTAGCACGTGCATCGGTAAATGTGTGTGCTGTCTCTTGACTGTCTCATCTCTGAGTCATGACCCTTAAAGGTAGTGTTGATAAGCAAACAGCATCTGGGTCCAGGGGAAATGAGTGTGCTTATTTCCCACCTTGCTGGCCTTGTGCAGAGAGTGTGGGCCATGGTAGTCTCTGGTGAGTATCCAGCCAGGCTTGGAGAGCCACACCAGGCCTCTTGTCTTCCTCTGTTGGTAAATAAATAGGAAATGCAACTAACAGTTTTTGGCAATAAAGCACAGGGGAAATAGAGAATTGCATGAAAAGAATATCAATCCTGACTGATATAATCAAGGAAATGTGTATTTAGGTGTAAGAAGAGGTATCTAGGTGTATTTTTAATGCCCAGTTTGTTGTGCTGTACATCCACTTACTAGACATTGTACAGCTAATGCAACCTATTTAGCAAATTATAATATTTCTTTAATATTAAAAGACAACATTTAAAAAAATAGTACTAACTGCTTGGAAAAAAAAAAATCTTTTTTTTCTTTCTTTGCGTTTTTTTGTGTGGTTAAGGCTAAAGTCCATCCAAAGCAATTGTGCATGCAAGATATCGTCTATTTAATCGAAGGGCCCATGGTACATTGGTGTGAAGCTGAGAGGAATTATTAAGCATTAAGCAAGGCCCTTCTGGGAATTGGGCCCTAATCAAGAAGCCAGGGAGCAAGCTTGGAGGCTGATGAGAATTATGATGATTATGACATGTCAGCACATGTCTGTAGGACAAGTGGACAGACGATGAGTTAATCAAGGGATGGATTAAATGGCTCCATGCTGCTCGAAAGCCAAACTCAGACTCCATGCTTGTCTTCACTGGCAGCATCCCCTTATTAAGGTCAGGCTGTGCCTTAATTCAGTGCATATATGTGTGTTTTTGGAGGTTTGAATTATTCATTCTTTGCCACACACTATCTGATCAGTGTGAAGGGTTCCAAGCTATTTTGAACAACTGTGAGCTGTAATGGATTTGATGAAAATGGATCGAGCTAATTGTTGCCTTGAGTTTAATTTGATGTTTTTAACAAGACTACACAAATAGGCAAAATAACATGTAAGCATTGTGCTATGAAAAAAAAACAGAAGCTAATGCTCAGCAAAATTGAGATCCATTTTCTGTTTGAAATTATAAACATGTAATTAGGCTCTATATATCAGTTCCAAGAGCAATGTACTAAATATTCTTATTGTTGCACCACCTTGCAAACTCCTTCTATGCTACCAGCTGCTGGACACCTTGATGTTCTCATGAGCAGTTCAGTCACAGAAGGATGTCCTATCAAATATATTGTACATTTGGATACAGAAAAGATTTTCAGGTTTCGACAGTCTAATAAGCCTGATTTCTAGGTTTGGTGGTGTGTGTCATGACACACATCCTTCTGTGACTGAACTGCTCATGAGAACATCAAGGTGTCCAGCAGCTCACTCAACTTTTGAGTACAGTTTATTTAGATCAAAATGAAATATGTGTATTTGGTCAAATTCGATTTACGTCTCGTTACTTTTTAAGTATGATGTTTTGCTTTTCACATAGATAATATATGTCATCACTTGAAAGTTAGAAATCATTGCAGATACATAGCCAGAGCAGTGCTGTCATAATTTGAAGGGGGAGAAAAAAGGTCAAAAGAAACTTGAAAAAATAAAAAACTTTTTCCTCTCTTACAGTATGTTCATATATGAACTGACACAGACTTCAAGTTTGTGTTTATGTGTAGCCGAGCAAAATATTGATTTGCCATTTGGGGGAAAAGAGCAAACTGATGCTTGTACAATTGCAGTGGAGGAGCAGTGCTATTTTCTGCAGCTTACTCCTTTGCCTTGTGCTTACTGTATAGGTGATTTTATAACTGCTGGCTCCTGCCAGCCACAGGAGGAAGAACTCTCAAGCAATCAATAACTCAAATCGTACCTGACTTCTGGGGTATAGGCTGTAAACACACATACAAACATACACACACACACACACACACACACACACACACACACACACACACACACACACACACACACACACACACACACACACACACACACACACACACATCTATTTTTAAAATGTTTTGCTCTTGGCATGGATACTACACTCTGTTTTTGTTTTTAGAAGACCTGTTCATTAGCCACCCTGGTTTTGTCTCAGCACTGAGCTAATTGATTGGACCTCACGTATGTTAATCCGTCATCGGAGGAAACAATGCCCTGTGCGCTTGAATTTAGTCCCCCCTCCTCATCACTAATAAAGCCACCTTCCCTGCTGATGGAAAATTGTCAGTTTACCTCAAGCTACAGGGGGCTCAGCAATCAGGCCTTAAAAAAAGCACTGACAGGTTAACCTGCTGTGCACAGGGGTCTCCTGGGAGAGGACTCCTCTACAGTTTTACATGCTACGCTTCTGGAGGCCAATGAGGGACTCACCACATAATGGAGTTGTTACCAGTCACTTGAGTTTAACCTTTGCAGACCTTGGAAAAATAGAGGTGCTTAAAACTGCATTGTGCTCTTTTTTTCCCCTCCCAAAACCCCTCAACCTCTGTCTCCTTCATTTGGCTTTTATTAGCAAAAAAATGCAAACCATGTTTTTACTATCCATGGGCAGGAAACACTTAACAATGATTGGAGACTGAAAATTCAAGTGAGAAAACTACACCATATGATTAACTTTTTTTACACAGAGATAATCATTTAAAAACTTTTGGACCATGTTAAAACCATTTGATTTGGTTTAAAATAAGTTTAAATGAAGATACGATAAATGTAGCCTTTGACTGTAGTTTGAATTATATGGTATCACTCATCTTTTTTAGCGTATAAAGCAATCCCCGAATAAGCATTTATGGAAAGTTTTAGGAAATGTCCTCAGCTAAAGTACTTTTGTGCTTCCTTCATGAATATGTGATGCATTAGGTATACAAAAGAATACATTTGACCAGGAATTTACTCAGTCTGTTCAAGTAATAGGTGCTTAGTGGGATCCTTTAGGGTACTTCACAGGTACTTTTGATGGAACTTTACAATAGACTCCACATTCATACATGAGTGTACAGCAGGCAGACTAATGTGCCTAAACATTATCAGGACATACACCATCATTTATGATGCAGATGTGTCAATTGTCATGCATTTTCCACTGCAAACTGCACACGCTGCTGAAAAGAGGAAACTGAAATAAGCGCTAGACTTCATTTCCTTCTGACTGCCCCATTACACTGTATTATGCAAGACATTTCTAATGACTTGTGCAAATTACACTGCAAGTATAGGAAGAGTTGAGAGTTGTACAGTTACTGTCCATTATTTGACGGTTGGCCATTTGACTTAATACTCATAGCCTTAATGATTGCACGTGAGCTGGCAAATCTGCCTTTTCATAGGAATTCATTCAGCATTGTGTTAAAATGACATTTCTAAGACAGGGTTTTGGATGGGTAGATTAACATATGCACCTTTAAATGATTAAGGGAAAGTATGTTTAGATAGACATAATAGATAAAATAGATTTTATTCTGGCATATATTTACTAGACTGCAGGGATTTGTGTGTATATATATATATATATATATATATATATATATATATATATATATATATATATATATATATATATATATATATATATATATATATATATATATATATATATATATATATATATATATATATATATATATATATATATATATATATATATATATATATATATATATGTACATTTCTCTTCCTCTAGTACAGTTATGGTGCTTTCTTAATATAGTAAGTAATTACCTTTATGTGTCACATATACATTACAGTGCAGTGAAATTATTTTCGTCAAATATCCCAACTACCGTGAGCCACCGTAAAACTACAAGGAAATTGATTTGGGGTAAATGAAGTTCAAATGTTAGGAATCTAGGGTCAGCAATGATACTACACCCCTGGAGCAAAGAGGGTTAAGGGACTTGCTCAAAGGTTTGACAGTGGCACTTTGGCAGTGCAGAAGCCCCTTCCCACCACTGCCCACCTTTTATAAGTACAGGAATAAAACACTACTTCTGTTCTGCATGCTCTTTTTTGTCATGGGATCATTTTCTATGAATCACTTACCTGAGATAAAGATGTTTCTGCATCTGGACAGCTATTACCCCTTTGATATAATGAGGAGTCAGTGTACTCTAGGGATTTATTCAGTATTGAGGTCATTCTTATAGCTTAAGTTTGAGGAGAATATTAGGTATTAATAGATGTGTTAATATATTGATAGGGAAACATATCCGACAAAAAAAATGACCATAAAGTACTGAAGGTAAATGATATGTTTATGAGTAATACAGTATGTGTTTAAGGCTCTCGTTAAGGCTCACTTTATAGGTTTTAATTAACAGCCATCTCTTTATTAAGCTTTCAGAAAGTTGATCTTTAGGACTCCCCTATGGAATGTGTTGTGCACCACTTAAAGCATGCCACCTATCCATAAAGATGGAGAAAGTGGAGGCAGTAAGTCATTTTAGCACCTCGGTGCAAAGTGCTGAACAACTGGCTAATAAACACCTTGTCTTCTCTGCCACGTTGATCCAGTTGTTGATAGTAATTCCCAGGAATTTCTCCCCTGAGTTCAATTGTCTGTCACTTAATTAGCTCCAGCTTTATCACCACATGTTCTTGAGGTGTGAGATAGGTGTCTCTGTTTGTGTGTGTTCTAGTGTGTTCATCATGTGTGCTGGGCTTTATAAGTAGGTGTTTGTATACACAGCACTTGTTTAAGCAATTGTTTATTTGTTAGTGTGTAGGTGTTTTGTGTCAATGAACAAATTGGTTGCTCACACATTTGCACATTGTCAGCACTATGATAAGTGTTTTTTCTCCCTTGTTAGTCTTTTGAACACAACATTAAAACTGGAAAACAGCTGATAATTGCATCATGCTTATTATCAGATTTGTATATCCCTCTAAGCTTTGATACATTTTAATTAATGACTAAACTTTGCAATAAATATGTAGGAACAGCCTTCTGTTCTTTTTCCTAGTCAAGTAAATCGATCTTTCTGGAGCTTTCTGGAGTATGTCTGAATGTGTGCTTGTGTTTGAGCAGACTATGTGCAAGGATGTTAAATGTGCTTGTTTTAGTCAATTCATTTAATGATCCCTTGCCTCCATGGGGGGCAACTGGAAGCACACCATGCATGTTACTGCATCAATGTAAATGTATGTGGTGATCAGACAACTTTCCCAATCTTCTCTATTAACTCATTTACCTCAGGCATGCAAAATAAATGCCATTACCATGCTTTGCTGTCGGATGAGTAACAGTGTCTAGATTAGCATAGGATCAAATTGTATCTTCCTGCTATTAATTTAGATATACATGTTGAACAGTTGAAAAAGAGCATAACGCCTTTAATATAGTATGAATGTATATGTTCTTTGTTTTAGTTTTATACATGCTCCCAAACACAAATACATGCTGTGCTGTTTTTCTGTATAGGCCCTTTTCTCCTCGTCTGGTCTCAGGTGACATCAAAAATGGCTGCCAGTGGCTGGTACTTTTTGGCTGAGCTCTTGCTAAATATGCTGGAGGAATATGTCAGCATGGTCATGGAGCCCAAGCTGTGCTTCTAAAAGGCCTTGTGCTTAGCTGCAGCATAGAATTAACCACAGCCCAAAAGCAAAGCCCCTAAAAGAAGAGAACCAAAAAAAAAAAAGAACGAGAAATACAAAAAAAGCGGGTGAGACAGAGCAGGCGACAGCCGTTTGATATCCCACATTAGCTGTTGGGCTGTGAGGTGGGTGTGCGGGCGTAAAGGCAGCCTGAGCTCATATCAAAGGAGGCCGGCGGCATTTGGCTGAGCTGGTGGTGGCTGCTGCAGGTGGCCCCTAGATTCAGCCCTCACCACGGGGTAGCAGCTCATCCCCTGCACTAGCTCAGAGAGAGGGAAAAGGGAGAAGGAAAGAAAGAAGGCAAACACAGGCTGAAAAAAAGAAAACAACGGAGCAAGAGGCACTAAGAGACAGTAGTCAAACAGGGAGCTGGATAGAGAGGCAAACTAATGGTTCGGCTTCTCAAGTTCAGAACAGAACAACCACAAAAGATCTTCTGTGACCAGATACCAGAAAGTGACCAAAATAATGTACACACATTTTATACTTTTTTAGTGTCTAAAAACAACCATAATTAAAATACTTTTTTTTAACACTTGTACTCATACCCTACTTCTAATGAAATCTTACTACAACAAAGACATTGAATTATCAGTAAGAAAAAGTTGGATGGCTATTAATATCAGCCCAATTTTCACACAACTTTGAAATGAAAAGTAAGTTTACATTTTGCTGTCATCAATCACTTATCATTAATGAAAAACATCTTAGCTAACACACACACACACACACACACACACACACACACACACACACACACACACACACACACAAGAGAACATTTTTAAGAATCTTTAATACCCATTTTATTATTATTATTATTTTACACATGTTTGTTCACCACCTCATGTGAACCATTACATTAAATCTGATAGATTGTAGAACTCCTGCTCTGGCTCTTGCATATGGCTGGCTATAGATTGTGGGGGAATAGCAGGGAAGAATTAATTATTTAACAAAACAGGAAACAACAAAACCTCAGCAGGGGGCAACACAGCACATGTGAGAGAGAGAGAGAGAGAGAGAGAGAGAGAGAGAGAGAGAGAGAGAGAGAGAGAGAGAGAGAGAGAGAGAGAGAGAGAGAGAGAGAGAACTTGCTCTTGTGTTAAGTGAGATTATTCTGCCTTGCTAAAATATGGTATGAAAATTTGGCTGTGGCTGAGGCTTCCAGACTCTTGATGAATATTAAATGTGTTGAACTAAGATGTCTGTAGTGGAGCAGTGAAAATATTAGCCTTTGAAATAATATAATAAATTGCTAGACACTAAGGGAAATGCATTCCTTTTCTTCTCCTTTACTAAAATGCATTTCTAAAATTGCCACATAAGGCATACCCTTATATTTAATGCACTCAAAGTTGAGAAGTATTCAGTGTTGATCTATATGAATGCATTAATTTATTGCATTTGTTGCATTCTGAATTTTATAGCAAGAACTCTGTAAATAATTTCTTTTAAAGTGTCTGAGATTTGAATGTGAAATAAGTAGTGTGCTAACTGCATTTGGCAGTACAGGCAAACCAAATCTGTTCATTTTGGCAATGCAGCTTTGCTTGAAGAAATCATGACACTGACCAGATGTTAATTAGGGTCATTTATGTTAATTGTCTTCTGGAACCCAGTGTCACACCAATCATACCTACTCCTTTTTCCCAGCTGTGCTCCAGTCACCATGTAGTAGAAAAGAGACACTGTAAAAATCCCCTGGAAAATATTTACCAAGTCTCATATCGCAGCTCTGAATTTGGCCTGAAACCTATTTTACCAGTATTTCAAAATATTTCCTGAACAAAGAGTTCTTCTTAAGACTGTCAAGAATGAAATCGTGTATGCTAATGGACACGATTTGATATAATATTATTTTATATATATATATATATATATATATATATATATATATATATATATATATATATATATATATATATATATATATATATTCAAACGTTTATGCACAACTCAATATGTTTACATTTACTGTGTATTAGAATAACTAAGTCACCTTTGATTTGACTTTCTTTATTAGAATGATGAACCTTTGATGTAAGTTGTGTTTTACTTTTAAATTGTGTTTTTCTTCTGCATTATTATAAATTCATTCAATACAAATTATAACATAACACATTTTAGTGTAATGAATGGTAGTGTTGTTTGTTTTTTATATAGCTTTAAAAAGTTGCTCTTAAACAAATAAACAAGAAACAAAACACAAAATAAATAAACAAACAAAACAAAACAAAAAACTCATACAGACAGGCCCCATGATAGATAATGTTCTTGGAAGCTTATGGCTCATTAGCCACAACCCCCAAAGAAAAGAATTGGTTGAGGCAAAGCAGCCGATTATTGAGGATAATTCTTTCCTTATCTCTCTTCTTAGAAAAGCAACAGAAATATCTCCCATGAAGAGGAATATTATGACTATTATATGACATGTCTAATACTCTTATGTTTGCATGAAAAACTATTTCCACTACTCCATTTTATTTTCAGTTCTAGGCTTTCTTATTGCAGTAGAGTTTTGAAGTGATTCCTCGATAGTGGGCTAGAACACACTGCTCCCCATATTAACCTTTTGGAGTGATATTTAATTAAAGGTTTAAAGGGCACTAACACCTGCACCTCGCTCTGAGAGTGGGCCTCGGTGCTAAGTGCCGTCTTGGTGGTGCAGTGTGGCAATTAGCATGACCTTAAGAGTGGCGCGGCCACCCTGCTGCCCATGCTGTGCAGAGCCTTGCTTGCCCTGTGCCATGCTGGGCAATCGAAATGGCCCCTGAGCTGACACGCCCCCCCACCGCACTGTGCCTGACCCTGGCCGTGGGTCAGCCAGGGGTCACAATGGACACTGATGATGTTGGCAGTGATGGAAGAAGGAGGCTGCACCCTAACACCAACATTAACACCACTTGAATGACCCAAAGGGGTGCCATGCAATGGGTGTTCAGAGGTGGGCTTGTTAAATATTGGCCCCAGTGTAGTTTTTTGTTCATTTAGTTTCTAGTAATTTTGTCTGTTTCAAATCATAAGTTGAAGTGCTTGGGCTATCTTTTTATTTTAGCTTCTGCAGTCTTTCTTCTCGCCCCTGCACCCCTGCCTGTCCAGGCCAGAAGCACTGGGGAACCCCAGGCTCGTACGGCTAGTGCATCACGCTGTGCTAATATTTCAGTTAGCTTGAGTGGCTTGCTGACATGTTGTTTGTTGGGATTAGAAAGCTGTTTTCTTCAAAATCAATATGTGGATTGGGGCATGGGAGAGCAATGATTGAAGCTCTTGGCTAACACGCCAATCTGTCTTGACATGAGGAGGATATGTTGACATTGGTGTACTGGAGCTGAGAAGAGAGAAAGAGAGAGAGAGAGAGAGAGAGAGAGAGAGAGAGAGAGAGAGAGAGAGAGAGAGAGAGAGAGAGTCTATCATACATTGCAAAAAAAAAAAAATCACTTATCTGATGGATGAATACTCACAATATTTAATCAAAACTCACTATTTCTTACATGAATGTCTTTCATTAATCTGTTACCAGGAATGTGAATAATCTTTGGAACTACACAATGCTTGGGCACAAAAAAATAAATAACGGCAGAGGAAAGAATAGTTATTTTTAATAAACATGAACACAATACTGTTTTTGTCTGGATCACTTATCATTTAACAGTGCCAAGGGAAATGCTAATAAAATGTTATCAGAGCTAAATGGAAGTTAAGTGGAGGGGAAAGCACTGAATATTCACATTCATTTGGCTGACAGCTGGGGGAGTTCAGTCACTCATCAAGCATTGATATTCATTGTATTCTGGCCCCCAGTACACCCCCTCCCCCACCCCCACATCCACATTCAAAATCAACAGCTTTAGCACCTTTGTTTTAATTTAATTAAAGGTGTGATTGCCTGGGTGAAAACTTCATTTGCACACACGTGGGGGAGGGGGAGGTGGGGGTGGGGTGGCGGTTGAAAGGGTCATCAAAGGTGTAGCAAGAACAATTAGGTTTGTCCATAATAATTTTATAAATGGTCAACAGCTCAGGGCTTTGGCGAGGTACCAGTAATATCAAACTGTGTGCTTTTAAAAACAAGCCCTCTGTGTGCATGTGGCCCTGGGACCTGCTCTATATAAATTTGAATTCAGACTGCCTCAGCAGAGGTTCAGCAGGTAGGGAATAATGAGTTCTTTGAGATCAAGCCCTGGGTCTGCTCTGTGCCAAGGCCCTCAGGCCTGTCGCTCGCTCTCTCTCTCCCTCATCTCAGCCAGTTGTGCTGTAAGACAGTTTTATCTGAAAGGGACCTATGGCTAGCCAGAGACTATCGGCGCTCTCTGATTAAAAGGGGTTGTACTCTTATCCCATGCTGAGGCCAGATCAATGCTGTGATGATCTCCACCTGCTGCATGGCACTAGTTTTCATAAAGTCTTATCTGAACAGTTTAGTCACATTTTGTTTGCTTCTTTTTAAGACTATGTACCAAAAAAAGAACAAAAGTAATGAGAAAACATAAATAATGCAGTTTTTAATGCAGTTTTTTTTATATTCGCAGTTATATCAAAATAGAGCAAAAAAAGTGTAAATATCCAGAAAATAATGTACTAAAGTAAAAGCAACTACATTTAAATTGATAAATTGCAATTAAGTAGGACACTTAAGATTACAAATTTACATTTTTAAGTATATTGATAAATGTGATTGGATGATCGAACGTATTGATATATAGTGTGCAGTCACTGGCTGGGAAAAAAATAAGACAAGTTGCGTGCTAAATATTTAAAACTTCAAATCATGATGTATGGTGTAAAAAAAATAATTTTCAGTTTCAATATCACTCAAGCGTAAATAAAGCAAAAATACTTTTTGTAATGGAATAAAATTACCCTTAATACCGTACACATGAGCGATGCTAATTGATTCCAATGTCTCTGAGAGCACACCAATGTAATCTTTGATGACCTGTAACTCTGGCACAACTTTCCTCATATTCACATTATTCTTTATTATATTTAATTCTGAGCATTATATAATGCTCACACTTTTAGTGGTACTGTTTGAAAGCGTTGTCCCCATGTCCATAGTTTCCTTTGAGTTCTCCTGGAGTGGATCAGCTAGCTGTGTGAGTGTTTGTGTGTGCCTGGTGCCTTGCAAAGAACGAGAGACCTATGTCTTGTATTCCTTATTATTCTGGTACTAGGCTTTAGATTCCTGTTCTTAAAAAAAAAAAGAAAAAGGAAATATGGAAAAATTTTAAGCCAGAAAATATTGCAGTCACTAATGCTACATTCTTGTAGTTTGTGTTCATTAGCATAGCTAAATTTGATTCACATTCCTGAAGAAACAGCTTAGTGTTGTATGAAAAGCTGGTAGAGTTTAACTGATAGGTAAAAGCGGATTTATGAAAGTGTCAACGCCATGGAAGGTATTTATGAAGGGAAAATTGAAAGGTCAGTTGTTTAATAAAAAGAATAAGCAGTTTTACCATCACTTGATAGAAAATTGTATTTGGTGTCTTTTTTTTTTTTTTTATACATTAAAATATCTGAGCTTGATGTTACAATCCATTGTGCATATCAACATAAAGAGTGTATTACACTTCAGAATAATTCATTATACTTGTACGAATGCTTGTATGAAGTGTTTGTGTGTGTTAAAGTACAAATTTAGACTGATACATTGAAGTATTGATGTTGGGTGTATTTTTGTGTAAATAAGTGTGCATAAAATTTGTGTTCTTTTTCTGTTTGTTTAAGGGGCACTAAGAAAGTGTGTGTATGAGTGTATATATAAATATATTTTGACATTGAAAAAAACAGACTCTGGTCTACAGCCTGGCCTGTGAGTGAGCTTGGCCTTGACTCTCCCAGCTGGTCAGTCAGGTCTGGCCTGGGGTGTAGTCCTCACCTACTTAGACACAGAAATCCTCATTGCCACTGTTCAGCACATGGAACAAAGCCCATTTTCATCAATTGTCCTCGAGGAAAGACAAGAGGAAAGACATACAGTGACTACAAATAACAGCTAGTATCCAGGTAATAGAGGCTGTATTGTGTGCCTGCCCATTGCTGTTACCTTGTTATCTCTGGCTTTTACTGTAATAATCAGACTCTCACCGTCCAACCAGATCCTCCTTTTTCATATGTGCAATCACTCTTTTATCGAGCCTGTTGAAACATGGCAAGTCTTAAAATGAGAGTGGGGGTATATTTACCCCTGCCACCTGAGGGGATTTTACCCTACCCTTCACAATTCTCACCTACCTCTGTTTACTCACAGGCCTCTTCACTATGTCACAACATTTACATGTATTTGGTTTTGCTTCAATTTGTATGTGTTAGATAAGAGAAAAAGAGCGATAGAAAATTCACTAAAAGAAAAATTCCCCCAGCAACTGAAAAAACTCACCCCCTATCTGCCCCCCAGCCAAAAAAAGGAAATTCCAAAAAATGGAAAAGAATCTGCTGCCCAGCTGATGGCCACTTATAGCAGGACAAACAAAAATCAAAAAACTGCAACCATGCTTTTAGCTTTTAATTCTAGCCCCAAAAGTTTCCAGCTGCTCGCATAATTATTACCTTTTAAAGTGTATGAAAATGGCACGTTAATTCAAACAGCCACTCTTTCTATCTTTTTCTGTTTCCTCCACTTGCCACCCCCTCACCACAACAGGTAAGCTCTGCTACTCAAAGGAGGTCTTCTTTTTACTTGTAATTTAGCTCAGAAAGCCTCTGGTCTGCCCAGCTTATTCTTAGCCAAGCCTGTGTTTCCTGTCAGAGTGGAAGGAGGTGCACCTTGTGCACGGGGAGCGGAACAATGTGCTCTTGTCCCAGGTTCTTCGGACCCCTGTGCTGTCTGTCAGCCTGGGATTGTCATGCAGGCCCTCCTGCAGAAACAAAGGGGCTGATGGGCTTTGTGGCTCACCAGGACCCCAGTATTGTTATTTGGGTCCCTGGGAGTGTTTGTTCTCAGGACCTTATCACTCATGTTGTTCTGGTATGGGTAACTGACTTGTGTTAACTGGGATGTCAGTTTAATGAAGTAATGGACTCTGTGTGTGTGTATACATCTATATGTGTGTATGCAGGCATGTATGTAAAATCATATGCATTTGTATCACAGTGCTTCACTAAAACTGTAATTTTAGTGAATAATCACAATTTCTAGCTAAAGGGCTGCTAAAATAATTTCCACCAGGAAGCATTAAAAGCAAAAATATCTCTGGTACTCCACAAACATCAAGCACCTGCAAAAAACAAGTTATCATATGTCATAATTGTTTTTTACAATAAAAAACAGCAGATTACTGTTTAAAAAGTACAATCTATCTGTTTAACTAAAGCTGCACATATAGTTAAAATCAGCTAGCATTATATGGCAAAAAATTTAAATAATTCTAAGTAAAATTCTAAATAAATTTTAGCTCCTCTAAAAACAAAGAAGCAATTTCTGCAAATGGCAATACAAATGCTGCCTATGTGGTACGTTCAGTTGAAACATTTATTTCTCTGTTCGTCCTTTAGCCATTTATGACTTTTTATATAAGTTGATGAATCTGTGTACCATGAAGCCAGGTGGAATTTCCTTTCCCCCCACCGCACCCCCCTCCCTCCTCTGTATGGAGAGCTAATGTAAGCTCTCCATACATTACCCTCATCAATCATGGTTCATACCAAAGTCAAGAGTATGATTGGTTGCACTGCTGTATGTGTGTAGGAGTAAAGATAATTGTATTTTGAGCGTATACATCCATGTGTCATTGTGTGTTATTGTTCATCACTGAGTGATGGATAGTACCCGAGTTCTTCTGGATAGAGCTGTTGGCCTCCTGGTGCATCTCTTCATATTGTCCCTGTCCCATTTGACAATTAGCACATATGGGCAGCAATCCAGCTCTTAATTGCTGATCATTTTATCTAAACATCAAAACCACATTTTATACAGTTTGACCCAACCTTAATCATAATATAATTTCAAACGCAACAGTGACCCTTTCAAACAGGATTAGCTGCACCTTCTTATACTAACCAACTAACTAACCAACTAACTAACTAACTTTGCATTTTACAACCATTACATGCACATGCTCATTCAACTGTTTTCAGTAGGTTCAAAGTCAAAGGTGGTTGCTGTCTGATCAACCAGGTGCTACAGTATTAGTGCTCTTTTGTAAAAGAGAACATCTGCTGGTGCTTTGGGCTGTGCTCTAGCCCGGCTGAGAGGAGCAGAGCTAGATGAGGTGACTGACAGCTCCTCTGACCATGTTGGGACTGGCAGATGCGGAGGTGTCACCGTTGTGATGAATTGTTTACGCTCACCTGTCTGCCGCGTCCTTCAGCATCAAGGGGATAAGCCTGGCTGATGAAGGGTGTTTGTGTGTGTGTGTGTGTGTGTGTGTGTGTGTGTGTGTGTGTGTGTGTGTGTGTGTGTGTGTGTGTGTGTGTGTGTGTGAGAGAGAGAGAGAGATTTCTGTTGAGGGGGACAGGCCCAACCGACAGGAGCAGGGTGGTGGCAGTGCCACGGGGTTGACACTATCTTCAGGCACATGTACGAACAACTGCGGCAGGCATGTTAAACACGGCTGTACTCACGTGCGGCGAGCGTGTGTGTGAGGTCGTGTTTTAGCAAGAGCAGACTTTTCCCCATGCTGCGTGTGTATGTGTGTGTGCTGCTTCCATGTGCTGCCGTTGGGCTGCAAGTATTACGCATTTTGAAGTGTAATTAAATCCTTTTGTATGAGGGGAAGTGTTTCTGCAGAAGTAGTGTATTTTGTGCTACATTTTTTTCTCTATTCCTGCTGGGAAAATGAGCATCTTAATGAGCATGTTGTTTACTTCCAAAAAATGGGAGGGATTTCTGTCTACCCCCTCTATCACAGAACAAGGTTTGGCACAGATTTGGCAAAAAAAATAAAAATAAAAAATACGGGATATCCATGCTTGGCTGCATGGTTTATAAGAAATGATGATTTTAGCTGGATAACTTTCCACTGTGGTCTCATATCATTGACAGTGGAAGATGCATATGCACCATAGCCACCCACACATTCTTCTATGTGCACATGGAGCTGTATGTACTCATAATTACGCATATATTAAATACATTTCAATATAAGAAAGATAGGAAAACAAAGCAGAGAAAATAAATTGTACTGTTTATAACTGGGAGTCAGATAGAAAATATATTTTTGCTTATATACACACATATATATATATATATATATATATATATATATATATATATATATATATATATATATATATATATATATTTCTTTAATTGGTATAGCCACCTTAAATCATCCCCATCTTTCATCTGTCATATTCGTGTACACTTGTCTCATTGTCTGATATACTCCTTTATTCACTTTTGCTGATTTTGTTCATTATTAAATGTTGAACACCAGCCACAATAAACCTTTTTCCAAATGAATGTTGCAAAACACCCCCTGCACCCTTACACTTGCCCACCACACAGGAAAATGCAGATGGGAGTTTTCTCCAATGCTAGAGGAGTCAGCCATCTGTGCTCTAGCATTCAGCAGTGTCTGTATTACATAGGCCCCCTTAGTAACAAGTGATACATTACAACATCATCGACTGAGAAGGAGCATCATCAGAATTGTAAAATTGTTCTTGATTGCCATGGCAACAGAAACCTAAATAAGTTGATCTTTTTATGGCCTGACTCATTGGTAATGGAAGTGTGTGTGTGTGTGTGTGTGTGTGTGTGTGTGTGTGTGTGTGTGTGTGTGTGTGTGTGTGTGTGTGTATACACAAGCACCAAAACAACTACTAGCCTCCATACACCACTACTCATACACAGAAGTCTGTGAGGGGAACAGAGGCCAATATGAAAGCATTCACAGAGCGAGGTATTATCTGTGGATTACTGCGACACATGCTGGATGACCAGCCCAATGCAGTGAGCTTAACTTCTATGAAATGGGTCTAAATAATTAGCTGTTAGCAACACATAATGGATTTGGAATTTGAAGTGAGGATCAGATGGGCTTTGAATAAAAGTTGCTCTGGCTCTGGTTGAGGCGGCAGCTGAGAATAGCCATCTGACAATGGTCCTCAATGACAGCCAGGCACTAGCTAGTGCTAACTTGTAAAAACCACAGCATTAATACAATGAAGGAAGGATAGGCTGCCAAAAATATTATACTTCCTCCCTTTACCTCCTGCTCATAGACATTGAGATTTAAAAAGAAACCAGTATCAATATGTTCATAGGCAGCCTATGAAAGCTGGGATTTATTGCTTTTCTAATCATCGAGAGTGTTGTTAGCCATGGTGCTGTGTTGTGGCCTCTGTCGAACACAGCTGCGCTAATGTAATTCGGCTGAGATGAAAGGAAATGGCTGCTTAGTGAAGTTCAGCGTTGCTGTGAAACATGGACGGAAAGGAGCCAATTAGATCTGCTAAAGTGACATGATGAAGCAGCAATACTGCGTGTGGTTTTCTTTAATGGCTGGAGCCGGCTCCAACGCTGGATCCCTTTAATGGCTGCCATATGCGGGCTTTTCGGTAGACTGGCTTCCCGCAAGATGTATGCTTGTGTTTGGTGGTGTGTGGGATGGTTAGTTTCTCTTATCCTTGATTTACTTTTCTTTAATATCAGCCATGAACTCTTCTGAGTATCCCATAGAGCTGAGGGGGTTGGATTGTGGTACATTTTGGTGCTGTATTAGGTCCTGGTTAGATTCTAAACAAGTATATATAACAATAAATTATAAACAAGTATATATAACAATAAATATATGTTATAAATAAATATATGAAATACTTGGTGAGCATTTATCAAACGCAAAACAACCCAAAAATAATTGTAGAATATTTGGTTAAAAAATGAATGAAAGCATAAAATGATCACAGACGAGAGGCGTTAATTTGATTGTTTTTATTTTTATGTTTTACACTTAGTGTACAAAGGATTATTATCTTGCATTTTAATGTCATGTTGGGGAAGTCCCTATGAGGACTGGGATATATGATTGTTTTGTCCTTGTGGAAACATTTGGCCATTCCCTCACAACCAAAATTTATGTAAAAACAAAACCTAAATAAAAAAGAAATCAATAGAAAGTTCTCACCAGGCGAGTAAGACAGATTAGTGTGTGGTGTGTGAGTCCATATGTGTGTATTTGTTTGTGGAATCAAAACTTTATCCTCCATTTCCCGTGTGCATCCCATTTAGATGCAGGTGATAACATGACCCTTACTTTGGGGTCATCAGATGTCCAACCCCATTGGGCTCACTGGGGAAGAGTTGATCATGAATGTGAGTGAGGCTTTTAATCCTCCAGCTCTCCCCTGGAAATGGAGATGTAATGACATTTGCAGCTGAAAGGAGCTCATTCACTATTTGTACAGTTTAAAGATGCAAATTAGGCGTTCTTGCATGGCCCAGAGGTACATCCAAGAAAGCAGCAGATTTGCAAGGATTAGTTCTACAGGTTCTCTTTCTCATGGTAAGAGTCCATTCTGAATGGGAATAGAGGGAAAGGTGAGGGGAGGACGATGAGTGGTGGTGGTGATGGTGGTGGTGGTGGTGGTGGAGGTGGTAGTTGTGGATTCCCTACACTGCAGTATTTCAGGTGTCTATCAGAGTGCTAGTGGACACATCACAGTTTCACTAACAAACACATACACACATGGGCTCACACTTGCAGTGTGACATGTGCGTTTGTTTGCAGCTATTGGCTGTGAAACACCTGTTCAGGGAGAGAAAGCAGCCCCGGCGGCCCCCTCCTCGTGCCCTCGTGGTTTGTTTGTGGTAAACAGAGGCCTGTGAAGGGGAAAGTGAGTGACATTTGGGAGAGCCTGGACTTTTAATTGTGCTTAATTTGTCAAATGTCACAACATTGCTCATAGGAGTTTTTTGTGCTTGATTTGTGTTTAAGCTGTTAACCTGCGGAGGCAAAAGCAGCAACTTTGTCATTTTATTATTAACTTTAATGCTTCAATTTAAGTGCTTCATTACAAATAATTCTTTTGACTTTTTTTACATTCTCTTTGGAAATAAATATATAATCGAAATAATATGCATTTTATTTACAATAACTTGGTGACAGAATATTTTATTATTGCGATAAGACAATGTAAGACGTACAGTTTTTTTTATCTCTCCTGTGGGAATAAGTTTTTTTTTTAGCATTTTGACTAATAAAAAATACACTTTGATAGTGGCAGTGCCTTAATATGACAAGTGTAAACGACTTGGATATTACTAACAATGTATAAATCTAAAACCATAAATAAAAACCAATATACGCATATATAATACTATAACAATATATGTAACATAATTAACTATTTGTATTATTAAATATATTTACAAATACACATGATGTGCTTGTGTTTGTATCTAAGTAGTGTGAAATTATAAGCAATATATATGTTATAATATTATATAAATTATTATATAACATATATAATATATTATAACTAGCTGAACTATATATATATATATATATGCGTGTAATATGTCAGTCTACTTACGTCCACTCAGAAAATCAACACCCAGTACACACATGACCTCCTTTTTTCATGTACCATTTCTTTCCTAAGTGTAGAGGCAGAGGCTGCAGGCTGGGCCAAGCACAGCTCCAATCACTGTAAGTAAATGGTCACTGTACTGAGCAGTGCTTCTCATGACATACATCATATTATCGCATTTTCTCCGCTCTATGTCTTGCCTTTCAGTCTGGGCTCTCCTCAAAGTGTCAGTCTGTAATTAAGTGTCCCCTCTCCTGCCGTCGGACTGAGCAGGATCGCTCGGACTAATGAGGGTGGGGGGACGACATGATTGCTGCTACATGAATCGGCAGCACGCGTTCCCAGCAAATACGACTCCCTGGCAAATCCAGCTCCCCTCACATGCCGAGTAGCCAGTCCGGGGTATTAGGGTGTAATTCACCCTCTCCCAAGAAAATTGCAGGGATATGAGTCTAAGTTAATGAATCTGGTTCATTCCACTCTCCCGGGCACACAGACCCTCATGCACGTACACACACTCTCTCACACACACACACAGACACACATATGATTGTGAGCGTGCTCAGCTGCCACCTGATATGCTTGAGTTGTAAAGTTAAAGCCTTCATTATCTCGGCGGGCAGCAGAATGTGTCACCTTCATTGCTTCTGACACACACTTCTCCAGTTGTAGAAATTAAAGGTCAAGGCCAGTGCCATGCCCCCATGTCTATGTGGGATGATGTGGTCAAAGTGTAGCTAGACATCCACTGTGCCAGACACACACACACACACACACACACACACACACACACACACACACACACACACACACACACACACACACACACACACACACACACAAATGACCAATGATGATTAGGAATTTGTGAGTTTAATTAGTCAAAATCTTTACTTGTCTCTGAAACCCAGATCCCGTTTTAATTGGTGAATATTTAAAGGACTTGTGCAAATTTTTTGGGCAGTATTTGTGTCTGTGTATGTGTGTTTGCGGTAATGAAGGATGTTTCTCAGACATTTAAAGCAGGTAATGATGCCCTGGTACAGGCGAAGCCCCTTCCGGGGGCCATGGTTTAAGATGGTTGCAGGCAATGGAAAAATTGCCTCAGCCATTTTTATGCCCTGTGTTCCTGTTGTTAAAGCCACAACTAGCAACAATTATGATGAGGTGAGCTTCCCTGCAAATGTGTGTGCATATGTGTTTTGTGCATATGTGTATGTGTGTGTTGGTGTATCTGACCATTGGTGTTGTATCAAAATTAAATTAATACGGTCAGGCTTAAAACCTGTCACAGAAAAATGGGGAGATTTTAGTTGGGGTTAGGGTCCGAACTCTGTGCCAATTTTCCAATAGGAATCTCTCCTCAGCAGATGTTTTTTTTTGTGAACTGCAAACACACACCGACACACCGACACACCGACACACCGACACACCGACACACACACACACACACACACACACACACACACACACACACACACACACACACACACACACACACACACATATACACACCTCAATGTGATCTGTTGAACCGTAAGTTTAACAAGTGCTTATAAGAACAGACAGGATAATAAAAGGAAATGACATTACCGGCCAGTTTTCAGTGTTTAAAAGAGTCTGCACTTTTTTCCACGTTTTCTCTTGTTTTAAATTTATTTCTGCATTAAAAAGCTTTAATGTGAATAAAAATACTCTTCAATATGCTGTTAGCTTAATTAAAACTAATATCAATATTTTAAATTGATAGTATATGTATTCCAAATGATTTTTTTCCTGGAAAGAAAACAGACAGTTCATGGCTAAATAGGGATGTTTGCTGCAGGTAACATTGCCCATCCGACATGCTCGACTAGACATCACACAGATGTAAAAAGCTCTTAGGTTTCATTTTGATGTTTGTAGAATTGCCTTCATTACTTCTGACATATTTACCAGCTGTATATCACCCTCAGACACTATCTGGCAGACACTTACACTCTGGGCTTTCTAAACACTCACTAAACAAAGCTGTCAATGTCTCTGTCTAGCTGATTACTTTATCACCTTTCTAACAGTACTTTCTATGCCAAGTGAGTGAATTAGTAAAATAATGGCAAGGCCAAGCAATAGAGAAATTTATTCCCAAAATCAAATTGTCTGTGACCTGCATAGCCACAGAGCTCATCATTTTAAACATAGAGCAATGGAGTGAGCAGGGAGAAAAGACCCTCTGGAGGCCACTGAGTTGAAGCTTCTGGTCAGACTTGCTGAATGGCCTTGCTCAGCCTACCTGCAGCAGTCCTGCACCCACCAGCAGCTTTGCTCCAAAATCAATAGAGGAGCTGCTCCCCCTGCTGTCCGCATCCTGCTATAGCTTGTGGCTTCTCTTTCCCTTGGGTAGAGCATACAGCGCCAAAATGTGTGTCTATGTCTCTGTGTTAGTGTGTGTAGGTGATTGAATGTGTGCTGCAATTGTATGCTCAATCTGCATTATATACACAAATGTATACAAACTTAAATACCTTTGCTCTTTCGTTCCTTCTTCATCATTCTCCACCTTCTTATATTCTCAACACCACTGACTCAGCAGTAAACGCATAATGTTTGGTAAGAGAATCTAGTCTATTGATTTTATTTGTTGGACAGTGGCCTGAGTCAGAGAGGTCAGAGAGGGTGTAAAAACATTTGGTAAAGACAATCCAGGAGACAGAGGGCTGATCCCTGGGTTTACCGGCTGGGACTGCTTGGTTTCATAACAGTTCTCACAGTCCGAGTGCTTGTAGTGACCTTAGTCCCATAGGTAGGTCGAAGTTCAGCTGTACTATTCTGAGCTACTGCTCCTACAGGATACTGAGGAGGTGGCGAGGGCAATGGGGGGAAATGAGCTAAGCTCCGGGTTTACTGCCTTGCTGATAGGGGGCTCCTGGTTCCGTTTGAAAAAAAATCTCTGGATTGAGTTTAGTCAAGTTGCTGTTTTTTTTTTTTATTCCTGAGGTTGGAAAAGAGCTTCCCTCTGTTTCTGCTGAGCCATGTGTTTTATGTAGTTTAGCAGTATTTATAGAGCATGACTCATCTTGAATGGCTGATTATGAAATTTTTGTTCTATAGAAAAGAGTTTGTATATGAAATATATAAAGTAGAGGTGATTGAGGTCTCTGTGTGCTATATCACAACAACAGTTTAAATGCCCACACTTGTTCTGTTATTTTATCTATTTATTGTGTTTATGTATGTATGTAACACAAAGCACTTGATGTCAGGAATATGGCCCTGGACTACAATTCCCAGCAGTCACTCCACTGCCATGTCACTAATTACTCACACCTGTTCCTTGTCACCCTTGATTAGCATATGTATATAAGTCTCACCTTTCACAACACTCTTGGTCTCAGTTTGGTTTCCATGGTGGTTCCACTGCATGGGCTTCGGTGGCGAATTGAGGATCATAGTTCATGGTATTTAGTTATGTGTATATATATATATATATATATATACACACACATAATTGTTTTGTTTTTTTTACTAAAAAAAAAAAAATTCACTGACCTTGAGTTAGTTTCATATGTTTCTTACAAGGCCTGTAAAACAGTGGTTGTTAGTTGTAATACTTGTAAAGTGGTATTTTCCTAACCTGAGTTAATCAACCACAGTGGTATTTGCTAAGAGCATCTTGTGTGGGTGAGTCTCAGAGTTGTTAATCTCACACTAATGCCTGTGCTAACACTGAGGCCTGTGTTCACACTGGGGTGCTGCTAACCTCTGGTATGGATGCCCCCATCACCTGGCACCCAATCTGAGCAAGTTGGCTCTATAGTGTTTGCAGGGTGGTCCTATGGGTTGGACAGAAAGGCAGTCTGGAGTAAACAAGGCTCAGCATGCCTGCGGTTTATGTTTATTTTTTCGAAGAGGTGGCCATTAGAGCAAACAATCAACTTTGCTTCATCCATTGCTGTATGGTTTGCTATGCATCAAATCAAGCATTGGGCAATCAAATTAGTCAAAATTATGAATGTCAGCTCAAATGCTTTCATGCATGCACATGTGCGTACACACACACACACACACACACCTACCTACCTCCTCACTTTTTTTTAGAAGCATGGGGAAAACTGGATGGTGTGTGAAGGTGAGCAGAGAAAAATATAGTGGCATTTAGAGATAAAGTTCTGGCCTCCTTACTTATCTAATCCAATCTAATCTATGACTATTTTTTAATTTTCTTCCTTCAGAGAAGAGGCTAGTGTTAATTAGTTTGCTTATCTCTGGTCATGAATGGCTGAAGTTCTCACAGTTTCTGCATTTCAAATGAAGCCTAATTGGATTCTTGGGGTAAAAGAAACAAAGAAAGGGGGGAAAAAAGAAATGGCAACAAACACCAGATAATAGATAAGAGAGTGCAATGGAGTGGAAGTGAATTAAAGAAAGGAGGCGTGCACCATGGCCACAGCTGAGAAAGTGGGACAAATAAGACAGAACATGGTCATGGTCAAGTCAAAACAAATTGTGCACCCAACTGGTCACTATAGTGTCTTAGGGTAAATGCAAAATCTTTTGTTTTTTTTTTCCTTAAATGATAACAGCTGAGAGAAATATCTGGATAAATATTTCTTTCTTTTCAATTTTTTTAATGCAGATTTTGTGAAGCTAAGCCACTAAATACTGATTTAATGCATATTTGTATAATAAGTATTTGTCAAATATATTTATATTATTTGGGTTTAATGTCAAACTATATTGTTTAAGAATGAGACATGTCACATTGGGATATTCAGGACATCCAGAATTGGACAGATTATTTATGCAATCAGGTCAGATGAAGAGAATTGTTTAAAGAAATATTGGCTTGTTTAGTTTAATCTGGAAGGAACAAGGGCATGGGAATTATTAATAACCCTTTGTTCTCTCTCACTAAGCTGACACGTTTACAAATTAGCACTTCTCAGTGGACTGAGAGCTGCTTTAGGGTTGCGATTTTCTCAAGCAGTCTGACGTGTGAAAGTATTCCAGAGGGCAAAGCATTTGTAATAATGAATAATAGCATTTGTTGGTTAATGTCATTGAACATGAATAGACATCAATGAGTGCCTATGTGCATTGTTTTTACAAAGGTGGTCCATTCCTCAATATTTTGTCAATTAGTAAGAAACATTTTGCATGTGTATCAGTTGTGATTTTTATCTTCAAAGACTAAATTAAGATAAACATAAATTTAAAAAACTTTAGCCGTGTCTTTTATTGGATTGATTTTCTTTTCTCTTTTTTCCCTTTCATTGTTTTGACCAAGCTGAGCTTGTCTCTGGTGCATTTGTGGCTGTGATGTATAGATTAATTAATTAAGCACATTGATTTCTGTGCCAGCAAAGCTGAGTGTAGATTTTTAATTAGCCCATTCCTGAATGTGTTAAAATTCCCCAATCTTGTGTTGAACTGAATGCCTTGGAGGAAAAAATGCATCATGTTAAAATTACCAATAACTTATTTTCCTCTGCTTTGAGGTTTAGACCCTATCCAAAGGTTTTATTGTGCAAAGAATTATATCTAGCACGAGAAATCATCTATTTTCTATAAATTTAGTGGATTGCTAATAAAGATTGTAATATCTGCTGTGTGTTTGTGTTTTGCATTTTGCACGACTGAAATAGAATGGAATAAAGATTTTTCATCAGTTTGTATTAAAGACAATGACGTTAGGTTTACTTCTCGCATTGCTCAATCTTCGGAAATATGTGGAAGATTAAACAAATACAATAATTATGCAATATACAATCTTGTTCTAGAACATATGACTGTGTGGAAAACAATATTATAGTAAGAAGTATAAAAATGGAAGATTACATTGTGTATTCATACAAACTGACACTGTGGTGCCAATTTTTTTATTTCCCCAATGTATGCACCCCATTAGTCAGTCAGTGTAAAACAGTGTAACAGCCATCCTAAATGAATATGTCTTTGTTAGTTCCACATGTTAAACGTCATTCCTGCACAGCTTGCGATCCGGAGAGCTAGAGGAAGATCTCTTATTTGCTTGGCATTTAATTGTATGGAATGTGGTATGTCTCTGAAACCCCCAGGACTCTCAGCTGCCTTTCTGCCCTGCCATCGCTGAAATTTCTCCCAACAGGCCTCAGTCATCTCATGTAGCCTTTATAAATATTTCACACTGCCACGATCAAGGCTTAATTCTGTGCATGATCTGGGTTGACTGGGATAATGTTGTCACAATACCCACATCTTATATTCAGTGCATGCTTCATGAAGCCGTGTGGACATTGCTGGTTTGGGTGTTAGTGTGTTGAACTTAATCATTTATTTGGTTTGGATGGAGTGTATTTGGCTCTACAGCTTGAGGAATGTGCAGGGAACTGAAGGTGTGTCAGTGGGTGTTCCTTATACATATGCTGTGCACTTGTTTCAATAGGCTTGCTATGTAGCTGAAAAGGAAAGCAATTCAAAAGAGACCTGTTTGGCACTTTTGATATGATTAAAAAAAAAAAAAAAAAGACCTCTCCTACCAACAATGTGTTTAGGTGTTTGACGTGGTATTGGGTGGAACGTAACAACTGAACTGCCTATGTGATAAAAGTTGATTTGGACTCACTTGGCCCAGAGTAAGAGTGTGTGTATATAATATAATATATAATCACCCTTTTAACATAAATATAAATCTATTTATTACACATTTTGCACTAAGCTGCATGTAAAACAATGATCGTAACCCAATTTCAGGATTGACCCTGTAGTGGTATCTTTATGCTATCAGTGCCTCTAATAAGAGAGCTTGCTCCTTTTTAATGCTTTCCCTTAGCCACCCCTACCACCTACTATAAAACTACAATGGGCATTTAGTTACCACCGCTATGCCAAACTCCCAACATCTGAATGCAATGGATTTTATTTAATTTTTTTACTTTGAAAGGTTAACTTTAAATACTAATTGAGCTCCATTGTATCTGAATTCTAAGGCAGACATGCATGACTTCACTGAAGGTTAGAGTGAACAAGATCATTTATTGCACCCAGAAAAACGCTTAGTGTGTTTTAACTACCACGAAGAGCATAGGCATCTGTGTTTGTGGAATGACCCATCGCAGTGCCCTCACATCATCCATCACCTCTTTTGACAGACGAGCCATAATGGCAGGGTGTTATCTTGATTGGACCTGTTAGCATTGCTAATTAGAGAGGGTGTTGGACTGTGGCATCGTCCATTCAGTATGACCAGCTGCAGTGGCTTTCACCTGGAACTTTTGAAAGACTCTGTGTCCAGTCTGCTGCCCTGTCTGTTCGTCCAAAGGACATGGATGAGTGTGAGGACAAGGATGGGTGCACAGCTCTTCCCTTTCTTTCTATGTAGACTAGCCAGACACACCTGCTTGTGTTGCTTGTGTCTTCATGGAGGGGCCACCCATTGGCAGGCTAAGCCATTGTGTCTTTCCCTTTGGGAAGAGCTGAAGTGGAAAGGCTAAGGTTGGTATGGGAGGCAGGGATCGTAGCCTGCTTTTTCTTCCCGAGTCCCGCCACAGAGCTCGCCCTCTTTCTAACTGTCGCTTGTCCCCTCGCTAATTACTGTGTTATTTACTGCTCTAGGGATCCCTTTTCTGCACTAGGCTCTGTGTACTAATGAGAAGCTTTTTATAGTCAAATCAAAGCCATTGCATTCACTGATTCATGCATATCTGTAGTGAAGTCAGGAAGGGCTTCAATCTAGTGGGTGGAAGTTCAGTGGTTCAGTGGGTTTCTTAGTGTGTACTCATTGCGTTTGTGTTTGTATTCCCCAAAGTGAATAGAAAGGCCATCCTCAACTTAATACTCCACTGTTCCAGCTCAGTGAAGTATCACTGTCTGAATTCCCAATGGCTCTCGCAGTGCGTGTGCACCATATTAAACAAACTCAGTCTGAAGATATTTGAATCTCTAGCCTCAGGGCACCTCTTTAGTCTGACAAATACAGTTTCTTTACCACCTTTTGCTAAATAGTCTATGCTAGTGTCCCCTCTTACCTTCCAGATGACCCCTGCATTGTTAGGCCTAAAAGACACTGACTTGACCATACTGTCACTGAGCAGGTCATGCTCTATGTGAGGCATTCACAGAGCGACCTGAGTCACCCCAGGTGGCATCTCCCTCTCGCCCCTACCCCGTGACCCTCTCTTGGGGATGGTCTCTGTGATAACGGACCCCCTCTGGACGGCTATGGCCAGGTGGCTGCTGACAAGCACTGACAAAAACAAGAAGCATGCTTCTGGGCACAGCCATCTTACATAGATCCATGATTTGCTGCTGATTCAGCACTGCTGCTCAGCTAGTCCTGACCCTGGAACTGCCCATTGATTTGGACAAGATGGCTGCATAACTAATTGGTTGTGAGAGCAATTTTCAATTCGTTGCAATATCAACAAGTTTGCATTGCCAAGATTGTTGAAGTATTTTACATAAATGTTTATGGTGTAAGCATCACGCGACAGTATGCTAATTGCTGTTAAAAGCGTATGGAAAAGAAGTCTATGGCAAATGAAGCCCGTGGTTTAATAGTTTATAGTTCAGTAATGTAATTGATCAGAATACGTTTTTTTAAATGTTAGTATATGCATATGCACATGTACAACATATTTGTGCATATATGTTGTACATGTACCATTGACAGTTGAGAAGGGCTCATGCTTGAGAGGGAATAAGGGATGTTGCTTAGAGAGAGAACGTAAGGGAGAGAGCACAGTTCAGTAGAGCAGAAGTCATTTTCCTTCACCCTGCTCTCACTTTCATTTTCCTTCATTTTTGCTCTCACCCATTCTCGATTTCTCTTCCTCACTTATAGCAGAACCCATGCTGAGTCTCATGGGTTCCCCACACAAATTTATGTTGATGTCAGCAATGAAAACAGCATCACATCTACAAATATTTGCCAAGCAGCAGTCTTCCTATTCTTTCTTTCTCTAGTTGCCTCACTTCAATCTTCTGCTCTCTTTCATGTCTTTTTACCCATTACTTCCCTTATTCATTTCACTGGATGTTTGTTTATTATTTTGGGAACTTTTAGAAATTCTGGTCAGGAATGCAGTGGTCTTCATACATAATGCTGAAGATGCCAAATAAACACTATTATAGCGGAGATTGTCAACCAGCGTTTATCTTGTATAATGTTTGAAATCTGAGGTTGTTGGTTGATGGGACTAAATGAACAATTCTTATAAGACTAAACTAAAAATAATTTAAGTCAATAAAATGTACTGGACTAAAAATGTAAAGGATTATTATTATTTTAATTATTTTTAATGAGGGGAAAAAACAAACATTTTGAAAACATTTTAAAATTATTATAAATACAAATGTGAGTGTGTGCGTGCGTGTGTGCGCGTATATGTATATATACTGTATATGTGTATATACTATTATATTATATTTTGGCATGCATGTCCTATTTATTTGTGAATCTGCCAAGAAAAAAACTGTTAAATGATTTAGTTTTTGTCAGTTTTATAGTGTATAAAGTTCCAGGACACTTCAATTGGTCACCTCCAGGACTAAGACGCATTGTTTAAGAACAAAAGAAGTAGATAAAATTGTCAATTGTTTCCATGATATACATTTTTAAATATATTGCAGTTTCAAGTGATTTGAGGTATTAATATATTAATAATGATAAATTCCAATTTCATTTAGTATTAGTAAATACATTTGTGCAAATATTTTTTTAACACTATCCTCCCCAACTAAGGAAGCCAAAATCTCAAAACAGAAAAAACATTTCTTAGTCTACTTTAATAGGTTTGCCACACACACTGAATTTAATTTGTCATGTCAATGTGTAATTTGTCAAGCAACTCTGTTTAATTTTATAGTGGTAACCCAAATAAAAATCTGATGGTCAAAAACAGATGATTTTTATAATAAATTTTAATCACTCTTATTGAGACTGCACCAAAATTACTCTGTACGCCAATAAATGTTGTGGGCCATGCTGACTAAACATTAATAAGGCTAATTTTCTGGATCCGGTTCATTTTTGTGGTTTGATGTTGGACTTTTTTGTCTTTAAATGCCTATTCAATGAGTTTCCCTTAAAATTTTTCAAGTTTCTATGCTGGTTTGGAATGCTAAACTGGAAAACAAAGTACAGCTACTGAAGGCTTCACTTATTCTACCTTGCCTTTAAAACCCCGACATTTACAAGGAAATTGAAATTCTATCCATCATAACTATTTCTCATTTGTGTTTCATTTAATTTTTGTATATTCTACTGATTTAATTTATTTACTATTGTTTTATGGTCATTTCTTATCAGTAGTCGTGTCATTGCTTATTATTATATTATTAATATAATAATGTTCAAGGTAAAATGTACAAAATCGATATGCACAGGACAGGAGCCAGGCAACGGTTCGAATGACCTCCAAACAGATTTTTCAGACATGAAAATGTTATCACCCATCTCACCCATGCATTAGTTCAGAAGTGTAGCTGGTGGTCTTTCATTGGGCCTAACACCCCCCAAAGCACCATCGCCTGAAGACCAGTGATAACAGCATACCTGTTCGAACACTAAGCAGGACCACTTTCTCAGCTGCACATTAGAGGAAAGGTGACTGAGTTTAAAGCATTAAAACTGAAACCTTTGCAACATGCTTTTTCCTGTCCTGCTGCAGATGACCTTTTCTCAAGCCCAGATTTATGAATGAGTGGCATTTTGTGGTGATCTGAATCCTTATTTCTGAAAAAAAGAGCACAGTGGGTGTTTGGCCACAAGGTGCAGCTTTGCATGCACATAAGTATTTGTGTGTTTATGTAATGGTATATATATCGACATGCAGCAAATATGAGTAGCATTTACGCCCTTATGTAACTTATAGCAGCTACAAAACATGGAGAATTTGAAATAATATTTTGTAGGCTGGCTGCAGTCATTCTGGGGGGTACTTTAATTGTAGAACTCCCCCCTTCAAAGGCAGGCTGGTGTAGGGTTTGGAACAGGGCCATGCCTGTAGGCTGGACACGGCAAGCCCCTTCCCCAGCCTCCTTCCTTAATCAGCCTCCCTTCACTGTCCTGTATGCTCAGCCCCGCTGCTCCCACTACTGGGGAAAACTGTTTGAGGTTGAGGAAGTGTTTCATCTACCTGATTCTGCTAAGAATGACTGTGCCCTGGTAGCAATGTTTTGAAGAAAAAAGACGTGGTGTCATTTAGTTGCACCTGTTGAGTGGTAGCTAATTAAAATGTTTGTATGTGTAAATGTACAATTATATTATATTACTATAATATACACACACATGCATCATGCACATGCCGACCTGGCATAACTTTATGACCACCTGCCTAATGTTGTTTTTCCCCTTTTTGCTGCCAAAGCAGGTCTGACTCATTGAGCATTAACAGCATTAACTTCTTCAGCAATTTGAGCTACAGTAGTAGTACCTGTTGCATTGGACCACACAAGCCATATATATATATATATATATATATATATATATATATTAGTGTGTGTGTGTATATATATGTATGTATATAATATACACACACACACACACTTCACTTTTTACTATTTTGAATTGTTCAAATTAATCTACAATCAGTACCCCATAATAACTAAATGTAAACCGAATTCTAGAAATGCCTGTAAATGTATCGTGCCTTGCAACAATCCTGTCTCTGAGCTCTGCGCGCAGTTCCTTTAACCTCATGGCTTGGTTTTTGCTCTGATATGCATCGTCAGCTGTGAGGCCTTCAATAGAGAGGTCAATCAATGAACCTTTCTACAGGTCGACTCCAATCAAGGTTTAGAAACATCTCAGCAATGATCAAGAAAACTCTGAGGCATCTGTGCTAATGCAAAGATTTGAATAGTGTGATATATTTTAATAATTTTTTTTTATTTATACATTTTTTAAATTCTGTTTTCATGTCATTATGGTGTACGTAATGTGCAGAAGAATAAGTAAAAAAAAATCTGAGTGATTGTACTACCAGGCTGCAAAATCACAAAATACAGAAAAGTAAAGGGGTCTGAATGCTCTGTATATACAAATACAGAATATAGTATATATATATATGGTTTACAGACTTGCTGATGTGTTTATCTGGGAGGAAAATTGTATTTATCCCATAAAATGAAAACACAACTTCAATAATGTACAGATCCTTCACACACAACAGTACTGTAACTGCTGAAATCATGTTGTAGTCCCTATATTTGGATAGATGGATTTTTTTCCCCTTTAGTGCCAGCAATTTAAGTGTTCTTTTATACTACCTGTGTGTGTGTGTGTTCTACCTCAATTAGTTTCTCTGCATGCCCTGCCCTGCTGCTCTGACTAGTGGGTAACTGTGCAAGGAGGAGAATTAATGTACCTGGATAAAAAAAGACATACCTTTCTTTAGCTATTGATTGGCTGCATATTGAATAGCGTTGAAATAAAAAATTGTGTGGTATGAGGGCACACTTTTCCATATTGCGTGATTGTTCAAAGATACAGCTGTTCAGTGTGGTTTAGTCTTCTTGGCAGCGGCTCAGTGCCAGTTGTCAGGAGCCCTGGACTCTGCCCACAGGCCCTGGGAGGGGTAGGTGTAAATTGTTATACTCACTGGCCAGATGCTGAGAGTGAGTGTGAGGCAGAGAGATAGAGTGAGCCAAATAGAGCTACAAAGAGCAGTAAAGGTAAAAAGAGCTTCAGAATGGTGACAAATTAAAGGAAAAACTGTGCAGGATAATTTGCCATGGTTTGGCTTTAGTTTTAAGAGAATGTATATTTATCCCTCCAATGTTGAACCAGTTTTAGTGTTTCTTTTGGTCAATCCATTTTAAGCACCACATTGTTCCCTTTTTTACACTTTGAGAGCCACCACTATGGTTAAAGCTAGAAAAAAGTGGCTCAGCAGGGAAACTGGGTGACACAGATCTGACAACATACAGGAATCCCCAGCTTTTTTTCCACCTCTTCTCTCTGTACATCACACACACAAACTGGCCATGAGTTATGTCCACCCACTCATAGCATCAGTTTGCTTTACTAGCTTACTGTGTATAACTGTAAATCTTTTACCTACACAAGCATACTGTTTCTGTATAACATTTCTAATGCATATTCAGTACACTGCACATGGTATGTAAAGATGTGCCTGTGTGTGTGTGTGTGTGTGTGTGTGTGTGTGTGTGTGTGTGCGTGCGTACATGTGTGTAAAGTGAAATGCCTTCAGGGTATTGAGAGGCAGAGCTTTAAGGTATGATATGTTAATAAAATGTGTCAAGATGTCTGGATCCCATTCTCTCTTTATAAACAAACTTGCGGCATGAACCAAGCTAATTAGCAGGCCCATCTGCTCACTTGAGCAAAGTTAGTGATATTTATCAGAGAAACTGTAAAAAGACAAGCTCAGTTTGGCCCAGCAGATGACGAGTGTTATATAGCACAATTCAATTTTCTCCGTCTGCTCGCCCCTTCTAGACTGTCAACCAATTCGATTTCAGATGATCTCCTTTCTCTGTGATACGGGTGTTCTGCCGTTTTCCCATTTGTGCCTTTCGTGTTTCATAAGCCTAATGAGGAAATGTGTATACACACAAATACACACATGCAGCTTTAATTGTGTTCGTAAATTGTCAAGCTTTTGCTAATCACTCCTGTATCTTTTAAGGTGGTGGGTGTTTGGCTGAGCATGTGCATGTTTTGTTCCCTTATTTTTTTTTTTGGAAAGAAGAGTACAGGGGCATATGAAGACTGAGCCATGGTATTCCCTGAACAGCATCATGCAAAGCTGTTAGCAGCAATTTGCTGATAGTACACTGATTGCGGCGGGCCAGGCCCCAGCTATTGTGCATGCTAAGCAGTGTGCCGGTGAGCTCGGGGCTGAGGGGGGAGTCGAGCTGAAGGCTCCATCTGCTCTTTCTGCTCCCCTGCACTGATGGAAGACTACGCTAATCTGGTTACTTGTCAGGACAGGTTAGTGAAAGCAGGCAAATGGCGGAGGCTGGGGCTAAACTGGTTGGTTGCTGCAGACAGCGTGGTTCCCGCCCCCCGCGCTATGGAGTGATACAGTTGGCACAGGCTTTCTGTAATCAGCTGCACGACAGACTGAGTCTCACGCCGAGGAGCATGAGCAGTGAACACCCACACCCAAACTCAACCTTCCTCTTTTCACACAGAAGCTGGGAAAATGGAGGTCATCACACTGACACACATGGAAATGCATTGTGCTATGGAAATGCAGACTATGCAATTATTCACACCGTTATTATTATACTCGCAAATGAACATTTGTCTGTTTTCTGCCTCAATCCTAATCTATAAACGTCATTTATTATTTGATACACATCTTTTGAATATCGCTTTAAAAAATCTATTTCATTACTGTTATTTGATATTTACAAAGTTAGCTTGCAATGCAAAACCCAGAAAACTTTTAGGTTAAAAGAGTGATTTTAGAATTTACTTTGTTCTTATGCTTTACATTGGGCACACAGTATGTGTGGGAAACCTGTAAATTCCTGTAAATTCCCAGGTTGAACAAGCTTTCTACATATTTTTTTTATCTGCAGAAAATACTCTGAGGGAGTTAAGAAGCCAGCTGATTGGAACATAATTAGAAACGCAGAGCGCCAAAAGTTTTAATAAGCAGGCATGTGTGCAGGTCTATTGAGAAGGAGTGAAGCTGTCAAACCAGCAGGGACAGCTGTCTCTCTGGCCAGGCCTCAATCAGGAGAAAATATAAACAAAGACATGGTCCAGCTTGATATGACCACCTTTTTAAAAATGTATTAATATTTCATTTCTTTTGTAATTAATTTAAAGTTCTGTATAAGTTAGAAAATTTTATTAAACAGAATCTCTCACATTCTGTTTGAATGGCTATCGAAATAATATTAATAATATATTTTTTTGTTTTTTTCTTACGATTCTCCACAACCATTATTGCTGTCATCACACAATTAAAGTTTTGCGGTAAAACTGAAGGCACACCCAGCCCCTTCCTCATGTGCCACTGTTGGGCTTCTCGTCTAGAGTGGGTGTGGCTGACAGGAGCACTCAGGGAAACCGCCCCATCAATCAGCCACTCGGCACCTCCCTCTTCCATCGTTCTGCCTGTGTCTAAGCCCCCGCAACATTTTTATTTAATTAAACAGCCCTCCTAAATCCCAGACTACATCCTGTAGGCCTTAGATGTTGTTTGTCTCTGTAAGCAATTTAGGACCATAATGATTTTGTGACTTGTTATGCTAATTAGCATGGCATTCCCAGTCTGTGAGCTGTGGCTGTAGATTTATTGGCTGGTGGCTGGGAGGGAGAGGGAACAGAAAAGAAGGTGCAGTAATTAATCCTGTTAACCAAGGATAATTGGGCAAAAAATAGCCTCTGCCAATGGCTTTAAATGGAAGGAGTAGCAGTTAACCTTGTTTCCTGTGTTTTATTTAAGAGTTATTGTTTCCTCTTTTTTTCCCACTTCCTCTATGGATCCCTGCATATCCTCAAGCCTGCTACATGCGACAGGAGAGCAGGAGCATTAAACTGCTCCAGCAGTAAGGTACACAGACTCCTGTTTATGCCAGCATGTACAGTATAAATAGTAGTACATGTGGGAATTCAGCACAACCTTTGTAATGCCTTATTTAGACGCCTGATCAGTCTTAGGTCTGTGAATTGTTTCCGGTTGTAAACCCCAGTTCAATTTCACGCTTATTCTAATAACTTATCCTCCTTATCTACACTGAAAATGAGTAATTTCCCAATAAGTTTATTTCAACATGTCTTACTCATGCGCTTGACGTATTTCATTTTCTTTGCTTGTATTTTCCCCTAGTAAGAATGTGCCTGAGGTTGTGATTCACAAACAATGCTTCATACAAGGAAAAAAGAGGCCCAGTTTTGCAATGACATGACCTAAAGTGGACAGTCTCTTTCACTCTTGCTCTCTTATCTTGTACTTTAAATGTTTGAAGGAGAGGAGGGAGTCAATGGGGGACTAGCCAGCCCATTACGGCTCAAACGGCTCTAAGTAAACATGTAATTAATAGCAGAAGTTCAGCAGGGACTTACTGTGGAGCTTAGGATCAGCTGCAATAACATCCACGGCTAACTCGTTCCACACACTATTCCTGTACTTCGCAACGTGCCTTCTACCTTCCTGCATCCCTTGCAGAACAAGGTTTCTGTTTAATCTAGCATGTTATTATTGATCTTAGGAACTCTCTTCAAAACTGGTTTTTGTTCTGATAAAGAAAAAAATGGGATGCTATAAATTCTGAATAAATAGAGTAAACGGGTGTGCTAATTGTTGAGAAAAGTGATCTTCTCTTTGACATATCCTTGAACTATGTTGCAATGTGCTTTGCGAAATCTATTAGTATTATTTTCAATGATATTTTATCGCGTGTGTTCATGCTGGGAAAATGATGTACAGTCACACTTATGGTCACATTAGTGCTTTAGTTAGTGAAATTATGAATGTTCTTTTGGTTTCTTGGTGCATTTTGTCACATAAGGTCACATTAATTGTTTCAGAGGACAACAATAAGACGACTAAGCGTTGTTAATTAAAAAAAGAAGGGACTAATTTGCTAATGTTCATATGAGCTCAACTTAATTAAAAAAGCAAACTCAGATCTTCCAGAGTCTTTTTTTTCAAGTGTGTGTGTTTTCTCAGTGTGAACTTGTCTTTCCCCAGAGTGCTGCAGGAGGTAAGTGTAACATCTTTAGCGTCTCTCTTGTCAGGAAAGGGCGCATGCAAAGGAGGAGACAAACTAAATCTGAAAGGAGGCGAGTACGTTCACTTGACATACCATTTTGGAGCAAAATAACCTACAGAAAATTAAAGCATTTAAATAATTATTTCCTTGATTTGTGTTTTTTTTTCTTTCTTTCTTTCTTTTTCTTTTTTTTTTTTTTAACACTCTTTCCTTCCCCTGCCCCCTGTTTGTTTGTTTATTTATTTATTTATTTATTTTCTTCTCATGGAGGTTTTTCACCATATGGGTTTAGATCAAATAATGTCAAACATTTTGCCCTTGCAAGTTTTTGCAATTTGCAGTTTTTAAATGTGAGACCTGTTGAAGGCACAAGTGATAATGGGCATGCTCTACCCCCCACAGCCGTCGTCCCACCATCTCTTTCTTCAATTAATGCTACAGCAGGAGTTTTGTGTAATAACACTTGCACTTGTGGGTTGTCCATGTGAGGTGGCAGGGAGGTGGTGCTGATGGGCAGAAAGGCCTAAAAGAAAGAGGAGGAAAGCAGAAAAACCTATATATATATTTATAAAATAGCGAACTGATGTTGCAGAAGACCACAGTTGTGCACCTGCAGTAATGTTGTGTGGTAGCTATTATGCAGAAAAAGCACGTAATGTCATTGGAATGAGGCAGGAGTATACTAAGCTTTGTCTGTCCTTATTGCTGAGAGCTATCAGACTGGTGCCAGCAGGACAGAAGACGCCTTGACAGCTCTAATTACGCATCACCATGGTGATCATTTTTGGCCTGTCATGGAGGCTGGACACGACCCATCCTCTCCACTGTTTACTCTGATTGGACTGTCACTTACCAGGTAAAACACATGTATATGCACGCACACACACAAAGAGTAAATGTCATGTAAGTATTGCAAATATAGTAAGTTAAGTGTAGTACATAAAGAGAAGCACATCCTCCCAGATAAGTGTGTCTGAGGGTAATATAGCTTTTAGCATAAAAAAAACCCCACATACTATGACACCATTTTCCCCATCCCCTATTTTTTTCTAAAGTGATATTTTAATCCCCAAACATTTACATTCGAAAGAGAAACCCTGCTCATTTCAGTAACATGTGCATACATATAGAGAAGAAAGTTTACCAGGTGAAGCTAAAATCCGTTTCTGGTTTAGAAGCGTTTACAGATGTGGCGTTTAGAAATGGGGCAGACTGAATGTCCAAAGTCACTTTAGAATAGTCTTTAAATGTAAAATGTATTCCCTTCGGCAGCACTATCAGCACACTCTCAAACAGCATTGTGGGTAAAACAAGAAATGAATAGCAAAAATGAATGTCAGTTTGTCAGTGAATTGTTTTAAAATTGTTAAAATAAAATAATCTTTGGGTAAATCCATTAGACAAAGTAAAGTACACAAGAGTCATTTAATTACAATGATTAGGGATTTTACCCATGTTCACAAATTAAGCTTTTCATGATGTGACATAAGTCAATATATTGGCACTTGTCATAAAGTGAGTGTGTGTGTGTGTGTGTGTGTGTGTATAGTAGCATCTGTCTTAAGCCATATGTTAACTAAGGCAAACAAAAATTTGCATATGACAAACTGTTTAGATGGATAGATGGATAATATCCACATGTACACCAGGTGCTGACTTCTGCAGGACCACTTATCCTACCGCTTTTTTAAAGATCATGGCATTAAAGATCTCAGCACCATTCTTCCCACCATTTCCTTTCATGTTTCATTTGAAATGGTCAGGAAGTTAAATGCTAAGTGTACAAGCCTATATGAAGAACGTGGCTTATTGGCTGAGGACACACTATTAATACATAAAGGAAAGGCTTGGAACCATGCATATTCTTCCCTGCCCCACCAGGAAGCAGCTTTTTGTTCTTTTTATTGGGAAGGATGAAAGCGAACAGCATCACTGGTGTTTATGTTACCATTTTACTGCGCGCCCATCTATGTTTAGGGTCAGAGAGAAGGAACAAATTAAGCTACACTGTTGACAATGGGGTTTAGATCAGATTTAATTATAATATCTTATTTATATACTTCCTCCCCAAAACTGTAAAAAGCATTTCCTTGGACATGGGATTTCTTTCTTTTTTGCATAACCCATGTTTTTAACACAATATTATATGTTGAGAGATTTTCATTAATTTGTCCTACAACAACCCTAATGAGAATATCTACTATATGCAACAATTTGTTCTTTAATTTACATCCATTATCTCTGGCATCTTGATAAGGCCCTAATTAGCTTGCTGCTATTATCTACATTTGATGATTAAGCCTTAGCAGTATACTTCTGTGTGTTCAGTGGCAGTAAGAAGGCAACTAGCTTTTGGTGCTTGGGACTGCTAATGAGACACTGTGCCATGGCCTGCGATCCTCAAAATTGTCTTTCTTTAATACTGTATCAAAGGATCTATCAAAGGGCTAATTTCCCTTGGCAGCCTATAATGATGCCTCAGTGTTTAGCTGCGCTGCCATGCTCTTTCCAGCAAGCCCTTTGTTGGTCCTGTATAATGCTGTGCTCATAGCTTATACACTCCCTGTGCCTTATTCTACTTTAAATTGGTTCCTGCAAGCATATACTGGTTTATTGTTCATTTGGTTAGAATTTTCATTATGCATAATTATGAGCTGCTCTACAGTAATTGCAGTGTGACCATTAAACTATAAATGCTAATAAAGTCACTTTGCCCGATTGACAATCCAAGAGAGCAGTTAATGTTAATGTAACGACAAATGTTGGACAAAAAGGTCATTTACATTCTCTACCATGACACATTATTCAAAACATATTTCTAGAATATTTTCTTTTTTCATTTCTCAAATCTGAGAGAACTGCACTGTTTAGGTGAGACTGTCCCCAATAAAGCCTTATATGACTGTTCTTAGCTGGAAGAAGTGATTTGGTCTTCTGCTATGACAAGTCTGGTCATTGACTTAAGACATTAATGTTGTGCTATAAACAGCCAAAAAAAGTGTTGATGTTCAAAAAAAAAACTTCCAGGAGTTCAACAGATTTTGAAATAATCGATAAACTCAACTCAACAACCTTGCCACAGTCAAAGTCGGCTTTACAATAATATCTCCCTTGACTGATGTTTGATGTAAACATTAACTGACGCTCTTTTGGCTTGTAGCTGCATGACTGTATTCACTGTGCTGCAGCAACATGATAGGCTGATGGAACAAACGTATGTATGTGCAGGTGTTCCTATTAAAGTGGCCAGCAAGTGTATTGTACGTATTATAAATGTTATTAATGTTATATTAGGCATATTATAATCACACTTGATGTCACCCAAATGAGGATGGGTTCCCCTTTTGAGTCTGGTTCCTCTCAAGGTTTCTTCATGTCATCTAAGGGAGTTTCTCGCCATGGCTGTTCATAAGGGATAAATGCATACCATTCACCTTAACTAAATTCTGTAAAGCTGCTTTGAGACAATGTCTGTTGTGAAAAGCGCTATAGAAATAAACCTGATTTGACTTAACATTAGGCACACTTTTGTGATTTTGGCTCTTCATATATATTGATGTCATCCAAAGTCCTATAATCATTTCCAGTCACCATTTTTTTTTATTTGTGTTCATTTGCTTGTAATGCATTTACAGTGACAGTCCAGCAGTCTGGCCATGATGACCTTGACACATCAGGGTATATTTCATGTCAGATAAAAGGATTAATTTTTTTAAATAAAAATAAGTTAGCAGAGCTGATGTCCTGATGTGTATCCACAGCTGTCCTTATACTTGGACTCCTGAGTGACAGCGGAGAGCTGAGCTTAGCTATGTCAAACCTCAGGATGGATTGCAGCAGCAGGTGGCCATTGCTGAGAGAACAGCTCACCCTTACACCTTTAGCAGGTGTGATACATGGATAAAATTAATGATACTTGCAGAGATCTTCACCAAAGAAATAAGAAATATTCTTACTAATCCACTGGAGAAAGACAAGATACAAAACATATACCACAAAGAACTAATGTAAATAATCCTTTTTCTTGCTCTTTTTTCTTAATTAAATGGCAATACATTAATGTACTGTAAGTGTAGGTGACAAGCTATACCTGAGACAGTTTCGAAAGCCAGTTGCCATGACAGCTTTATTTTGTTAAGTTTTATATTTTGTTTTATAACATGGGTGTTGATGTATAATGGGTATAATTAATAATAGCCCGCAACATTGCTAACAATGTAATAAGGGAATTTTAAACTTTTTTGGATTAGCACCTAGCCAATGTTCTGAAGGGTTACTCTTCTCCCATTAGGGGTCACCACAGTGGATCATCCGTCTCCATACCCCCCTGTCCTCTACAGCTGCCTCTTTCAAACCAACTACTAACCAACTAACCAATTCCCTCTCTGGCCTTCCTCTTTTCTTCCTTCTTGGTGGCTTCATCCTCAGCATTCTCCTACGGATATACCCCATGTCCCTCCCCTGCACATGTCCAAACCACCTCCCTCCCCTTGTCCCCAAAACATGCTACATGCGCTGTCCCTCTAATAAACTCATTTCTAATCCTGTCCATCATTGTCACTCCCAATGAAATTCTCAACATCTTCAGCTCTGCTACCTCCAGCTCCCTCTCCTGTCTTTTACTCAATGCCACTGTCTCTAAACCATACAACATCGCAGGTCTCACCACAGTCCTATAAACTTTCCCTTTCATTCTTGCAGATACCCTTGAAGAAGGGTTATTCTAAACTGGGTTTTAAAAAAATAAATGCATACATACATAAATACTTAAAAATTTGTGAATGACTTCAACGTTTAAAGATAAGAAAAGGGCTTAATAGCCCTGAGCTCCACTAAGAGGAACAGCTTCATCTGGACATGAGCACTTCTTGTTTCAGGAAGTCACCTGATCACATTGTATGAATTTGCTTAAACGGTCTGAAAAGTTTCGGACTGTTTCTTTTCAGATAACATCTTGTAACCGACCCAAAAGCCACACACCACATATGGTTACTAAAAATTCAAGGTCCTCTAAAGCTTTTTTTAAGGAAATGTCCTTATCCTTTTTTTCCATTGTTTTATTTTTATCTACAATGTTTCTTTCTACTATGTAACACTATATATGTTCATTCTTTTAATTAATGAGCTGACAGTTTATAAAGTGCACTCCACCCCTTCACATAAATAGTACATTCCAACAAGCCATACGTAACATGACTGGTAAGGGGGTCTTCATTTAGGCAGGTCAGCATTTCTAGATTCGATTGAGTGTTATAATTGGAAAGAGCGGTGGACTTTGCATGACCCTTAACATATTATGATGGCTCCAGTATCTCAGAACCCTCAGCCTTTACTGGGAAATGTAGGAAAAGCAATAACAATCAGTGATTCTTTTGATATAAGCAGCTTGGGCATCAGTCAAAGAAGAACTGCAGGAATCATGTTTCTCATCAAAGGCCATTTTTACACATTGTCTTAATCATAAAGGAACATCTCTAATGGGCAAACGAGTATAAAAATATGAAGCAATTCTGTCTGGTCTCCATGCAAGTGGTGGCAGAATGACTAAATTAAAAAGGCACATATTAAGCTTTTATTATATAGTGTATTACTATATGTCTACATTTTATCCATACATGGCTGAGCACTTCCAGCATGTTAATATATGTCAAATGGCATGCATTGTTAATAAATAGGTTTCAGGAACATGGAGTTACCATGAGCATAGGATCCAGAAACATGGAGTTACCATGGATTCAGCGATCTACATATTCCAAACATTTCCACTACATCAGTGATGACCGTGAGAAAAGAGTTGGTAGCATCCTGGCCATGCAATTAGCAATTTTCAAAGATCTCTACAATTTCTGCATTGTGCAAAATTACTGTACAATGCTACAGAATTCATGAACGCTATTTGAAACAAATAGCAAATCTACTGGATAAGTGTGTCTAATAATAATAACATCTGATATTTGCTTCGTGACAGTATGTATTTTTTTCATTTATTATTATACAATGCATTGATTTGCTCATGACTATAACCGAAAAACAAGAATTGACTCCTTTTGGCTCAATACATGCAATAAATGTAATTTGAAATAATTTTTTGGTTATTCTATTACTTCCACTCTGTTTTATTTTGTAAATGTTTCAAATAGTGCAGGTTTGATGGATCCTTAAAGTTACATATAATTACATATTAGGCTCTTTTGACTACAGTTCTGCATTTTATCAGCGGAGATTACCTCACCTAAAATATTGATATATTTTCTGTATTTTATATATAAAAAATAATAATCCAACATGAGATATTTAAACTTGTTCTAATGAGACAGGTGTGAAAGTGCTTCTAGGAACAATTCCTCATGTATATGCTATAGAAATGAGATTAAGCTGTTTCATGTACAATCCGTTTATTTACTGTTGAGTCTATTTCCTGAGCCACAGCACTCCTGTGTGTCACTGAGTCACTAGATCATTGTCCACCCCTTTGTTTGTATGGTGCGGTCGATGGGTGTGTATGGGGAAGCTATCTATTTTGGATATTTCACGCCTATAGCATCCCTTTTTCACAGATAATAATGAGTCTTATGTGTGTATCTGCTGATGTGTGGAGATTGGTGATGAGGTGTGTGTATATGGTATGTGTGTATGTTCTCTTCAGAAATGTATGGTAGGTTAATGATGGGAGATGAAAAAAAGATGGGTTTTCTGTTTTGTGTGTGTGTGTGTGCACGTGTGTGTGAATGAATAATCAATGCGGCATGGGCACAGGTCCGTGAGTCTAAGATGTGCATGGTTTTTACAATAATTTCACAGTCCTTAGCTGGATCCAGAGCCAGGTGCACGTGAAGTGTGTTTGTGTGAGTGTTTGGCTATGTGTATGTGTGTGAGTGAATCAATGTGTATGATTTTATAAAAATGGGTGTTACATATACGTTGTCTTGCAGATCTTGAATGTGTTCATTACAACACATTTTGTAATAGAGTCCTCATTTATGCAGCTGATACTTATTCCATTCAGTGTCTTCTATTTCTGGAAGGCTGATTTCATATTCAAGCACTGTTTGCTCAACATCATTCTCTCAGAAGGAGAGGATAAATGGAAGGAGGGAGAATAGAGAACTATGTGAGAGTGGTCTAAATGGATAGCAGGGGCCCTCAGCAGGCCTTCACTCTTAGATCTGCTTTCTAAACACACCAGGCATCGTGAAAGGATCAGCAGAGCAAAACCTGGCCCTTGTTCATTAAGTCCAGTATTATTAACAGTTATTAGGTATTATTAGTATAAACAAATTATTATAAAGTCAGCTTAAAATTAAACACGAGTAGGTCGCTAAAAATTTACCCTTTTTTTTTTTTTTTTTGTCTTTGCATTTAATGGACGTTTTCTTCTCCATATCCATTTTTTCTATCCCCTAGTGGTCAATGCTGGCCTAAAATCTAAAAGTATACATTTTGGCCTCACATTTCACTGAAATAGGCAGTATTCACTGGTCCTGTTTGATCCCTTTAGCATGTCAGGCCTTCTCGTCTGGCCAGTATTTTTAAAGCAGCAGGTAGTCACAGGCAAGCTGTTAGAGAGTCAGCATTCTTTAGTCTCGGCTATTATTCACCCACAGATGGAGACCTTATGAACTTTGACAGAGGTCATTACTAAATTGCATATTTTATGAATTTGTATTTTAGTTGAACCCTATAGGGCCGTAGAGACATTATAGGGGAAGGCAAAGCAAAAAAAGACAGTTTAATATTTAGCACTCTAATTTCAATTTCTTGTTACTAGTGTGTATTTATTTGTCTATCAAATAAACACACACACACACACACACACACACACGTAAAAATATATTAATATATAAAATTTTGTTTTTAAAGCGTTACAGGAATGTAAAAAAATGTCAAGTACATTTTTCAAATGAATATTAAGACTATTTGGAATGCCTTTTGTTTTAAGACAAATGTCATAGCTGCTTGCAAAAAGCAGGGATTTATTAGCAGACATTTTGGCAAGGGTCCAGCTTTTTCTAGACCAGTCTGATCTGCCTTTTATATGCCTGACTGTCTGGGCAGAGACAACAATAACAATAGCGTCTGACCATACTGGAGATGAGACATACCCTGGTGTGCCTTTACAAACATTTCAAGGATCTTTAATATTATTATTTTTAACTGATGCCAAGCCTATGAAAATGTATTTATTTCTCTTATTATTAAAATTAAACTTATCTACTCCTAAGAGAAGGATAAAACCCTCAGTTGTTTTAAAGCTTCCCTTCTTCCCTTTATATGTGAATGAGCTGCATTCATCTAAAAGCAGCGCTGCATGTTCCCTCGAACACGTTTGTAGTAGCCAAGGAACTAGTTTGGGATGGCATTAAGCTACCTCTCTTTTCTGTTTGATTCAGGTTCTGCCAAGCTTATCAGTTTTCTCGGTGGAGTCACCCGCATGTGTCATCAAGGGTCAGTTCACAGTAGGAGGCTAGGCTGGGCTCGGAGAATCAAACCTATCTGTTTTCGCACCATCCACCTCGACTAACTTCAGAGCAGTGCTTATGTCCACACAGAAAGATGGAGGCCTCAGAAGATCACTTTCAACACCTCTGCTGTCCCTTTTCCTGTTAATTCTGGGATTCAGTATGTTATCTTTACAAGGGTGGGTGCATGGTCACTATAAATACTGTGTCTAGTTGAGTAGGATAGTGCTCATAATGATAAGAGAAGTTTAGCTGAATTGGAGAGGCCCATGATCAGCAGGAAATAAAGGGTAAGTGGGCTGATCTAATCATTGTAGTGAATACTATAAAAAAAAAATAAAAAAAAAACCTGGCATATTGCTATATATAGTTTACAATATATTCTTCAATATTCACATGAGACAATAAAATATAGTGTTTTACATTAGGTGCTTGCTTCCTTTTCTTTTCTTTTTTTTAACTGTAACATCCCATTAAGATTTTGTTCATATCAGATTCAATGATGAAAGCTACCATGCACAGGTCTGTATATATTAGCATATATATTCTTTCACAAAATATTCACATATCTTTCTTTTTTATTGTGGTCACTATTTTATAACCATTACACGTTACCTATTAAAACATTGCCAACTAGTTTCAATTATGTATTAGTTTTGTGCACATCAATAAATCATTATTCCAATAAATAAGTTCTAAAAACTTATTGGAATCTGAATGCTTAAAGATGTCCTAATGGTTCCTGTTGGTGTCTAGTAGATACCCAAATGTGATCTGAAGGTGTACTATTGGTCCATTATGATATCTAGACATAAAGGTCAACAAGAGTCAACAAATTATCAGTCCTACAGGGACTATTACAGTTTCCAACCAACACTGCAGTTACAATTTAAAGCCTTCTTTTTTTTTTTGTTGTTATATCTAGAAGCTATATAGAAGTTATATCTGTCAGGAAAAATTCCTTGTGTTTCTGAGCACACCTGGCAATAAATCAAATCCACAAGTATTCTGACCGCTTCTTTTTATTTATTTATTTATTTATTTATTTATTTATTTAAAAATCTCTGACTGTGCCTATTGCTCCATTTTAGTTATTTTTCTAATAACTTTTTGCTGTTTATTTAGTCTAATGTATCCCTTATTTAGCTCTATGTTGTTTCATGTATTTCTTTGCTGGCTTAAAAGCTGTATGTGACAAAAGCCACAGTGGAAAATCTATAACTATAAAATCTATGAGCAAAGCACTTGCATGCTAATTAGCTATCTTGATACCTGAAAGCTGTAAAACAGTCTCTATTTCTTTCCATCTCATGTACTTTTTTTAATGTCCTGTCACCTCAGTGTGATGAAACACTACATAGCTCTTGTTTTAAACATGGCATAGTTGTTTGCCTTTTGTTGTCTCTACTAGCTATCCCATAAATCTTAGGTTTGGTGGATTTTAGCCGTGTCTTTTTGATTAAGATTCACCAAATTGTCTGTTGGTGAGCATGTCACCTTATACTTTCTAAGATGTCCAGTCTTAACCTATAACCAAATAATTATTCCTTACAATGCAAGACTGCACCTGAGTCAGCAACACTATTCCAAATACTGTGCATAGAAATTTGACTTAAAGGTAATAATAAAATATAATTAGCCAACAGCCTTTTTTCCAGTCGCATGACATTAATCATCATAGCAAAATCAGCATTATACAGTGCTTAATAATAACTCGTTAAATATTTACTTAAATAATAATATTTTGTAGACCCGTTATCAACATTAGCATAGTTTAATACGGCTAGTTCATCTAAACCCTAGCAGATTACAGATCACAGTAAGAGTAAACTTGACCCTGAAATCTATTTATGAAAAATGTCCTTTGTAGGCCATGCAAATGCTTTATTTGAATGATATTGATTTAGAATTATGTGTATTTAAAATGAGGCCAACATTTGTAATTAAAGCAGCAGCAGTGACGGAGACATTGGCGTTATAAAACTGCCAGCTTGTAAATAAAGAGTAAGGGTCTAGTCACAAAAACACCACAGTACAAATCTTGCCTGCAGTTCATGATCCAGTTTTTGGTTCCTCTGTGAGACAGTATGATCAGCTTTTTCAGATATACTCAAGGGAGTTTTTTATTTGTTTGTTTATTTGTTTTGTAGTAAGAAGGTAAGACTTCTAACTTCTAACTGATCGGTCAGTTTTTTAAAAGTCACTTTGAAGTTTTGTGTTGTGAAGGGCACAAAAATTTGACAGATATTTTTAGTACAGATACAATGGCGACATTCTATCTGCTATTAAAATGCACAAATGTTCTTATAGCCTATAATAAAATTATAGCCTTCTGTGATATCAATATTGTAACTAACAAATGATTTATGATACGTATTCTGAGCTGATTGTTTTTTCCCGGTACTTATATGTGAGAATATTTGCATATGTGTATGTGGGTGGATGTGTGGGTGGATTAGGTTGTAATTGGTGCTGCCAAATCATAAACAAACATTAGAACATGGAGCGAATGTGAGAGGACAGAAGGTTTGAGACTACTTGGCCTCTCTTGTTTATATTGTTTAGCTAAGTTTTCCTGAAGCACAGTGGAGCTGTGCACTTAAGCTATGATTTGCAGTTTTAATAATTTACTCTGATTTGTTTGGACAGCAGTGGAGTTCCACAGAGCAGCAAAGGCACTAACAAGGGGATCTTTTGTGTTCTCTGTCACTTTCTCACTCTCACTCTCTCCAACAAATCTCCCAGAAGATCGAAAAAGAATGATGGTACAGTGAGAGGAATTGAGGAATGTCAAGCCCTGCCACACTCTTTGTCTTCACCAGAATTCACCATGACACATCTGCCATTAAAGCCCTTCTGTGCATGTGGCCAAATTAAATGTGAAGTGTCCTACACCGTTACCGTTCATATATAACACGCCCTTATTTTTTATTGCCAGCTCCCAGGTGCATACACTTCTGATGGACTGTCTGGCATCTGGCACATTCATTTCCTTTCATGCATTGGTTGCTTTTACCAGTTCCACTACCAATTTGAGTGGTTTATTCAAATATGATGCCTGATCAAGTTGGGTATGGGCAGTTGAGAGTACAATTTCTTTCAATGATCAATGCTATTATAAAGAAGATCTTGTCTGTGTAAATAGGAAGGAAGTGTTTGTTATAGTGGAAAGTTTGGTGCCTAGCTGTGTTCCTTTTGATTCCTGTGGCGCGTTCAACACACTCCATCCCTGTGTTGGGTATTGTTCACCCACGCCACTCTTCAGGAGACAGCAGCCTTTCGTGCTGGGAGGCTACAAAGTAGAATCAGTACAGTACAGGGTTTCTTTATCCTAACATTTATGTTATCCTTGTTCTCGAATTCATCATTTTGTTCTTCATCATTTTGTTCTGCTTATGCAAGATTAGACCACAGCGGTGTTCAATTTTCAATTGTGTTTGGTCAAAAGGTATTAATTAATTTTCTGTAACAGCATGACTACTGACAGAAGCGCTGGCTATATTTCAAATGACAGCTTTATATTAATTCCCCATCATAACTCATTTACAGGGACTTGTATGGTAGATGAGCTACAAATCTATGGCTAATAATAAATGGATAAAAAAAGATTTATTAGTATTTAGCAAAAAGTGCTGGCAGTCAGTGGGGTGTAACAGTCAGTATGTTTTCTATTATGGATGTCTGTCCATTTACTTGGCAACATGACTTACTTCTAAGTACTAATAAAAAAAGAAAATATACGAAGAGAAGGATGTAACTTGCCTCACAGACAATTCACAATATTAAGTGTAAACACATATGATTAAAAGGTATGCCCATTTTAATTATTGGGAAATCAAAGGGGTATCTAACAGAAATACAGACTCTTTGGTATCTGCTGTTATATGAAACCCTGGTCAACTTTATTGTAATCTATCACACAACTCTATGTATTATTATTTTACAATAATATAATGCCTCATCAAGTTTTACTTCTTACTTAATTCCGTTTTCTCCTGTAAGAAATTGTTTTTGGAGCCCTCAGACCTCTGGAATGACAGCTCTTATCAGCCACCCTGCAGGAAGTCGAATGCATTTTAGTGATCATTATGTATATTCCCCCACCTTTGTTTAATTTAGTCCTCTTTCCCTGCTACTGTGGGTCAGCAGTTGTCATCTGGTAAGTCTACTGGTGTGGCTTGCCCGCTGCCGCACTACTCTCTGCTGTCCGCCTTCCAGTCACTTCCGGCCGGGACAGAGAGCTGCGTTAAGTGAACCGAAGCTGATGGCATGCCACACAGATGTTGGCCCCACTTCCCTCCTGAGTAAGTCTTCCAAATCTCCTTGAGGGAGCTTGGCACTGGGGCCAGCCTCCCCATGATAAAACTTCAGCAACTGAGAAGACCGTGTGGGTGGTCTGACCATCAGATTTGCCATGCTGGTGTGCAAGTAGGCTATAGCAAAATACACTGCCTCCTCATCCACTTCCTCTATCCCAATCCCATCAACTGTATCGATTATAATCAGGCCACCAGGTATCTGCTAAAATTTCCACTGTACACTCTGAGACCGTGTCTTGTACATGCAGGACCCTTTGCCGTGTTAGCAATGTGCTTAGGGGTGTGGTACAGCAAATCAGTGGACTTTTGAGAAAAACAAACAAACATATTAGTGCAAGGCAGAGCAAGGTCTGAATTTCTGAGCCTATGATGTCCCAGCAGAGGCGTGAAATTAAAGGCTGTGTTTTGACACATGGGCTAATGATGGCTGACTCTGATTGATGAGGCAGATGATGTTGACAGGAACAATTCTTTGTGGCCAGCTCTGGGGTGAGTAGAGGTCATTTTTAGGTCCTTTGTAAGGAGTCACAGGTCAGAGAATGAAAACTTTCTCAACTTGTGATCATCCTGACAAAGCCATATGTGTTTGATTGCATCTGTAAAGATGAGACCCAGACTACAATTACTTCCTCTTCTACTAGGCTGGCTCAGAGTTCCATGCTTCAATGCTAACTATATTGTCTCGGATAAGCGAGTGTGTTATTCTGCTAAGTGACGTCCTCAAGGCATCCTAACATGTCAAATTAATTAGATGCTACAAATGCGTTTAAGCTCGGAAAATGCATTTAATCCTTGAAAGCAAATGCAGGTGTGCTTATTAAAATCTCAGTGAATTAAGTAGTAGGCTTTGGACATTGTGAAAACAATTACTTTAAGTTGTTATGCATTAAGGCATCAAATCTGCAAGCTATCTGATCCTAAAACATTGTGCATATTTCTTGTGTCTGTCTCTGTACCAACTGCACTGTTTGTTTTTGATCTGTCACTGTTTCCTGTTGTGAAGGGTGGTGGCATGCATTTAGACCTCATCATAATGACATCGCCTCCAAAAAGCCTTGGTTCTACCACCCCCGGCCTCTTCCGCTTTGGGAATCCAGTGGCCAAGTATCAGTGGTCTTTCTCTCCCATACGCATGGACACCGCTGTCACAGTGAGCGCCCCCCAGGGTCAAATTTGCGACTGCGCTGTGACATCACTCTGTGCAGGTTAGTGGCTGAGCTTGTTTCCTGCAGGAAATGTGTCTAAGTGATTGATGAGAGCTGCATTGTTCGACCTGCGCCCAGATTTGTTTTACTTTCCTTTACTTTACGTCAGGGATGTGTCCCATAGCCGACACGTGCCCCTTCACACCCAGGATAGGTCCAGCTGCAGATGGCAGCATGATTAGAGCTCGACGTCTGATCTGGGATCATCCTGGCACAAGGCGCACTGCCTGGCACAGGCTTTGTTTTCCTGCAGGTGGATTATGGGAGCTTCAGAGAGCCCTTGTCAGGTGGAATTTTGCCATGCAAGCTCTCACAGGAGCACTAAGGCCATGTTGATGCAGCAGCAGGCCATTGCCTCCAGCTCTCCCCATTCCTCTGCTTGTATTGGCAGGCTGGCTGATTTTCCACACTTTTTCCCCAGCGCAGACTAACTTTCATCTGCTCTGAAATAGGGTTGAAGGCCATAGCCTCTCCGCACCCTCGGCTCAGATCAGAGCATTCATCAGTGCAATGATTTACATTAGATAGCGCGGAGCCTCCCAAAACAGAGCTATTAAGCTGAATGGGTGTGCACGCTAAACAAATAACCTTACACTTTTATGTGTTTTCTTTTATATGAAGCCTGGTATTTTTAATACAGACATTTAACCATGTTTTTACAATCTTTACCATTTATTTTGCTCATCCATATCTGGCATTAATGACTACAATCATTTCTTTGATTTCTTTGGGCGACAAGGAGTGTCAAAGATGTTATTATAACGGCTGTTAATAACGCTGAATATGATTTGCAAATTGATATAATGGTGTGTTTGAATAGATGACTCACTTACTCAACCATAGCCATGTATGAAGATCATCTCTGCTATGATTGCATCTTGTTAGATCTTTGTCCCTGAACCCCACAAGCCCACCCTCCCCCTCTTTCCCCCTATCTTCGTCCCTTTCTCCAATCCTTCTTTGCCTTTTCAGTGAAAGGGGTTCTAATTATTAAAGGAGCGGTTCAGTGGTGCCCATCAGAGCGTGGGGCTTCTGCTCCTCTCTTACTAGGTCTGGGTCAGATTGAACCAGGAGCCAGGGCTGCCCTTTGCGAGTTTGGAGATTTATTCTAATAAGTACTGCACTTTTGACAGGTTAAAAGTTGACCTCTGCCACCCGCCAGATAGCCCAGTGTCAGTGTCCTTGTGTTCTCTGTCCACTTCTATCGACGAGGCAAGGAAATGTAAATTAAACACAGCATAAAAATAGATGATGGGTCATGTTCTTCTTGCTGTTTTCCTTCTTTTTTCCCCTCTTTTTTCCTCATACTTTCTCTGAAAGAGATGTTTGGTGTTTGATCCAGTCAAGCTCTTCCAGGGCCAGGAGACTGCTCTGAATTAATAGCATTGTTGAGTTACTGTTACTCGGTTTGCCTGCAATGCCTCTGAAAGCCCCTGTACACTTCATCAGTATTATTGTAATGCTTTTGCTGTAGGTTATTTGGCAGCTGCTGCACCCCACTGGCAAACTCTATTCATGCTTCCCTCCCTTTCACCGCTGCCATCTCACAATTGATTTTCTCCTTCTCTCTACTAACACGGCCCATTCATTTCAGATAGCTCGATATGAAACATTTTAATTTCTCCTCCTCATACCTTCACTTTGATAACAATCAGCTTCTCCTGTTCTTCATCACCCCCCCCCCCCCCCAAAAAAAAAAAAAAAAAACTCTTCACATTTTCTTTTTAACCTGCCACAAGTATAAGATACAGATAAATCCCAGCTCAAATGTAGCACTCTGCATTTTCTTTTCACATTTAAATGCCACAGTAATCACCCCAAATATATACGTTTAACTTATTTTAAAGCACTAGTATTATTCTGTATTTCTTTCGTTTTTCTTCGTATCCCTCTTTTGATTCGAGGCTCAGACATACAATGTCAAGTGTTTAGGGGGTTGGAGGGCTGCTACATGTGTTGTATGACGTTGTTTGTTCTGCATGTTAATAGATTTAAGTGGCACATCTTTCAAGTTATAACATCCCACAGATGCCACCGTATACACGAATGTTATTGGTTTAGTGGAGCAATCAGCCGTATCTTTACCGCATGGAGGAGAACACTCATTATGGGAAATATAGCTAATCTGATAGAACCTGACTATGAAGCACATCCATAATGTGTTACATTTCTAGCCAACAGCCTCTTTAGACATGTTCAGGTGCACACAGTATGAGAATGTCTTGTGAAAACTGAAGCATTTTTTTCCATAAACTGTGCAATTACTGTAATGTATTACAACTTATCTTGACATTTGTTTCTAACCTGTGCTCTTGTGTTTGTTTGCGTGTTTGTCCAGTTATATGTTGTTACACATACAAATCAGTCTTACTCCCCATATTAGATGTTTAGGGGTGTCTCATTGATTTTTGAATCAGAGTGTGCCTGTAATGTTCTTTGCTAAGTGGTCAAGATCAATGACTGCTGGCTTTGACTATGCATTACAAGCTTCATGGGCCTCCTGTGTTTTAGACAAGGCTCTGCAGCAAAGAGGAATTGGGAACTTGGGAGGAAGACTGCAAAATGGAGCCTGTTTTAGGAAGTCACAATATGTGAAACAATGATTTAATATGAAAACAATTTTCAGTTCGGATAGGAAGTTGAATTTATGTGGTTGTTAAAAATGTATACGGTTACTTGCAATGATAATTTAAAGCAAACAGTAATAATAATTAAAACAAGCAATAATAATAATAATAATAATAATAATAATAATTAAAAATAGTAATAATAATAATAATAATAATAATAATAGTCCCGGTTCAAGTAGGGGTGTGGTGTGGTCTAACATGTGGTATCTGAAGGATTTCTGGTTAGTACTGTATGTCTCTGAGGCTCTGTCTGCTCCCGGCTGGCCAGGTTGATTAGCTCAGTGTGCAGATGTGAGCACTGTGTTTCTTTAGGAGGCCTCTCAATTAAGCCTCTTGCACGCTGGGGGTGGGACAGAGCTTGGCAGCCATTGGCCAGGCCCTGATAAGACAGCTCTCCACCCTACTGATGCCATTACCATGGCTTCCATTAAAGCTCATTTTCCAGTCTGAGCTGGTGCTTGCCACAAACTCTGCCAATTCGAGCATCTTTGTTTTGCTATTGATTACATTTCAGCCAGCTTTCCTGTGGCCCCGCACTCCCTGCAGCTCTGGACTGGAAAATTCATTTTGGTATAGTGCAGGAGTGCATCAGTCTTTAAGTGCTGCGAACCTTCAACACACACTATTTTACCTCACCCCTGCAGGCTAACCTTTAACCCCAAAATTCCTTGTCAAAGTTCAGTGAGTTCCCACTGCCCACCTGGAGAGCCTGTGGTCTCTACCAAGTTTCTGTGCATACATCACACTGCAGAAAGGGTTACAGGTCTCAGGTACAGCAATGTAACGTTTGTAATGTGTCCACTCTGGTTCACTATTTGATGGTGTGGTAGCATAAGAAGGTCTTGTTTAAGTAACATCTGAAAAGTAGATCTTCTTATCTTATCTTTTTTGCTTTTTACTTTTATTTAAAATACAAAGGTAAATAAAACCTCTCAGATCTCCTATCTTAGATGTGAGATTTGAGATAAGAGTGTTAAATCTACCAGAGAAATAAAAAAAAATGGAGGGAAAGAGGGTAAGAGAGCTGCCCAGCTCCCCTGATGGTCTCCAATGAATAGGATTCGGCACAGTCCGGCGTCACCTCGCTGGGCAATTCTCTGCCATTGAGTCTTTGTCTCTTCACAGCTCCCACAATAGGATGTCCCCTATTGGCCACTGGATAAATATTGCCTGGAGTGGGGCCAGAGGTGTGTAGCAGCTGTATCAGGCTTAAATGGAAATCAATGCTGAACTATAGAGATGAGGAGTGCGGATGTTGTTGGCTGTTCCCTGCCTGGAACGCAGGTGTTGATGTTAATGGCAAGGCCAGCACAATCGCACAATCTCCCGAAGGTCAGGACAGGGCATGTTTACCTCAAAGCAAGCTCTCCTGCTAGTGACTGAAGTCTTATGTGTGACTCCCTCTTTCCCTTTTCAACTTAGCTATGGTATAGGGTCTTTCTTTTGTGCTTCAGTGTATGAACAAACAACAAAAAGAACAAAACAACACATCTGGGCCTCACTATACGGTCACTGATTACAGGAAGGAAAATGGTTTAGGATGCTCACTTGTAGACAGAAATGTGGATAAATTAGAATGAAATGGACAATGCAAATAAGCAAATAATAATAAAAAAATAATTTTTCTCTCCTAGTGTACAATGGAACATGAACTTTAAATGTCCATTTAGAATATTTTAGTCTTACACTGGAATTAATCAAGTTAACAAGCAAGCTCTATTTAGCCTTCCCTATTTTTAGTCTTCTTGCTATTAAGTAATTCTAGTGTGTTATCTCAAGGCTGAACTCTCACATCAGAAACGCTTCTGAAGATGCTGATGAATTTTATTTATTTATTTATTTTATTTTATTGTTTTTCATTAATCTGATATGGAGGGGGAAAAAATCCACAGAACTGAGTTGCTTCTCCCTTCACCGACCAAGCAGAACAAGTGCTGGTTAAGTAGGAGTGTAGAAGCAGACTGGAGCGGGGCCTGTGGATGTTAAAGGGGTTAATAGTGAATTCTGGTGAAATGCAGCATCAAGCTGTTTCCAGCTAGCGCTCTTCTAAAGATCTGATTCAGATTTTCACTGAACTGCTGCTTATACTACTTCTGTTCTCAGTCGCAGACAATCTCTGCATGGACTATATTAATGGCTATTATTAAGGGTTTGTATTATTATTATTATTATTATTATTATTATTATTATTAATTTGCTCATGCACATTAAATATTTTTTCATCCAGTCTGTCATTAATAATACATGTTTCCTAACTTTATAATATCTTGTCCACAGCAAGTCTATATTTGATATTACATTAATGGCCTTGAGGAAGAAAAACACTTGCAGAATCTAATCACGGGCACTTTTTTTTATTTATTTATGGAAAACAGGGCAACATGTTTTACACTAAGATTATCTTGCATCCATTCTTTATGGCTCATAAAAAAAAATGTCTTGCAATGTATTTTCTTTGACACTTCAGATTTAGTTTTTATTTATTTTCATTTCATATTGTTCAAAGTTGCACATTTGATTCTCTGTCTTTCCCTCTTTCTTTTATGATGCTAATTTAATTCAGTCCAAGGGACGGCAGGCAGCAGCATCTTTTAATATTTCTTCAAGTTTCTTCGATAGAGACTTGTAAGACATCACATTTGCTCTCACCTTTCTTGTGAGATAGAGAGCAAGAAGAAAGATCAATGATTTGGTGAATCTGAAGTTTTATTAAAAGCACTTTTTCCCCCTTTTCTCTCTGTCCTGGTCGTTTTAAGTGGCCCATCTGTCTAAACATCGCTCTGCTTTTTTTCTGATCATTTCCTCAACTTATTCATGAACCACAGGAGTTCAGCTTTGTAGTCTCCATGTAGCTGCTTCAGTCTACCCCCACTGAATACTGCTATGTGCCTGCATAAAATATCTTTTTCACTCACCCTGCAAATTCTCTGAATTATGTTCACATGAATGGCCGATTTTCCGTTTTTCTCCCCTCTTCCTCTCTATCTCCCTTCCTCCCTCCCCCAATCTCTTTCTCTCTCATCCTCTCTGCGCTCCCCTTCATTGAGGATTTGTATGCACAAAGTCACTGCGGTGACTACAAAGCATGCCGCATTATTCTTGATCATTTTTCAGCCCCCCCACTGGGCAAGTTATGAAGAAGAATTCCTTAATGACGCATTGCCTATTAACAATGTCAACATGTCCCTCTATTTTTACTTTCAATTGCTCCAATAAATTGCCCAAAACACTTAAGTGTGTTTAATATGACTGGGTGTTTTAACAAGACATATTTAATATGACATGTAGCTAACAACACAGTTAGATGTTGGGTAATGTTTCCTCTGATGCCGTGGTTCCTAAAGTTTTTATGTTGTGTAAAAGGACTAAATAGATGGGTAATGTGGGAAAGGATCGTTTAGCGATTCCAAACTAATTGTAATCTGCTTTGTCATTAAATTATTGTTTTTCTGGGGTTGTTTCCTGTTTCACCTTATTGAAAGCCTACACATGCTGTGGTACTTTTTATTAAATTAATTAATTGGAAAGCATACACACACATAGACACACACACACTCAGACTCAGACATTCAGTTTTCTTGGCACTTCTGTTGAAGTATGACTCATTTGTGACTCTTCACTACATCGCTGGCCCCTGAGTGGGCAGCAGTGTGACTAGCCTCTCCTGTGAAGCCGTAGCAAGGACAATGTGTGATTCCCCCCCACCCCCCTTATTTCTTCAATTTAGCTCACATCCAGATAATGTATAATTCTCCAAATGGCACGCCCATAAGCTCTTCTGCCTGGTAGTGTGTGGACATATTGTTAAAAAAACAAAACAAATCTGTGCCATGAATATCACAGATGCTCAACTTTACAGTAAATGTACCACCACTCCATTCACCACCTGCAGAAGTGTTTGTCAGGCTGTGCAGCACAGCTCTAGAAAGAGGATGCCACATGGATATGTTCCAGCCAATCAAATTGCAGAAGCCGAGAGCATGATGGTGGATGGATCGTCACTAAACTTCTCAGTTCTCAGCATCCTGGCTGCCTCTCCTCCCCACTTTTTCATGGCATGTATGTGCTGTTTTAACGTCCCGCCTACACTGGGCATGACCCATAGCCGTTACAGGGGTCTGAACCCACTGGCTGTCTGCCAAAGACAGTATTTTTACAGAGGCACCACATGGACTGCCTGAGGGAGATAGTGTGACGGTGTGGGTTTCACGAGGCTACCCTTGCGCCTGCCCATCTTAAACACCTCATCTGGCTGATTGCACACTAAGCTGACTGCGGATGAAGTCCTGAGCAGCCGGCATCACATGCTGCCTTCACAATAGCCTGGGCAGCTGCCAGCAAAGCCAATCTGTAAATGCTCTTTGGAATGTTTATTATAATAAAAATGTCCCAGTGCTGCAGTAAAATGAGTCTAAATATGAACTTTGAATATATACTTGGATACCAAATAGGTGAAGGGGTGTAACACAATGCCACGTTCTGTGACTAAATCTGTTAAGTGCATCATATCTTTGTTATTTATATACGTATATTTTTAAATGTTTTTCCTTCATTACTTGTATCTTATATTTTGTGTTCTTGTCTGCATTTTTTTTATGAATTTAGTTGGTTATTTTTTCCAAGATAGAATAAAACTAGTTATTAAGTTAAACCACCACAACCCTGATGAATGAATGAAGAATGCATGCTCTTGCTAATTTGCTTAGGCTTTGGGTTTCGTATATCTGACCTTCCAAAAGTAAAAGTCTAAACTATCTGCTCATGTCATGTTTTGTTGCTTCCCACAGGATGTCCCGATACACAGCTTTAGCCTCAAACAGATGCCTTATAATCTTTTTTTGTCAAAATATCTGTTTAAAACATTTTATATATATAATGTACATACTGTAATTCAGTCATACTTGGGATTCATATGTGAAAAAATTGGATATTTCCTAAACAGTTAAATAAACAGAACTCATGTGCTGGTAAGTGCAAATCAAAGAACTATCAAAATTGTCTTGTGTTCCTGTATAGTCCCATTAAGTCATACAGTAGTGTATGAATGATGGATTTGTCCTGAACACAAGTCTGTTGTCAGAGTGCCAGCATTGTGTCTGCTAGAAGCAGGGTAGAGTTGAGGAAGACGAGGCTGCCCTGCTGTCTCCCCCGGGCCGAGGTTGAGAAGCTGGAGCTATTCCAGTCAGCAGTCATTGTCATGATCTAGCCACTACTCCGGAAGCACATGCAGAAGGAGATTCCTACTGTAGATTTTCTCAGAGGTGTGAAGAAATAATCTGACTAGAGGTTTATTTTTAACAAAATGCATTTTGGCAGTAGTCAGATTAAACTTATAATTGTGTTGCCGTGTCCCTGAATGTATTCGCTATGCCTCTAATGACATAGACTTATCCCAGAACTAGCAAAAGAAGATGTATGCGTTGATGTGTGGAATAGTGCTTTACATTGTTAGAGTCTAAACTGACTCTTCATTTACATCTTATTTTAAACAGTAAGACAGTACAGTTAATATGGAAGCTTTGTCTGAAACAGTGGACCATGTTACACTTGACTGGTTTGCCCTTTAAAATCTTTGGTAGTCTTGGAAGCATTGTTGTAGTTTATTGTGTCATGAGTAATCCTAGTTGACTTCAAACGGTTTGCCCCGGACGAAATACTTTGCTGGGAAAACCAGTGAAACTTGAAATTAAACAAATCATCATGTTTAGGGTCATGAAATGTGAATCGAAAGTCTTTTCTTTCTTCTTTCTTCTTTTTTTCTACTGCCATGATTGTCTTTGTCTTTGCTTAACTCTAAATTTGCCTATGACCTACTTTAGGTCACATGCAGTTATTACAGATTTGAAGGAACTTGATCCTAAGCAGAGCCTCCCAGAAGCTGGTGAAATATCTGCAGACAAATGGCTGCTGGTTCCTAATGTGCTTGCTCCAAGCATGTGGGAACAGCTGAGGTGCGGAGGGAGCAGTAATGGATCGTGTTTGTGTTTCTTAATCAAGCAAAGCAATATCTCAGAATTAAGGACAAACGAAGGGTACATCTTCACTGGAAGCTAAGCAAATTTTGGCGATATTATAACGAGAGGAAGGTTCAGGGTGGGTGCATTGAGGGGAAAAAGAATTCTGTTCCTACTCCTTTTTGTGTTTGTGTGTGTGTCCTGAATGAGAGTGTTAATTGGCTGGTGCTATGATGCCATGAGCATGCTATACATGGCCTGTTAGTGACTCAGTGGTGAGGAGGCCAGGGAGAGATGGCGGATAATGCAGGCATTGTTTCACCAAGTCGCCACTGCTCGGCAGGTGGTGGGAATAGTCAGTCGGCCTGGAGGATGGGGGGCAGTGACCGTGGCTGTCTCCTACTTCGCATCAACCTCCAGTCCATTGCCTGGCTTCATCAGCCCCCTGTGCTCCCTGCACATCCATCCATCCTTGAACCCTTGTTTCTTGACACATTCCTCCCATTCATATTCAATCCCTCACTCCCTTGAGTCACCACCACGCTCCCTCACACAGTCATACTTGTACCATCAAGTCTGCAAACCTGACTAGGTACACACATTTATCCATGTGAGAATGACTACGGTACACCAAAACAAGTTGTTTTGGTTAGTCAGCTGTCAACAGCCCCCTAAAATGGTGTTTTATCAATGACTGCCAGCTATGTCACATTAACAACAGTAAGTGTAGCTTGGCAGGGGTGGTGCAATCCCACCAGCAGAGAAGACTAGCATGTAAAAACATTATGCACTCATAGGCATCTGCTTACAGCCTCAAATTCTTTTACACTAGCTTAGCCTGAGTGCAGATTTCATGCAAAACAGTTAATGAGAAATCATGATGCAACAGAGATTAATAGCTAAAATACATAATGGGGAATGAAGCTTTGCTCTAGGTTCAGTTTGTTCACACCTGTGTTTGTGCAGCTGCATGGCCTAGGGACCACCTTGTGTACTGCAGTGTGCAGTCAGTACCATCAGTGTGTGATACCAAGCACTTTATTGTCCATATTACAATACAAGAAAATGGCTCTACATCACACACTCGCCCTCTTTATGATGTTTAGTGTTTAAACATCCCATACTAGAGCAAGCCTTTGTCATTTCTCTTGGCCTGGATTTACCCCCGTAAATGTTCTACTGCAACAAGCTGAGTCTGATGTGCCAAAGTGTCTAAATAATGTTCCAGATTGAGAAAACTTTGTCATGGACAGATATCAGACAGAAATTTAGATAGAGATAATATTTTTTATATTTATTGCTCTTTCTTGCTCTTTTTTTTTGCTCTTTCTTCTAAAACACACACACACACACACACGCACACACACACACACACACACACACACACACACACACACACACACACGCACACACACACACACACACACACACACACACACACATATATATATATATATATATATATATATATATATATATATATATATCATGCAGCTATGGGCCAACAGCTTTGGGTAAAGTTCACATCAACCATCAGAATGGTTGGGGAATGTTGTAAAACAAATTTCCTTGGTTATTTTAATCTTAGGATCATTGTTGGTGTCCTTTACAGTTTACTCAGAATGGTGGAACAAAGAAAAGCATCCACTAATTGTCAGTTTTTTTGGACTGGAACACCTTGGTGATCAGGAAAGTTACAAGGAACAGGCTTTATGGTTTGAACTGACAGAAGTGCTAGAGTAACTCCAATATTCACTCTGTATAATTATGAGAAGCATAAAAGATAATATCAAATTGCACAATACTTTAATCCTTGAGAATAATGGACTACAATAACAGAAGCCTGTGTCAAGTTCCATTTCTGTCAGCTAAAAATATAAAGCTAAGGCTGTAGTGGCTCACCAAACCTGGACTACAGAAGACAGGAAAAATATAATAATATGTCTAATAGGTCTAATGAATATCAATTTCTGCTGAAGCACATAGATGGTGGGGTCTTGAAGCCATGAACCCAACCTGGCTTCTATACACAGTCAAGTCTGATGGAGCTGGTGTAATGATGTTGGGAATGTCTGTCTGTTACAAACCAATACAAAACAATTATCACTTGAATCACATTTGAATATTGTTGTTGAGCATGACCTTCATGGCCACAACCTACCCAACTTCTAATGGCTACTTTCAGGACACATAACAAAAGTCACCTTATAATGGTTTCATTAACACGACAATACATTCAGTGCTCTTCTGTGTTTTTGGTTTCCAGTCACTGGATCTGAATCTGACCGTTAAATAACACTTTATTGTTCACAAAACGAAGTTTAATTTACGTTAGATGCTCTCTCCACGAAGGCTGAGGCGAGACTGGGAAAATCCTTTCCCTCGCTCCACGTGGGTCGGGGTAAAAAAAGGTCGATAAGCGAGCATTTGGTCGTTCAGGGGGCGCAAATTTCAGTCGATATATATGTGTGTGTGTGTGTGTGTGTGTGTGTGTGTTCTTCTGAAAAATCAGCAAGAATTGCATAATGGAATTATGTCAACATTCTCCAAAATTCATGCCACAGTATTAGGAAGAGCAAATAGCGGTCCTAATTTGTATTAGTATAGCGTTAATACTGGTAGATTATGCAGTCTTTTATTTTTGTCATAAAGATAATAGAGGGTGAGGTCATCTGTAGAGAAGATTTAGAACTTTTTTAAACTGTCTTATGCTTATTGTTCCTTTTTCCCACCTCTATTAATGATGAATGTTAGTGCTGTGCCATTTTCCACACGAGTGAGGTTGTCAAACATTCAGTTCAAATTAGCACAGAGAGGAATGCCTCATCAGAGCATGCCTCTCTCTGACCTGTCTCTGTGTCATTGGCTTGTCAGTATTCTGGACCATAGCTATGTAGGTTTCTGCCAGGGCTCTGGGTACCTGGCTAATAGCACGTCTGTCAGCTGCCATCTGAACAAAAGTTCATTACAAAGTCACTGTGGATAGTGGATTTAGTTGTATTTTGCTATTCTTTTTGGTGTTGCTGTTATCATTACAAGCCAAGGTTGATTTCGGCAAGGAGGTGTGTGAAGTTGCAGGCAGAACAGCAGGAAAATGCAAACAGAGAGGGGTCTAATCCCCCCCGAGAAGCTCTCCACACCCACCCCTTTGATCTGCTTCCAGTCGAATCTGCTCCATAACCCTGCCCCCCCACCCCGACACTGCCTATAATAATGCCAAACACCATCATTTCTACTATTTTTTTTGCACAGTCAAAAACAATAGCCTCTATCTAATGAAGTCCAACTTCTGACACCTACACCTAAACTTTGTTCACCTCACCGCATTTGATGAACGTGACATTTCTGTGAATATGAACAGTTGGCAATTCAAGTTTACCCAGAGTTTTGCTTGAATTTTCTTTCTGACCTTTAATCTGAGGGGTTATATTTGAGACTGCAAAGTGAATTTAATATGAAGTACTGGATCTCAGATATGTAAAAACACAGATTTTATTGTTGCATTATATGCTTTCTAATGTTATGAATTAAAGCTGCATTTAGTTTGTATAGTTTACCTTTTTGCAATCCAATTACATTTACATCTACATTGGCGGCATTTAGTAGACGCCCTTGTCCAGAGCGACTTACAAAGTGATTTGAGTCAATTATATTCCTGAATAATAGGAATCTAATGTCCAAATATAATTTCTGATTTCCGGATAAAAGATGGATTTTGAAGGGAAAAATAGTTAAGGGTACCACTACACCAGCAAGGAAAGGTTAAAAAAAAAGGTAATTCTTTTGGAATCCTATCGAATCAAACTCTTGGGGGGCCCTTTTGAAAAGTGTATGTGAATATCAACACAAATCTTCAAGATGCATAAATAATTAAGTTAAGTTAGGATTGTTTCATTATTTGGTAGGAAGTTGTAAAACTTTTTGAATTACACTCTTTGAAGTCTAGAAGGTTGGTTAAGGTAAGCAATATTTAACTTTATTTTTAGTCTACTATGTATTTTTCAAAATGATTACTATAACAATAACAATTATTATAAGTAATGTGTCTTTCTTTTTCTTAAAATTACAGTCATTACATCCACTGGTTTGCTATCTGTGGGTCTCAATCCTGGAACTCAATGCTTCTCTGTGTGGACTTTGTATTTACTGGCTTGAGTGAACAGTGTCCAATGGCCATGATGTTTGGACACATGCACCCTGTGTCTTTGCACACCCTCAGTTGCATAAGCTGCCCCACAGGAAGCACTGTCCACATGCTGCCCCACACATGGTCTCAATCATGGGATCATATGGCCCTGATGATGGTTTGTTGCAACAGAATTCATTCTCCGCTCACCCATAACCAGAGATGCCAAGACTTCAAACGGTATGGTCTCTAAAGGTTTCGTAAAGTTCACAAGTTTTACTGTTGTTTTGAAGTCGAAGCTCCTCTTTGTCTGAGTGCAGGCTTGTATTTACACAACTGGCTTAGTGTAGAACACAGTTTCCCCAACCACCAGGCCCCATCCGTAAATAATGCTAACCACTTTTAGGCCAAGATGTCTTATATAGAGAACGTTCTCAAGCGCTGGACCAAATTTTCATTATTGGCAGACATGGCATTCTTTCTCATTCTTTGGAGGTGAAGAAAGTAATACTCAGTTTCAATCACTGTTAGAAAGAGTTCCAGGGGCAAGTCCTACTGGACCCAAAAATGTAAGCATAATGAAAAGTGGAGATCAAGATGCCACAAAATGTATTTAGATGCTAAAAGGTGCTCAAAGCAATTCATGGACAGGTTATTTGAATATGTAAACTCAATCATGCAATTATACCATTAGTCAATCATGTGTTAACAGCAAAATGCAGAAAACGCAGGTCAAGATCTTTTTCACATCAAATAGTAAAACAGAGGGAAAAATGTGATTTCAGTAATTTAATGTCGCATGGTTTTTCATGCCATGTGGGCTGGTTTGAAATAATTCAAAAACTGCTTACAGTCTAAAATGTCCTGGGATTTCAAATGATTTGAATTGCAGTACAATGGGCTGAAACACTTAGTAGAGAGAGGTCTGAGAAAGTTTCCAGACTGGTTCGAGCTGACAAAAAAGGTAACTCAATTGCTAATGGTAAATAAAAAACATCTTAGAATGCACAACACATTAAACCTTAAAGGTAGGGGCTACATCAGCAGAAGATCCTGTTAATCAAAACAAGAATGCACCTTTTGCATTACACTGCTGCCACATGATTGGCTGATTGGATAATTACATGTATGATGAGGGGCACTGGTGTCCTTGTTAAAAGAGCAGGTAAATTTATATTTTGTACATTAAAATTTCCCCCATTTGTATCATTTACTGTGTTTTACACTTTTTTTTACACATGTCCAATGAGCAAATAGGTGTGAAAAGTATTTTTAAACCACCCTGAAGATGTGTGGCTTTCCAAGTTTGCTTTGTAGAGTTCGAAAGTTATATTTATATATAGAAGGAGATACAGGAACTTGCGCACCAGAACCAGCAGGTTCAGGGACAGCTTTTTTCCATCCACAATCACACTACTGAACTCTACACTACACCGCTAGATCACTTCAAAACAAACACAAAACAAAACACTGTATATAAATGCCATAATCTTGTAACCTTTCACTTTTGCACATTCCTCTTCAATGCCATAGCCTTAGAACATCTATCTGTACTTCTTAATGATGTACTGTACTTCATGATCTCTGCACTGTTATAGCCTTTATATTCATTCACTGTACATATGCTTACATATATATCACTTGCTGTAAATATGCTACATATCTATCTGCATTTTTGCACGATTGCTATATTTAGATGCCAAACTGCATTTTGTTGCTGTGTACCTGTACTATGCAATGACAATAAAGTTGTATGTATGTATGTATGTATGTATGTATGTATGTATGTATCTATCTATCTATCTATCTATCTATCTATCTATCTATCTATCTATCTATCTATCTATCTATCTATCTATCTATCTATCTATCTATCTATCTATATTAAGTTTGTAATCTAGCGTACCAGTGTAGATTTATTCATTGCTAGAGACTCAAAGCACTTTTGTACGTTGCTCTGGAAAAGGGCGTCTGCTAAATGCCGCAAATGTAAATGAAAACATAATTTATTTAATTTGTGAGGAAACACTTGGACTATACACTGACTGTCTAAAATTGATTTGGAAACCAGGCTGCCCATTTTCACACTTTCCTCTCAAATACCATACATTGGAGTGTTTTTTTAATTTTTTATGACTTTTAGCGGTTGGCCGCCTTTGAATTCCATTGTGTCGTATTTCTTTGCCCTGTTCTCACTCCAGCTCTCTTAAGGCTTGCAACTAATTCCTTGGCCACTTGAGACTCTTGAGCTGCTAAGGCCATTTTAAGTTGCTTACTGTGTCTCTATAGAGCCAGCTTTTACACTCAGTGTGTCACTGCACTCTGGTTTCAACAGTTGCCTATTAAACATACACACACTTCACACTAGAGGAGCTAATGTGATTTAACTCTGTGACTTGACTAGTGAATTTAAGTGGAAGTGGTAAAGTGAAAAATCTGGGTTTGTGCGTCTAGCTACTTTTAATTTGACATGCTGTAAAGACGCAGGCAGTGAAAGCTAAAAGGCTGTACAGGGGTCAGACCACCATCTTGACTACCCTAGGAGAAGGAAAACTGCACAGTGGCACCTGCTATATTTTCTCGGTGCTACCTTTATGTAACGTAACCCGTGCCAACCTTTGGCAGAATATACATTAGCAGTGAGCCATGCCTATAGGCCATGCAAACACATTTGTACAAGTTTTTGTCGATTAACTAATTCAGAAGTGAGCTTCATTATCCCACCCTCCTTAATTAAGATCACAATGCAAATTCCTTCATTAATAGTGACACGGACAATTTCTCTCCAGCTCCACGGGGACACGATTATATGCAGGCCCCGTTGAGCAGGTTGTGAAGTGTCATCGCATATTCAAATGCCGTACTTGTTTAATTGCAGTAAATGTAGCATGTCCGGATAGGTAGAGGAGTTTTGAGGACTGGGGCTGGCACCCCTCCGCTCCCCCAGGCAGCTGTGTGCGGGGTCCTGGCTGCTCCCTGGGGGCCTCTGAAGGACTGTGTTGTTGGACTCTTGTCTTTTATGGCAGCAGCCATAAACATGACAGGTTGTTTGGGCACCATCTGTTTAAAATGGCTGCCGCATGGTAACAGGGAGATGAACTTGAGAGCTGCTTTGTGTCTGTCTGCACGCTAACAGTCTTGTCTTTGCATCTCCGCAGGTGGATATTTGACGGGAGAGGCACAAATGTGTCCAGCCAATGGAACCTGGCGTCTGCTTGCATGCCCATCAACACTGTGGAGTCCTACACACAAAACCAATTTTCAAACATGTAACATAGAAAACTACACAGTTCTATTTATGACAGATCCACATGATCTGCAGAGACATGTGGTTGTCGGTTTCCTTCTGAGTAAATCACTCTCATTTAATCATTTGATTGTGAGGAAAATGCATTTCAGACCATCCTGTGCAAGTATTTTTGCTTTAATCAATCATACATTTATGCAGTGCTTTTTTTTTTAGGTATCTTTTTATCTACCTGTGGTTAAATCTTACAATGTCTTTACCTTCTTCAGACTTTGCCACTCCAATCAGACTGTCTATTAATATAATCAGAATTTTCTTCCCTTATCAAGCTGTGATGCAGCAAATGGACGCTTCACTGACCATTAGCCGACCTCCTGGTGTTTGCATTTTTAGCTCTCGACTGCTCAGTAATGTACCACCTATTTAACCATGAGCCTAAACCAGATCTCCATGGTTGCATATTTAAAAGATATAGCTTATGGATCCTTGGCCATATTCAGAGTTGAGTTATGCACATCAGTATGCAGACCTCATGGAACTGCAGACCTGCATGAAATTCAGACAGTTGTGTGTGAGTTGCTTGTGTGAGGCAGAGTTTGCCAAAAGCAGGAGTTATGTTATGCATAACTGTGCAGGAGTCACGGTTATGCATGATTCTGACCTTGAAGATCATTTTTCTTTTGTGATGTCACTGTTTGACAGTTTGATGTACAGTAAACAAAATATTTATGCATTGGGCTATAAATATATTAAAAACTATGGACTTCTTTCAAGGCCAAAATTAAATACACAAATGTGACATGCACTTAACTAATTCTATCATCTCTGTAAAGTTCCTTTTTTCCTCTTTAACACTTTCGCTAGATCGGTGTCAGAGGTTAGATCAGAGGATCGTTTAATGCTCTGTCCAAGTTTAATAAAATTTGTGGCCATTCATTAATTAAGAAAAGGTTGGCATCGGCACCTCAAAATAGTAAATTAAAGTAAATAATTATACCCTAAATCATGCATACATTGTTTTATTTTATTTATTTATTTTTACCTCAATTTAATATCTTGTCAGTTCATCAAGTTGTCAGTGAACAATTTAAATAAATAAATATTTTTTGTTCACAGTTATTAGTTGCAACCATAAACAGTAGCTGTAACAATTATTAACCCGTGCCCCACCTTGGCTTTCTGCCTCTGCTGAAACTTTTCTCAGACGCACCAATCCTGGGTGAAAAATCAAGTTGCGCTGACCTGGGTAACGTTATCTACTGTTATAGCTATTTATGCGATAGTATATTGGACTCAATAACTTGGTCTATTATTCTGTATATCAGTAATAACATAAATATAATAGATGTATTAGATTTTTACTTCTTGCAATTGATACATAATCATATTAGTCTTTCTGTTTTTATTTAGAATATTCTTTAATTTATTTTTATTTATTAATCATATGTTAATTTTATCATAATATTTATGATTGAAGAAACCTTTTCACTGCTACTGCTATTGGTGCTATTGTTTAAAGATGGTGGTCAATACACTATGAGAAAACAGCATTTTAAGTGCTTCTACTTAACGAAAAATATAAAAACATCAGCGGTGTAAAGTACATGCACTTAATCTTAATAATCTTGAAACAAACGGTAACAATTCAGATTTTAAATCCTGACTGATTAATAGGAATTTATTTATCTTCAGTCACCACTTCATCCTGTTTATGGTCACAGTGGATTGGGGTCTCTCCTGGTGGGAATTCACCTGGATGGACACCATTTCAATTGTCAAGCAAATAATAAATATATTAAATTGTATTTCTGTTGAGTTATATGCCTTTACTTAAGCAGCCATCCAGAACCTGTGCTAGAACCCTGCTTACAACAAACTGAATTAACACTGACAAGGTCATTGCTACCCAATTAAGTGGAACTAATTTGGGGTGTAGAAACATGGTCTGGGATACTCTGGATAATTTTATAGCTCTTGAGCATTGTAATATATCTGTTTAATCACATTCAAACGTAACATATCTTCACTTTGTAAAGGTTTGTATGAGCAGTTTTTTAGAACAAATGCGAATTTAGAACTGTTTCACCCTTCATGGTCAGAATCGTCACAAACAGAACTTAGCATAACATACTTTTCCGATAAATATTCATAGGTTGACCCGCTCCAAAGTTGAAACTCTTTATTCATGGGTCATGAATACTTAAGCCTTTTTTTCTTCAGATTAATTTCCTCTTCTGTCTGTGCTGAATGGGACCATTACAGTTGTGCAGTTTTAATTAAGCAGTGGCTCTCAATACAGAAGGCACTACCATCTGGTTCTTGTCGTGTACACTGCAAACATAAGGGCACTGACAAAAATGAGACGAGCATTACAACACAAAGCCAAAAAAAACCCCTCAAACTTCAAATTAGAGATGCCAGCACAAATGTTCCTCAGAATGTCATATATTAAAACATGCAATAGCACATGCAACTGTCGTTCATGCAATAGCACTGCAACTTATTTGTGGGTCGGTGTAGTGCATATACTGTACAGTTCAAAAAAAGGAAAGGTACCTCAATAAATGTGTGTTACTATATCAGAATTTATTCTTGCCAGAATAATATGGCTATTCTAACATGGCTTGTATGTGTGCATGCTGAACCTCATGTAAAACCCGGAGTATAATCTAGTTTAAAATTTCCTGACCTGACCTACACTGAACTGAAGCACTCTAAGAAAGCTCTAAGAAATTTCAACTAGCTTTTTATTACTGTACAAACTCCACTGCCCACGAGTGCCCAAGGATACATGTCAGTCTCTGTGAAGTGTAATTGTTTTTTGGCTACAAGTAAGTGTCATGCTGGAGTGAACCCAATTATGTAATTAAATATGGAAAGCTGCAATTTTTTCCAATGTTACAGCACTACACACATTGTCAGCACTAAACCTGCCACACTCAAAGGCCAAAATGTTTAAGAATGATAATCTTGAATAGCAAAAGTCACAGAATATTACTGCTAAGCAACAATGATAATACTAAGTCTCATAACAACCATTATTTAGTGGTGAATTAAAGAGGGCTGAGAAACAGTAGAGTTGAGAAACTCTTAGCAGTTCAGGGTCAGACCATGTTCTTTGCAATGGTCAAGTCAAGCAGGATTAAGCTAATGAAGTCTTTGGGTCATCCTGGATTGTAAATCAAGAGCACTTCCAGTGCTGCTCTCTTTGCCCGGATTTCCTGTGGCAGAGCTGCCATGAAAGCGAAAGAGGCAAGCTGATCAAAACCAGCCAGCCTCTGCTTCTCATGCTGCCCTTCAAAGGCTCCTCGTTCCGATGGCATCTTAGATAACTGCACACTTGGACGAGGAAAGATTTATTTCAAGGGAAGAAGCAGATAACAGGGCTTGACTTAGAGGACCTGCTGAAGTTTGGCTGTAAATAAGGCCTCTGTGGACTGTGACTACCTATTTTTTCCCTTGCCTTAGCATGAATTTGGTTAAAAAGGTGCGCCAGTACACACGTGGCACGAACTATGCCGCAAGCTATTACTTGACTAAGTTATAGCCCAGAGGCGTTGTTCTGGAAAGTCTCAACCTATAATACATTAGAAGGCTACTGCAACTTCTCCTGAGAAAATGCCCCACTTTCTCTCAGAGAGACACCAGCCTGTGATGGCTTCATTGCTGTGCAGAGTAAATAGAGAGTCTCTGTGTGTTTGTGTGTGCATGGCTGCAGTAATAAGATGTGAACACCTTTAACACACACTGTGTTCAGCTGCAGTTTTCCCATTCTAATTTCAGCCATGCATATCGTAGACTCTTGCATTCATTCCTTTTCAGAAAGGGAGGGGGCTTTTTCTAGGGGCGAAGATCTCCCCTATGGTCCTCTGCTACATAGCCTTGGGACTGTTCCCCACTTCATTTATTTTGGCAATCAGGCACATAGAGGCCCACTCACAAAAAACAAAAAAAATCCAACATAAAAGCGGCATTTCCTCCCCCACTTTGCTTTCGTCCACACTCCCAAATAGAAAGCATTTGCTCCTTGAAAAAGCCACACAGCCATATTGACTGAGCTGAAAAAGTAACTGTCAGAACTCACATTAATTGATTTCTCAGGTGTTCTCAAAGCTTGATTAATCAGCTGTGCTACAATGTGTCAGGACTTGGCAAATCCTACAGTTCTGTGTTCTGTTAAGAGCTGGGATTGTTGTGACAACATCGGGCCTGCTTTTCTAAAAGCTGGACTAGCGGAACTAGAGGCTTGGCTGAAGAATAAACGGAAAAAAAAAACTTCTTTGGTGAATGCTTTATACATTTTCAACACGAGACTCAGTTGGGGCGCACAAAAATTGTTTTAAAAAAGCATCAGAATTCAAAGTATAAAAGTTACCAATTAAAAGATATTAAAACAAAGGAGCCATACCTGTCATCACTGTAAACACACCCCTGACGAATAAATTACTCCTTTGTGTGTTAAACGTTTATTACTTTTAGATATTTGATCTATTTTACTGTGAAATAAACCCAATTTGTGGGTCTTAGCTTTTGTTAATTAAGCTATCAAGACGGCAGCTATTGTGGTGTTTTCTGACAATATTGCACCTTCCAGATTGCAGCCCCACTGTGAACAGCTTGTAGAAAAGTCACTCAGTGGTGTGATGGGCTGGTGTAGGTGTGTATAGTATGTGTGCAGCGGGACCTTCAGCCAAGCTGGGGCAACAGGAAGACTTTGCTCAGGCAGTTTGCCACAACCTGTGTCTTTTCAGCTTTTATAAAAAAATGAATCATGAGAGAGATTTATAGTGTACAGTCTGTATATGCATATAAGTTTTAATACATGTATTTTAAGGTTTAATACATTATTTTTAACAACTCTCAGTGTTTGATATTTTTTAGACTGTTATTTAATCCTGCTCAATCAATAACCTGAGGGTTCTTCATAAACAAAACTCTAATAAATATCACCTAAATCAAATTGATATGCAGAGCTTGTGTAAGTAGTCATGCCTGGCACTCCTCCACCACTTCAGATGAGTCAAAGGAAAGTATGAAGTGGCATGCCTGGTTCATCCCTGGCTGTCCTGGGCTGAGCTGAGAGCTGTCTCTCCTGACCTTGCTGTCAACTTTGGAGCCAGCCAATCTGACGAGCCCGACCAACTCAGCCTGTCTGTCAGGAGGGCATCAGTGCAGTGGAAATGGTTCATTTGATCCTCTGACACTGGATGGTACATGCTGGCGGGCGAAGAAACAGGGGTGAACCCCACCATCTGACGAGTGGGCACCAGGCTACATGGGGAGCAGGGAGAGAGAGAGGGAGAGAGACAGAGAGCAAGAGAGCTTATGTGAAGGACATAGAGCTAGTTCTAAAGCCAGAGCTACACAGCTGTGCATCAACTTTCCAAGATGCAGAGAGGTGGTTTAATTAGAATATACTGTATATATGGTACAAATGCAAGGCTGTGTGTTTTTGTGGACAAGCTATGACAAAAGAAAAGACATCATTTCAAATATTACTGCATTTTGGTAGTGATTTTGATATGAGCTGGGCTGGAGAGTAATTTTTTTCTTTGTTACTATATCTAAATGCTGGGTGGATAGCTGGATGGATGAATTATAACTTTATTCATCCTGTAGAGAATTTGCTGTATATAATTTGTGGTATTTACTACTACTTTACTTGAGTTTAATTGAATTTGAATGCTTGTTTAAATTCATTTTCAAGAATAAAAAAAACTATTTTTTTATTTATTTTTCCTCAGACTTTCTGAGTACCCACTGCTAATGTTCAAAGGCTCTTCCCATCTCATCCAGCCAATAACTGCACAATATCAAGGTAATAGGCACAGTTTAGCATCAAATCAGCTTTAGAATATAACACTATCAAAGGTCAAGCTAATGTGCAATTGATTGTCACCATCTCTACTCAAAGTACTTAAAGAAAAATTAATGACAAAGACTATAAAACTATATGGGTTTTTTTGCTTCTCTAGAAAGTATTGACTAAGTCTAATGTATAGTCTATGTGAAAAGGTACAGGTAAATCAACTCAGCAAGTATTTTGTTATTTTTTATTTATTTAAAAATCAGTTTGTATAATCAAATGGTTCTTCGGTCTTCTAAACACTTTTGTGATAATTGAAAAGGAACAAATGTAGTAACGGTTTACAAATCTTTCTCAAACAATGACTATTAGACTCAGGTTAAAGCACTGGGCTTTAGTGGCTCATTATCCAGACCAACATATCTTCCAGGGTTCAACACAGCTTTGATAGAACAGTGATTATATTGACATTGGCCACTTGAAGGCCAGCCGTGGCACCACTACCACATTTTCTCATAGACATTGCAGCATCTATAAACACTAGGCTATCCAAGAATATCTTCAGACATGGCCTGACACTTTGCTTTTAAGCAGTATGTCTGTTGGTGGAACTGTGTACTTGACCCCTAGAGTTTAAATGCCATTTTGAGGCTTGGCATATATAGTATTTAAATTTTACATTTTTCCTTTGCCAATGATAGAAGAATGAAATAATTGGCAAAATATACCCCTTTTAGAAATTGAAATTATAGTCATAAAGGCTTTCATTTTTTTGTAAATTACTGTAAAATGCAAGGTACACTGATGGTCTTTTAATTTTGTGAAATTCCATTCAAGTAACTAACAATTTGGTGTTCGCTTGAATGAAAGTGTACTCCTTCACACAACTGGCATCTGGCAGACCCCAATTATCTTCTTGAGAGTTCTTGTACATTAACTTAATGGTAGTAGGAACCTTGTATGTTAATATGGAATCTCCTTGCCACAAATTAAATAGGGTTCAGATTTAGTATGCTGTTAATTTGACCCTTGATACAGGAGCCCAATCAAATTTGCAGCCAAAGCACTTAGCTTATGGTAAGGATTAATGACGGCCATCTAAAACAATTTGAAACTTAATCGCTTTAACTGAGGAGGGTAAATTTAATATGATAATTGATCTGCTTGAACAGGAGTTGCATGGTGTGAAGAGTATGCAAATGGGCAACCCTTATCTAGCATCTGGACCACTGCTGAGCTGATGGCTGGATGTATTTTCATTAGGGACCTTAGGGGTATTTTGGAGTTTTATAGAGCAAGTTCTCTGTGTAGGTTGTGAAGTGAACCCATCTGATCGCATGCTGGGACCATGGCAGACATCTGCATTTCCATAATTCGCTTTCACTGACATGACAGCTAGGTGCAAATAAGTGTTTCTAATGTTATCAGATGAAGTAAAAGAGGTCAGTGTTTTAATGCTGAGATGGAACTTCCAGTATGGCTGTTATAGCTAGTGAGTAATATTAGTTACACAGTTCCAACAAGAGTTTCTTAATTGATTATTTAATTAGCTGGAGTTTGAGTCTTTGGTTTGTCATCCTATATTATGAAGAAGTCAGAGAGTGTTATCTGCCACTTAAAAGACCCATTACACCTTTTTCTTATTTAATGAAATTGAAAAAAAAAATCAGATATATTACTTCAATGGAAGTTGAAGAAAAGGAATTGAAAAGCATTCTTATGTTTTGCCGATATTCTGGCTACTTGTAGTATTGGCAAGGCTCTTACTCTGTATTGGGAGATGCAAACATTCACGTCTTGCTTTGAAGATGATGTTTCCTCTTCCCAAACTACAGACTTGTCATGACTGAACAGAGATGGGAAAGTGCTGCCCCCTGGTTACAACTTCCTCTGGTCTGGCCAGTGCAGATGTCCTTCAGATCTTGCTGGAGCAGGACAATACCCACCAAGGCCTCCCACAATGCTGCTTTCTTCACGATTGTGGCGCTTCCCTAATGCCTTTGAGTATGCCGATGCAAAGCAGGTGGCTAACAGCTCGCATCGCTTTAAAGTCTGGCTGGCTGAGGCCATCCCCTCCCTACATGCGAGAGCCATCTCAGGCGTGCACTGTGGTCACTAATGGTGTTAGAACTCCTCTGTGCCATTCAGCTTCGGATTAGAGAGTACATTTTCATTTGGGATTTTCTCCCGTTGTTAGCAATGGTGCCGGTCTGACGCTTTGTTACTTTGTTAGCCTTTGCTGGGGATCAGTACTGAAGAGTTTCTCTCACACTTTCTCTTTGAACGTGAGTGACTCAGTGACCTGTTCATCAGTGGTCCAGTCTCTGCACTTTGTGTCTTTTCCCCAATAGACTGTGTAGAATAAATGCTGCCGGAATTCAATAAAGACATCTATCACATTCAACTCCTCTTTATTGTTCGGAAGCAAAGTAAATCTCTGTACAAATTCAACACAGATTAATTTCGTTGTAAATGCACAAACCTTCTGTAAGTTTTCCCTGAACTGATTTGATTAGAAATTTCATTGTAGGCTATCCCTGTTTTGAGCATGTGTGTGTGTGTGTGTGTGTGTGTGTGTGTGTGTGTGTGTGTGTGTGTGTGTGTGTGTGTGTGTGTCCACCATACTTTTGTGGATTTTGCCAAGTTAATTAAGTGCGGCCCAGATCTTATAATGTGTTTACCAGGCAGCCCTCTTCTCCAAGGAGCTGAATAATTTGTGTGGAATTATGGGTGAACTCCCCATAGCCCAGCTGTGTGCTGCTGTGACCATATAAAAAAGTGTCAACTGCCACTGGCTCCTCCACACAGGCCACACAAGAGTTAATGATTAATGAATAAAAGCACAGATAATGAAGGAGATTGCAGTCATTGCGTCTCTTGACAGCTCCTGAGGCATTGTTTTTGTTGGGGTCTTACATTTTTGCAACAAGTCAGATTCATTTCAGACCATGGCATGTATGCTGTCTTAGCAGGTGCCAAGTATGGGCTTTTTCATACTGATAGATATCACATTACCTCATACAAATGGTGGAAAATATTGCAAAATGTTTTTACTGCAGATGTAATAAGCGTTGTGTCATTTTCCATTTCGTTTCTACCCAACAGCTCTAGAGTGCAAGTGCTAAAATTCCACCAGTCTATTGACTTGAACGCAGCAGTGTTTTTCTGATAGGAGCATGGAGCAGGGAGGATCGTCATTTCATCCTGGCCTCTATTCTCTCTTTTTTTTCACTACAGAGTCCTGCTGTGCGTTGAGGTCAATACAGGAAAACGGCTTCCTAAAATACTGCACAGATAGTTTGTCTATTAATGGATAATAGAAGAACACATTAATTGGACAGAATCGCAGCTACATGAATCAAATGTACAAGCGTATCAATGTAGTAAGCGTAGATGGCATACTAAGAGCTCGATCTTATTTTCTATTTTCTTTCACTCACAGTGCCAGCTGTATGCAAGAATTTAAACATGACGGTTGTATTAAACATATATATATATATATATATATATAGTTACAAGGAAATAATGAGCACTAATATTGTCTAACTTAAGTATGAATCAAAGATGATTATTTTCTGATTACAGCACATTCCTCTTTATTTGCAACAATTTAACAATTACTATCACAACTACTTTTAGTACATTAAAGAGAAATAATCTAAACTTTCTGACCAATCATGATTCAAGCATTCTACACCACTTTAGTATAAATAGTTTAAAATGGAATTTAAAAGGAACTTGTTGGCCTATTGGCCTTGGACAGTAGTTTTTCTCTCAGTGAATCTTAAAGTTACAGTCACCATTGAAAGGTGACTGTAACTTTATTATTTTCTTTCGTTTTATTAAATATTGAATACAGACAGAAACTCATTGGCATGAGCTTCAGTGCTGACTCAGCCATTTGCCTAATCCACCCCTACAGAGAATTAAAAAGCTCATCAAAGAGCAATTGTTCCATATGGTTTGTTTCTGTGTGTTTTGGCTTGCCTATCCTGTCTCACTTACATAATTCATATTCGCTCCTCTCATCTGAACATGATAATTATGGCTTGAAAGAGCACTATCTACACAGGGAGAAAAAGAAAACCCCTGCCCCTGTGCCTTCATCTGCTGTGTTTTTAGTAGTATTGTGTTCAGTGGCTGGGGAACAGAATGGAATTTCCTGTCGGGATAGGCTAACGTGCAACTCGGCACTCGTTCCCTGCTCCGCGAAGAAGAGTGTTCGGAGTAGGCTTGGAGCAAGATCAGTGAGCTAAGAATATCGCAGGTCAGAGTTAAATGCATTTCATTGGTGAACACTGTAGCATTTATTTAGAAAGGGGCACAGGGTTTTTCTGGTCAGATTACTATGACCCTGCTTCACTTTACAGGATATGGGCGTCACCACACTCATTAAAAACAAAATCAGAAATATCAGAAGCAGAAAGCATCAGTTCGTGCCAAAGTAAAACAATCAGAAAAGACAAAGATATATATATATTTTTTTTTTATTTCTTTTTATTTTGACTATACTGGCATCCGATAAAATAACGAACAATTAAATGCCATATTATACACGATGCTATGAATAGAAATTGATTTGGAAATTCACAATTATGGCTTTAAATTCTGAAACTCTTTCTGATGCTAAAAAGGTACCCAGCATTCGCAATAAGGATTAATAAGGAGTCACAGGATACATCATAAGAGCATATGAGACTAAAAGATGAAACCAGACACTGTATAGAGAAGAAAATACATCTTTACTGTAGCAGCTTTAATGGAAAAGGAAGGCTAATCCAGCTATAACATATTCTCCCAGGGGTGCCTCTATATTAGCAATCACGCAGCAGGCTCCACACTATGAGTCCCACTAGTGACTAGGAACATCTATCAGTGACAAGCACCGCAGTACAGTGAAGCTTGAATCCACTCTCGTTAGGTTTTTCTATCTCATAAATCACAGACAGACATTAAGTACCGCTTTGGCAATGCGTGCGGGTTAATGTTTTCAAGGTGATTGACAATTCATCATAGCAACTGCCTGTCATGGAAGCAGTTACTTTTGAAAATGGCGTGCTGTGCCTGCATTGTGGAGAAGTGGGGCCATCATGCTGTATCAACATTGGAGATTTCAGGCTCGTAGAATGTTGACATTTGAGACAATTTAGCTAAGTGTCTCTCATGCTGAAAACTTTTATGTTCTTTCCTTTCAGATTACACAGTTAATTCTGTGATCTAAATTCTATCAGCAACAGAGAAACATTTATTTAGGTGTGTTAATCTGGTCATTCCTGACTTTTTTTCCCCTGTACATGCACACTCAAACTGCTGTAGCATTCAAAAAGCCGAATCACAAAATAAACTTGATTTTTTTTTTTTCTTTAGGGAATTGATATTGCTCTCTCTCTCTAGGGGTGGTGTTCTGCATTCCAGTAACAGTGCATACTGTCTAGTTCTCAAAGCAAATTCACATTATACACACACAATTTGACTTTTAATGGAAAAAAAAACAGCAATGCTGTCACACTTTCTGAAAGCCCTGAATGTCTGTAATCGCATTTGGTCTACAAAGATGCACAAAACAAATTCTGGTGTCCCCTGGTGTCTCAAAACCTATATCCTGTAAAAAAATACAAATAAAAATGCAGGATCAAAGGAGAGAAAAAAAAGCAAGTAGTAGAGCATTGTGTAATGATTTGTGATGTTGTCCAATATGCTTGACACACACTACAAGACAAGCCAGTCCCACAGAGTCACCTCATTGTGATTAATGGCTTTTCTTGGCCACACTCAAGCAGTTGATGTGTTGAGGTCGTGACCTTATAGGTAGAAAAAGTGGCCAGTTGGTGGGTGGTCATCCTTAAGGAGATTCCTTAGGAAAGCCCAAACACTGCCACCTGTGCCTAGTCACCACCTGCCTGTGTGAGAGGCACCTGACCCATTTCTCAAGACCCACCAGCATCTCTTAGAACAAACGCAGTGTCAGTTTCACCCAAAAACATCGAGATTAATTGCAAAAGGAAACAATTCGTTCACAACAGGACACGCGGCGGCAGAGGATAACTTGCCTTCAAAGTTGCAGGCCTGGTCCGATCTGAAACGTTTAGAAGTGGCTCACATCAAAGACGTTCAGGCCTCAGCGGCTTTCCTGCCATTCTTATGCTTTCAGCCTCAAGTTGCTATAAGCAGCCATGGCATCCTGTCCCCTGCCGTCTCAGGTGGATTGGCTTTGTTTGTATAGTTGAAAACAGGGGGGGTCAAATGCTCTTCACTGATACCAGACCTCGTTGGCAGGCTTGGTGGCCTTGTTAGCAAGTTGAGACCTTGTTATATTGTACATGTCATATATCACTTGCATGCGAAAGCCTTTTGTGATTCTCTAAGTATTCACACATGCACAGTTGTGGAGAATTCGTTGTGCTGGGAGTCGTGGTGCTGAAATCAAGCCGGCTTTGCTTCATGATCATGTGGGTTGTAAGAATTCTTTTTGTTGTTGTTGTTTTGTTGTGATTTTTTTTTTTTCTTCGTCCCAAAGCCTGGCACGGTCGATGGTTTTCTGAGTTAATTACGTAGGATGAGGCGAAGGGAGAAGAGGTGGGGGCAGGATAAGAAGAAAAACGAAACCGGATAGTCAACTTCATTTAGGGGCTCCTAATTGCACCCTACAGGCCCGTGGCAGACGGCAGGGGTCTCTCTACGAGTGGGACGCAGCGGTGCCTTTCTGGCACACACACGCAAACTCACTCCCGGTGAAAGAGAGTAGCGAGAACATGAAACGGGTCAGAGATTAAACACTTTCTTTACACTGGTAATTAAGCCATCATCAGGCTGAGGAGCATTTATTATCAGGCTGGTGCTCGTTTACATGAATGTGAATTCTGAGCGAGCTCTCTAGATGCACACACACAACACACACACTCTCATTTGTCCCAGCATCAGCATAATGATCTCTTACCCCACAGGAAGGAGACTGTGTCAGAGTGATGACAGTTCTAACTCATTTATTAGGGCCTTTTATATCTCAGTATCACTTTATTGGTGCAATGATTGTATAGGCAGGGTGGTTTGTTATTTAATACAAGCTAATAACATTTGTAGTCCCTGTATGATAATGTTGAATGTCCCTGTCAGATCTCATTTGCCCAAATTTTACTTGTGCTCATGCAAAATTGAAATTATTGTGAGTTTTCAGACACAAACCTTTGTTGTAGTTAAACAGTTCATTCTAAACATACACTGTATGTGGCCAATATGTTGCATACGTGCCATCGGTAGAGGTGACAATCAGATGTTCTCTCTGTAGAGACTGTCTTGTTATAATACTGCACTGTGTGTGTGTGTGTGTGTGTGTGTGTGTGTGTGTGTGTGTGTGTGTGTGTGTGTGTGTGTGTGTGGACCATTTTCAGAGTCAACAAATAAGAAAGTACAATAACTTGATACTGTACTTGGATCCTCTTTCACTTACTGTAAGACAAGATTTTTTTTACTCACTACATTTTAAAGCTTTTCAAAACAGATTGGTTGCTAATTGTTTTTTTTTTTCTTTTGGAAGTCAGCATGATTTTTTTTTTTACCACTGCTTTAACAGTTGATTGTATGCTGTATGTGCATACACGCACAGTGCCACTTACCAAAAAAAGAGCAAGAAAAGAGCAAAAAAAAACTCATAGAGGTGTAAAAAAAATTTTTTATATAAATCTATACTATCAATTGTATTTTTAAGGTTTGAGATTATGGATCTAATTAGTTAGCATTCGTTTTTAGTTTTCATATTTTTTGAAGACTTGATAAAATAATCAGGCCTTTAACAAAGTCTGTCCTTTCATACTTAAGATAAGAATACTTAATAAGAATATTTTTTTAAGAACTAAAAATTATACTAAAAAAATATATATAGGCACTACATTTATATATTCTAACTTTATAACCTATTGATCTCTGTGAAGCTGCTTTGGGACAATGGCTATTCTTAAAAGTGTTATACAAATAAAAATCAGTTGAATAAAAAGAAGAATAGTGTTTTTGTACTTGAAAAACACGAGATAAGATTATGAAGGTGTGCCTCAGATTATTGTACTGTCGCACAAAATGTGACATTGTTTATATTAATTTTTATGTTATAGTCAGAATATATCTTATATATCAAATATCAATTTAAAGATGAAATATAGATTTAATTGTCATATTTGTTATTTCTATTCATCTTTGTCATTTTTTATTTACTGAAAGAAAGAAAGAAAGAAAGAAAGAAAGAAAGAAAGAAAGAAAGAAAGAAAGAAAGAAAGAAAGAAAGAAAGAAAAGGATTAAGTGTGCACTCTTGAGTATGCTACACATGACCAGCATATGGAGAATTACAGTGTGTAATTATAGTCTTCCATCTTAAATTAGAACTCATTACAGACTTCTTAACATGACTTGAGCCTGCTGCTTTTTGGACCTGCTGCAGAGATTCTTCTAAAGCCTTGGGGAGGTACACAGAGCACCACCTCTCCTTTTGGACATGTCCATGTACCAGTGTCACCCTTTGTGTCTCTGTTCAATGTCATCTGTGGATACAGCCCGTGTTTTCCCAGTCCGTGTTCTGAAAGGAACACATGGGCCTTTGTTGGGTCCTGTGTGTAATTGCACACAGTCGCACCAACAGGCGGTGAAAGTAGCACTTACTTCAGTAAATTACCTTAGTGGGGTAATTACCTGCTTGTTAGGTGGCTTTGTGGTCACCTGTACAGAGCAGTGCACTACACCTGGACTATTGTCACAAGCCCACAACAGAATCCCGAACCGCCCCTACACTTCCCTCCCATTTTTTTTCAACTTTGCCTTCCTGTCCCTGTCCACATGAACTTGCAGGATGCCGTTCCCACTTATTGCCCCAGCGTTCTAATTACAGGAGAAAGAGAAAGTGGACACGGTATGTTTTTTGGTTTTTTTTTGTATGTGGCAGCACAATACCTGCCACGCCTCGAATCTGTTTCCAAACTGCTTTGTGTCAGTGTTATCAATGACCCGCACATTGTGCTTGGGAGGCTAGATGACTGCAAAACGAGCAAAAAAAATCTGTCACAATTATTCACGCTCAGCTAAAACGAAGCTGGCTGTGGACAGTGGGAGGAGAGGAAAGGAAAAGTGAGAACTTTGCATTATGAAATATGCTATATGAGTATAATCTTCTGGGTGTTGTGTGTGCTGTGGCGTGTGCCAAGCTCCTAGGTGGGCAATCTCAGAGACAGTAGGGAGGCCCGGTGTTATTTCTGGGCATATTTAGCATGGCCTACATGGGTGTTAGGCTCTAAAACTGGAACACAAGTCATAAAAGATACGAATAAGCTTCCAACTTTTTTTCAACTGTATATATCTAATGCTGAATACAAAAAAAGTGGTGACTCATCATACCTAAATACAATTATTTAATAAGAAATGCATTTAACAACTATTATTTAATAGATTTCAATAAATCATTTGAATGATCATTCACACAAAATGTTATATTTCAGGGGTAAAATCTCTGTTGAATAGAAATGCAATTTGATTCGGATTAAGTTTGTAGGCAGCATAAAAATGCAATAACCATGTCAAATCATTATATTATCTTATCATTTTTGTTCAAAAGAAATTCAGACTGTAATGTTAAACTGCTGTCTCTGGTGCTCATTACTGTCACCACTAAGTCTCCAAAAGCCTGAGATGATTTGTTCCCTTGAGGCTTGTGCTCACTCTCTCCTCTTTCTCACTTGATCACTGCTGCAATCAGATTTCTTTAGCTCATCTAAGGGCTCTCTGCCCCTTTATCCAGTACCCTTGGCCGTGTTGTGACACATCTACCTCTGTCTGCCATTATTAGCATGTCTGTCCCTTATTGTGGTCCTGTGGCCATGTCCTGGGGATGAGCTGCAGATGAGAGCAGGGAGGTTGACCATGATAAACAGGCAACTGGCCACAGAGATCCATTCTTAGGGGCCTAGCATGACCTCTGGGCAGAAGTTTATCTACATTTACTATAACTGCTAGACCTTCAGTGAAAGCCAAATGCTCCAAATCTTTTTTACGTGTGGAACATAGTTAAACTTTTAGTTTCCTCAGGAACGTATTAATGTGCAGACTGCAAGTTTGTTTACTCTCCGTCTCACATTTTGTGTGCATTTTTATTATTATTATTATTATTTTTAAACTTGAAAACATACACAACAATGCCAGGGGGTAAAAAAAAGAAACTAAAGTTAGCATAGTGTCACTGTGGCTACTCACTGCGTACCGGAAATACGATTTGTCTTGCACATGCATTAAAACGATAAAGAATTCACAGCATGGAAGGAGAAAAAGAGAAAATCCTGACAATTCCGCATATCGAGGAAATTAATTAATTAATCCTTAAAGATGGAAGGAATAAAGACATATTTAAAGTATGCTAAAATAAGTAGAACTGTCAAGTAGAACATATAATTCAAGACTACACATTGCATAATCACCATCACTGTGCACCTCAACAACGTTTAGCAGTAATAAAAGGTTACTTCCTTATGTTATCTCAGGGAGATTTCTTTACCACAGTCACCACTGGCATCCTCATTGGGGACATATTTACAAGTATGTAGTTTATTATAAACAAATCATTCATTCTTTATTAATGCAATTGAATTGAATTGAACATATCTTTAGAAAATGTAGATATCAAATGTTAAACACAGACACTTACTTACATACACATCTGTGTTACCCAAATAGGGTCTAACAAATGTAAACTTTATTTGTTTTTCATTTATTTAATTTTTTAACCCAATTAATTTAGTGCCAATTTAATTGATGACTCAGTTTAATCAATCTAATAAGAGTCTAATAAAGAAAATTAAAAATATTGCATTAATTTGATTTCTTTCATTTTATATATTTTATTTTTCATTCATTTATTAATGCAGTGTCAGAACAGTGCACACATGTTCAAACATATAGACATATAGACACAGTGATTAGATTTATACACCTTTATAATTTATTTCCATAACTAAGCTCTGGATCCATGATGACCTTGATCAGGATAAATCACCTAGAGATAATGTATTGCTTAAAACTCATGTTGAGGGTCAAGGTCTAATGATTCAGTTGGAGAATGGGTATTGTTATGCCATGTACTCTGTTTGTGCAGCTGCTTCAGTATTACGATGGATGTTATAAATCAGTACAGTCACTTTACTTGGCCTAAATGAAACTTTGTTTTGTTTCTTTTGCACCTCAGGGTTTCTATGGTTTCAGATGCATAATAGCCCTTTACAAGGTCATGACCACAGGTGACCCTGGTTCAGGAGGATGAAGTTGGGCTTCCTAAGAAGAATAAAAGGGAAACGTGTACTTCCCAGACCTCCCAGTGCCCCTCCGAAAACCCAGTGATTTATGGTCCCCAGTGTGGTGTTTCAGTGATTGGTTTTATTGTGGAATTTCCACCTTTGCTTCTCCTCATTGTCATGGGAGGTCCAAGATGCTAAATATAACCCATGCTAAAGTGAAAGAGGTGATGCAATATTGGTAAATGATGAGTTCAGAAAATGTTCAGCATGCAATAGGTCATGAGGTCCATCTAATTAAGACATGTGCTAGAAATCATCTCCTTCCTTGTGTTAGGAGTGTGTGAGTTATGGAGAGATATCACGAGTCAATGACTTTCACACACTCACACACAAACACACACCGAAGAGTACACACAAGCTCAAATGGAGCTATCCATGGGTCACTTACCTCCGCTTGCCGCCCACTGGCCGACCCCCTTCTGAGCTGCATTGTCTGACTGAGCATGTGTGTGTATGTGTTTGCGTTTGTGTGTATTTGTCACACCTTCAGTAGGCCATGCGAGTTCCCAGCTGCAGCAGCAGAGTGTGATTAGCATCTCCACTGGCCTCCTGTGCTCAGGTAGCAGCCGCCCCTGTCCTGCTGCTGAGAAAAACCGCCGGTGTGCTGGCACAGGTTCACGTGCACTATGAGCTTCACAAGGCAGCTCTCCTCTGAGAATCTCTGCAAGATATTCCACAATGTAGCTCCACTACAACTCTTCAGCCCACATTGATCTACAACTGCCTTTACACAATCATCCATTTTAATCCTTTTTTTTTTTTTTTACAGTAAGGGACTAATCCTAGTTATCTTTCAATAGATTTAATAATATAAATCCAGTGCTAGAGCACAGGGATCGTAATGTACAAATGGAAATCCGGCAGCATCTCTCGCAGTCATTGTCAAAGTCTAAACATTGAAAAGGCTTTTTTCAGTCTGAGTTGCTGTGAAGAAAAACACTAGACATGGTGAATGTCATTTTCAATTCAGGGGATAGATGAGCAGGACCAGTGCTTAACAAAGCCTTAAATGATTATTAAGCTGCACCCAAGTCTTCCAAGCTGCTAATAATAATAATAGTCAGATAAAAGTAGGCCAGGAGCAAGCATGAAATATGTGCAGCCACCATGACGGGTCCTGCTCCATCTCCCTCACTGTGAACCATGCTGGGGACACATGGCAGTCTGGGAGAGCTGCTGCTTGTCTCTGTGTTGCAGGGAGAATGACAGAGCATCATGTGTGATATGAAGAAGGAACAAAAGAGTGTGTCATTTCCCCTCTGTCTGATTGAAAGCAAGCAGCAGTGCTTTAGTAATTAGGCTCCTGTGGATTATGAAGGAAAAAAATTGCCGGGGCACTATCTGAATAGTGTGTATGCTGCCTGTGCTTTTGTGCTATAATTCTTTTTTTTGTTGATTTTTTTTTTTGTTAGTTTGACGTATTTTTCGACATCATTTCTTTTTCACATCTTTCATTTAATTTTGCTTCCGATCACTCCTTCAAGGAGTTTTAAATTTACAGCATCACTATTAAGTATGAGCTCTAAATGTGTGTTGTTGGATGTCGGCTCCTGGGGATTCGCAAAAAAAAAAAAAAAAAAAATTATTCTCAATGAGTTTCAGTGTCCAAAGGAACAATAAACAACTTTAATTTCAACCAGATAAGTTTTACTCAGGATCTTGTGTTACATGCAGGATTTGTTAAAAAGATGTGAGGTGACTTTACTGACGAGTGTGTGTGTTTTTGATCCTCTTTATTTTTAGATTCGGGCCATCGTTGTAGATGATAAAGTCTCAGGCTCAAACAAAAAATAGCTTTTAGAGGTCAGAAAGGATCAGGCTAGATACATCACATTCAAAAAAGAAGAAAATCCAGAGGGTGAGTATGACTGTTTAGTGAGAGTCCAACACTGTTATTATCAACACCATAAGAACAAAAAAAAGTGAAAAAATATCCAGGAAACTCATACCATATTTACTGGGAAACAATTTTTATTTTTCATCATATTACTATTCTGGTTTAAACTGTAATGAAGAAATTTCTTTACTGGAATTTTATTCCCTTTTATTTCTATTTCTTTTCTCTTTATTTCTTTTCTTTAATATGAAGTGTATAGTTAAATAGAGAACGCACAAAATAACATAATAATAATAATAATAATAATAATAATAATAATAATAATTTATAGTAACCGTTTATAATTAATAATAATGATGATAATAATCCAAAAGATTGAGCATTAATTAATAACCGTTAATAAATAACTTTCATATACTGTTTTATTTGTATTATTGTCTAGGTGTGTATAATATACATTATTAGTGCCTTTCTTTTAGATTTCAAAAGCATACCATCCAAGTACCTGTGTAACATTCATCAGCATGTAACAGAGGGTTACTTTGAGACGCAGCAAAATGATATTTGCATGTAAAGTAGAATTAAAGCTAATTCTTTTATGATATGTGTGTGTTTGTGTGTGATGAAGAACTGCTGACCCACTGTGTAATGTTGGCTAATGTTTCTGCATAGATTCTCTAAATATCCTAAATATCTAAATAGCCTTACTTTTGTTTCACAAGCTGCTGAAAACGAAATTAATTTGAACATTCAATACAGTTCATTAAATACATACGTCTGTTATTGTAGTTGGATCATGTTCACAGAATGGCAGAATGCCATCATCATATTTGGATATAATATGTCATCTACATTTCCACCACATAAATATTAATATGCAGCAGCACTACACGTTAACATCCTTTTCTTGCATGTAGCTTTGTTCTTGCCTTGCTTGTAGCTTTAAACTTTGCTTCCAGTGTTTTAATGTCCAATGATTGCCTTAGAAATGTAGTTCAGAATGTAGTTCAGAGCTACATTACTGATCCAGCTAATGCTGAGTCCTCTAGTTTCTGTCTTTTCGGCGTACAGAGTCATGCTGTTTTTTTCCATCTTCCTCACATATCTGACAGAAGATTTTCTCCCTGTACCTCCCTCTTTCCACTCTCTTGTTTTTCCACGTCTTTCATGTTTGCATGTCTTTCTCTATCATCTTCTTTAGAATCACTTTTACTGACATCTTCCACCTGTAGTAGATGCGATCTGTATAACATGGGGGATTGTGTGTGCCACGACACAGCTACATTGTAAAAAACCTGTCAGCATATCTGTCTATAAAGGATGTTGAGTGCCTGCACGATGCAGCTGCCTGCTACTTTCACACCACCCGTTTTTGATGTGATTTTTTTTTCTTTTTACGCAAAGAAATTTACACTGGTGCCGCAATAATTTAGCGCCAAAGCAAGCACTGGTGGGCATGTGGGCAAGCTTTCAAAATGACGACATATCCATATGGTTTACCAGATAATGCTTTATCCGCCATCTTTCCCTGCCTTCTCTTCTGCTCTCTAGCCCATGGCTACATTTCTATCTCTGCATCAATTAGCACATGATTAATACAACAAGCAAGCAGTTTAGAGGTAATGGCAGACAATTAACATCTCATTCCACCATAAAGGGCTCTGCTAAATACCTCAGCCATTGCTGTTCTCTCTCTGCCTGGAATTGAAATAAGTGTTTTTGTCTTAATTCGTATGCTATCTAATGTGAAGTGGGCCCACTTTGTATGCCACAACACCATTAATCTAATTAGAGCGAGCTGCAAATGAAGCAGTGTCTCTCCAAAGAGGATGAATGAAGCACTGCTTTTGTTACTTAGCGCCATGCCATCGCTGTGCCACGCGTGCACTTCAAATGCCAATCTTGAAAATTAACCGCCTTGAGCACAGGGAGGCAAACTTGTTGCTGTTTTTCCCCACCTCTCTCTCTCTCTCTCTCTCTCTCTCTCTCTCTCTATCTCATTCTTTCTCTTGTTCTCTCTAATTATGAGCACGTTGCAAACACAACTGTGTGCATTGCTAAAATAGAGTCATAGCAACGCTGTCATGGGCTTTTACCGATGGAAAAAAAGAAATCTAGTAACACTGCTTGGATGAAATGATGTTTTGATTGACAACTACCTTGAGACTGGGCTGATGGAGTTGTCAAGCCAGAATGCTAACAGGCTGCCGCCACTCCAACTGCAGATGCACTGTGCACTGGTGCATCACATGCTCACACACACCAACACACGCTTCGCACACACATAAAAATCTTTTCTCAACAGAAATACGTGGGAGAACAGGGGTATATTTTGTGGATTTCTATCTTCTTGCGTCAAAGTGTTGAAAGAGATCACGAGTTGGGAGCAGCTTAAAGTTTAGAGTAGCAACACTCTGACCTGGGAAACAGCAATCTCTGTGGGAAAAGCAGTGCACTGTTTCTGATATGCTCTGAGCATGTGTCACTTGGGAAGGATGATATTACCGCTGCACATATTTCAAACAAATTCCTCTATGGAAATTTGGTATTAATGATGCAAAGCGTATTGAATATGAGGTATTCTTTTCAATGCGCATGAGGATCAGGGGCAGTGCGGAACAGAGTATTTAATAAAGCAAAGACGTGAATTAAATTCAATGGGATTTAAGATAGCTTTGTGTAGAGGTCAACTTAAAACCCAGAACACCGCCTCCAAAGAGACTGCATTATCTCATCTAATATAACCTTCATGAAGGATTTTGATACAGTATGAATCCGTGTTCTTTTCACAGGAATATGCAAAGCAGCCTGAATGGCAATGCAGGAGACACCTGAGGGCTAATGACTCAGTGAAAATCTCTCACCTTCATGCCTCCAGTCTCTAACTCAGTCACATACAAATGAGAAAGATATAACAAGTGGAGCAAAAAGCAAGCGAAACAGATGAGAAGGTGAGTGACTCTGTGTATGCATGTATAAATATTCCCATGTGGTTTAGATCTAACCCCAGTTCTGTCTTGTGCAAACCATAAAGAGCGTCTCAGTGGTCTTCTTCCCTTGATCATGAGCACTACGGTCAAAGGTCATGGCGGGCCAAGAGTGACCACCCTCATTCCACATTTGGTCACCGGATTTCTCCCCCTCCCCTCTCCTTCTCTTTCATTTTCTCTTCCCTCCTTGCAAACGAGCGCTGGTTTTCATCTCCTAAAACAAAAGCTAACTGTTTTGCTCGGAGCCAGATCAAGGGCCTCCCTTTTCCTTCAGGAGAGGTGGGAAAACAAACACGGTGCACGGCAATACCTTCTGTCGCTTCCAGGCTCACATCTGCAGCACCGCCACTCAGCTGCTGGAGAAGATGTGCTGTCTCCCCACTCCACTCACCCCTCCCCAATACTGCTTTCCAAAGCAATGTTCCCCTGGGACAGGCCTGTTTATCAGCTAGCCTGCCAACCACATGATGGAACCCCCAAGGAGCATCAAACAGTACATGCCCGTATGGTGGCGGTGCAGGTCAGGCCCTGCTCTGAGGTACATACTCTCAGCTGTGGACACACACATGCACGTGGTTTGAAGATCATAGCCTTTGTGTGCCGTTATCCAGAGGCATTTTAATTTAGCCAAACATTTTGTGTTTTACAGAGAAGGAGGAGAGTGTTCTATCAGAATGGCTTCTTGCTAGTTTATTAGCTGGTGGACTGATGGTCCTGATTTATCCCATTTGGTTTTATTGTTGGTTTGTATTATTTATTGTTTTAGTATGTTTCCCGTACCACCTATTAATCAAAGCTCTATTCTACCGTCAAAGATATCAATATTCATCCACTCACTAGCCAGTATCAACTGCAATTTAAGTGCATTTAGGTTTCCTGTAACGTCCTATGAGTGGTAGACTGCAATTCAAAATCATTTTTTGGCAGTTGGCTTTGTGTGTCTCAGAGGACACACGTGCAGTAGGGGGAGACTAGGCTAGCAGGTGGGAATTGGCTACGCAGAAAATTGGATAAAAAAAAGTTTCACCTAGCTTCGCTTAAAGCTTAGGGTTGAGCAGTATGCTACAGCTCTCTGGATTACTGCTCTAGATAAACCCAAGCTGTGCTGCTCTTGTCGCTTACTGAGGAGTTGGTACTGTCCCCAGCCTCTACCTCAATCACATCCACCTCTTGTGTGTTTTTAATGAGAGACGCCGTCCTGCTAGCATGCTTTCCCTTATGGCCTGCATGGCAGACTTTCATTTAATCCAGGGAGGCATGATAGCGGCCGAATCCAACAGGGCTGCATGAAGTAATGCTGCATTTGAATTTGGCATTGTGTCCCGCAGCGTCGCATTTCACTTGGCCTGCGATAACAAGTGACTGTTCTAATTGCTGCTGTCCCAACTGTGCGATTTAGCCGAGTGCCCTGCTCTGGTTAGGCACCGGTCCAGCGCCACTTGCCTCAGAGAGATAGCAGCGGTGCATGCTGAGTTTTCCTGCTCTCCCTAAGCACACGTTATCATCACCAGAGCATGAAGTAAGGGCACGCAAATGCACACAGATCCACTGAGTGGTGTTTGAACACAGTTTTGACAGGTATATGGTAATTTTTTTTTATCTTATTTTAATATTATTTGTGCAATCATTTTGTATGAGAAACAGATTATTTTTTATTCTTTTGGCGTATTAGGAGAATAACATTAAATATGCTGTTTCTGAACTAACTTAAATGTCCACTAACGCAATATGGAAAATGTAAATGTAGTACATTCTCTACATTCTAATATAAAATATAAAAAAACCTGATGAGGATGTTCAAACATGGGAACGCTATCATAAATATGTACTAGGTTTCTCTGGTCTTTAGTCTGCTCTGAAAATGACAAGGTTATAATTCAGATAGGACAAAAATAAAATTTTTCTTTATTACTGGCAGCAGCAGAATGTCAATTTCTGAGAACAGCTTAAAATTTGACTTTCTGTCGCCTTTTCATAAAAATCTGTATCATTGTCTCCGATATCTGAATGATTCAAAAGATTTAGAAATTATATCAAAGGATAGTCTTATTATCTCTGCTCAGGTAATACATCAAAGTTTTGATTTATCATTTTAAAATGGTGACTTCATATCTGACACTTCTAACAATATAAAATTCTATCTGTATTATCTGATGCATTAATATAGAAATCAATATAACAACAGTTTGATTTATCATCTCAAAATCTGTCATTCCCTATTCCTTATTATCAGGGGCTAACTCTTGGTAAACTCTTTTGTCTTTCCTTAAATAAAAAAAAGTCAATTATTAATCATAATTTTGTATTTAGTAAGAGATACAGATAAACAGATAGCTTGCTGCATATCTTATTCTCTATTAGATAGATAGATAGATAGATAGATAGATAGATAGATAGATAGATAGACAGACAGACAGACAGACAGACAGACAGACAGACAGACAGACAGACAGACAGACAGACAGACAGACAGACAGACAGACAGACAGACAGACAGATAGATAGATAGATAGATAGATAGATAGATAGATAGATAGATAGATAGATAGATAGATAGATAGATAGATAGATAGATAGATAGATAGACAGACACAGATAAGGAGGCAGAAAGCTTGGTACATTTTGTACTCTATTTTATCTTTCAAAAAAATCCAACTTAATCACACCATCTTTGCTCTCATTCATTTAGAAACTGAACACAAATCTGGCTTTATCTAACATTACATTGTTTACCAGGCCAAAATTGCAATTTTTTAAAGTGATCCTCACGCTTGTAGTGGGGAGCAAACCAAAAAGTGGACTTGCCGCTCTCCAGAGATGGGCTTACTTTAGCATTCGCTTTATACTCGCATTTCTCCAGAACACCAGTGTTTGAGAATCTTATGGCTTTAAGAACAGCATAGTACCTCTCTATTACTGTAGCATATGAGTAGCCCTTATGTAATCTTTAGTGCTGTGTGAAGGGTGAATGGAGTGCACTGTTAGCCTCGAATGTAGCATTTTCCATCCTATTCAGACACTGAGACCAAAGGAGTGTTTTGGCATGCTTTCATCTCTCTGAGTCCCCCGCTATCCAATGCTGCCTCTATCTGCATTATTCACCACACTTACCTGAGCCTCCCCCTACCCTCCACCCACTTACCATGTGTGCACCACACATCCAGCAAACAGAAGCAGATTGACAGCTTTGATAAATAAATAAACAAATGATAGTATGCATGAATCAGAGATAGGTTGCCATCTTCTGGACTACTGGTAAAACATCACCAGCCCCCCAAACGATGCTCCAGGCATGTATCTTCACCTGAACCAGTCCATCCTACAGCTCGTAATGGCTGTTTTGACAAGTTAAAGGGCTATTTGTGTCAAAATGATGACATTAATAGCAGGACCTAGACAAGGATGAGCTCCAGGGTTGAGGTAATATTTTGTCGTTGAGTTCTGCTGGCTTTTCTCCCTTCATTACTCCATGAATGCATCCTATGTGCTGGAGGAGGGCTTTAATTAGCACGGCCCATGCAGGAGAGGCCTGGGAGTGGAGCCATCAGCCAGTTGACAAGTGTGTGTGTGTGTAAGTGTGATGGGTGAGGAGAGTGTATAGGTGTTCAGCTGAGTAAGCCACCAAGCCCCAGAAGCCAGAAGACATTGATGTTGTTGTTTATTTGCTTGCATCCAAAAGGGCTTAAGACTGCCTCGGTAGACTCAATCTGCCTGAATGTGACAAGTGCTCACTCCAAACATTTCTTTTTTGTTTTGCTAAGGACAGAATTATATAATTATATTTAATTCTCTGACAAGCCCTTAATGATATTGTAATCATCAAAAAAAAAAAAAAATACCCAGAACTGGCCTTTTTAATATGTTAGGACATTTATCTTTTTTTTATTAGTTTATTTGATGATTCTGCTGTTTTGTTGCAAGTTGCGCAATCGATTTCGCATTAATCTGAAAACTCAGGGCTTTGTACACAGCCTTCGAGCATGCCGAGCTCCGGTTTTGATTCTCAGTGGCACCGAGGGATGCAAACACCTGCAGGACAAACTAGCTCCTTTTATTTCACCCAACAATAATACCCTTCAGTGTCTCTAATCGTCCTCCAGTTGGAAAGAGATCCATTATAATTTCATGGCTGAGTAGTTGAGTGAGAACAATAGACCTTTTTTTTTAAAGGCTTTGACAAGTTTGTTCACATTTTACCTACATTCATCCTTTTAGCCTATACAACATATGCTCAAATGAACTTTTAAAGACTGTCTCATCCTTTCACACTTCACGACAGCATTCCGCCTATTCAAAGCGAGCGTGTTTCTCTGCCTTGTTACACTTAAGCTGGAAGAAAAGACAGTTGCACACACATTCAGTCACACGATAAACCAATTTTACTTGGTTTGTCTTTTGGAGCTTATTTCCATTACTTTACAAACTTATCACACACCCTTAATCATTGACTCCTCATTGAGAGATGATTGTGGATGGTAAATTCATTGCGTAAAGCAAAACAGTTTAAATGTTTATACATCAAATGAACGTATATGAAAATTGTAAAATCGTGAAACTTGTTAACCCATTACTATATATATATATATATTAGCAAACAGATGTAAGATGCAGATGACATGTTTGGTATATTTTATTTATTTTGGGGTTTATTGTGTATCTTTTGAAGACCCTAGAGAGGAATTTTTAATACTATTCAAAGCGTAAAGTTACTTTTATAAATTGTTTTGTCAAGCTGGATTATAATGATATTTTGGATTGTTAGAATTTCTTTTCAGGTTTTTTATTCACTTATTATTCTTGTTTTATTTCATGTTAACATTTGAAATATCCTTTAACACATGAAAAAAAAAAACATTTAGATTAGATTAAATATCCAATTTTCAATTCACTACAAATTTTTTAATCTAAAAATTTTAGATTTATACCATTTTTATTTATTTATTTTTTTTTTTAAATGGCCAGGTCTATGGATAGAAAGAAAGAGGTCTTTGTTTTAATAACATGCATGTTGCTGAGCAGATAAAGCTGTTAGATAATAAGTTGCTTAGCTATTTTAGAACCAGAAAAGGCTTTTTGTTGCTTTTTATTTCTAACGCCCCCCACCATTTCTTCACCAGACATCTCCTCGTAGCTCATGAACATGTGTTGTTTTTTTTTTTATTTGGTTCATTTTCCTAAAAAGATTTAATCATGAAAAAAAAAAAAAGACAAAAAGACACTTCACTGGCTCAGATTCCTCTGTGTATAATGAACATCGCAGCGATACGGTGTAAGTGTGTTGAGCTGATATTGCAAGAAATCTGAGCCAGTCTTTATTCAAACCTTTATTCAAGGTTTTTAAGAAGTGAATTCAGCTGTCGAGCTCAAGTGCACCCAGCCACTCCGAGCCTCTCCACTTCTCTTTTTATTTGATTTGATTGCCATGTCTAGCCTTTAAAGACTCTAGCCTCTAAAGACTTTTGTGTCTTCCTTTTCTTGTTAATAATTTAATGGAGTGTGAAACTAATGCAAACAAGAAAGAGTGACACTGAGCTCTTATTTCCTTTATTCAGGGGGAACAAAGCCTCTGATCTGAAGAGTCATCATGCATTAGTAGCAACTTGTGCAACTCATTTTACTAGCTACTCATTAAAGAAATTACTGTTAGAGTTTACATGATATATGGCATCTTTTTTTAGAGCATTTTATGAACGTTCAATGAGTTCTCATGCTAAAAATATCAAACATCTTGGAGAAGGCGGTGAAAAGAAATTAAATAGTTTATATTGTACACAGATAAAACATGAGTTTCTTAAAATACGTCAAATCCCCGTGTCTTTATTTCACAATTCTGAATGTCCTAATAACTTTAACAATGCATAATGCATTTTTTAATTGCATAAACCCTGCGAATGTGATTGAATTTTGACAACATTAATAATTATATTATGAGGAACCAGCCACAAAAAGAATGCATATTCAATAAATTAAAAACGAGAAATAAAACATGCTATTATTATTATTATTATTATTATTATTAATTATTATTATTATTATTATTATTATTATTATTATTATTATTATTATTATTACAAATAAAACTGTGTTTCATTTGGAATGTTTTAAATACAAGAGTCCCCTGTCACATTTACACTGTTACCTGTAACAAATGAACATGTATTAATGCAGGTTATGGTTTATGTGAATTCTTTTATTCATATCAGTTCACACCTTTAGCCACCAATTCACCTTTTTATCAATCAAAGAAATTAATATAATGACAGAATATATTTTTTAAGCAATATTTGTATCTTTTTTTTTTTTTAAATACATCTGGAGAGTTCTGCAAGTATTTATCACAACACAAACCTCTGGTTAATCAGGACACTGCACAGAAATCTTTGAATAAGCTCAGTGTGTGTGTGTGTGTGTGTGTGTGTGTGTGTGTGTGTGTGTGTGTGTGTGTGTGTGTGTGTGATAGAAAGAGAGTGTGGATCTGCATGTTGTGTCTGGATGAAGTGTTGAAGTTGTACAGGCCTGCTCAGCTGTACTGCAGTTGGCATATAGTGTTGCGCAACTCCAGATAATGTTTTGATACATGAACTGTCAAAGCAAGTGAGGGGGAAGCAAAAAAAAAAGCTGTAGGTTATTATATGAGGGTGGGGGCCTGCTTTTTCTGGTCACACTGTATGAAAACTGCAGTGAGGGAGTGAAGCGCGTTTTCGACTCACACTCGCTCTGGGATGATTGACAGGCTGTTGACAGGAGTATTGTGGCAGTATTTAGCAAGGTCCCAGGACCCCTGCAGCTAAAGTGAATTTTATGGAGTCGTCGGTCAGTCACACGCATAAAGCAAAGTCAAGCAGCCTCTACACTCATGCAAATGAACAAGCTTCGCGTTCTGACATGCGCGATATGCTTCTTGATCACTTTGTTGAGAGCCCTAAACACACTCACACACTCAAAATGCGTGTGCATAATAGGTCTAGGAGGATTGCGTGCGTGTGCGCGCGTGTGTGTGTGTGTGTGTGTGTGTGTGTGTGTGTGTGTGCCTGGGCCCTCGGCAGAGATGGAGTACATTAACAGAGCTCATTTACAATGTATGGACTCCGCCGGGTGGAACAGGGCCAGATATGTGCCGCTTAAGCGCTTGGCTAACAAAGCTTAGCATTGAGTCAGGGGAGAATCTGTTGTGCTTCTTTAATGCCACTGTAATTATGACTTATTAATGGAGAGATTACGCAGTGAACTGAGCAAGGAAATGAACACGCCATCATTAACCAGGGTTGTGGAGAAACCCATGCATTTGCATGCTGCAGGGAAACTGACAAACTCCTGCATCACTTTTCATTCTCCCCGAATCGGATTTGCTTCCATTGGATCCATTGTGGATCTTTAATTTTGCTTTGGAGGAGGAAACTCAGTTCTTTAGTATTACATCATATTATAAAATAGTTCTCTCAGTCCGAATATCCTTCTGCTGCATCATGAAAACTGTACAGTTTTATTTCAATTATGATAATGAAAATAATAATGACGAAAAAATAACAAAAACAATATTAATAATGATAATAGTTATTATTATTTATAGAAATGTTCACAATTTTAAAAGTTCAAAAATTTCCTTTAATAAATATATACTACGCGCGCGCACACAAATACACACCTGCGTTTCCTTTTGCTATTTTTTTTAAATAAGAATTATAATAATAAGATTAATTATAATAATAACAATAACAACAATGATAATAATAATAATATCAATAATAATAATAAAGGAACAAAAATTAAGAAAATAATACTATTGATTATATTAGTGTTAGTGGTTCTGTTATTATTGTTATTATTGTTGTTATTATTATTATTATTATTATTATTATTATTATTATTATTATTATTATTATTATTATTATGTGAAAAGGGAACTAAACTGTTTTTTCCTCTTTTTGTGGTATATACCGTTTCTTTATTTTATTATATTTAATTCACAGGGAAACATGAACATCGTATACATTTAAACGTGCAATGTAGGTTTTTAATTTAAAATGATTTATTGGTCAGAAATTATTACATTTTTAATCATTCCTATTTGCAATAATTATTTATTTGGTAAAGCTTTAAAGGTACATGCACCTTTCTGGATTAAAGGGTAGCTCTCCAGTGACAATGACTGTAAAAGAATGTTCCTAATAGTGTACGTGCCGCAGTTGTATTTATTTTATTATGTATTGTTTCTTTAAAAATATATAATATTCTCCTTTATTTTATCACTGTATTTTACTTGCCTGAACGTGGAGTGTTTAATAGACAACACTGCCCCTACAGGTCATTTGACGAACAGCAGGTTAGGAGTTTTGTTGTAATAAAGTTTCTTTTCGGCTTCTCCCGAGAGTTTTGTTGTAATAAATTATATATAAAATGTATATTGCTCATCCTTATTCACATTTAATAGCGCAATTCATCTTTATAGCGTTCACACCAAATACAGCAGTCTTGTTCAAATACACTTTAAAATTCAATATATATTTGGCCTGCATGAATGATTTATTTCAATGGGGATTTGCAATATAAAAAATCATAGTGTAGGCTGTTTATTATTTATTTTGGTATTTTATTCTTTTTATATTTTTTTATTTACTTCACTAGAAAGCTATAGCCTGTATAAATCGTAGTAGAGAGAAGAACCACAAATATGTGCATATGATATATGATTTGATTTTTTTTTTTTTTTTTTTTTAAGGATGCATGCAAGGGGGTGGGGGGTGGGGGGGGATCTCGATCTTAAGGCCTAATTGCTTTTTTATGACCTAGCAATCCTGGAGGAAAAATGTGGCATAAAATCCCAGGGCCTAATTAAAGGATTTTCACTCGGAGGAGCAGGCAGCAGGGTTCACACTGTTTGTCTGTCGTGGCTGGTTGCTCGGCGGCAGAAGGTGATAGTGGGGTGAAGCCCCGTTAGCCTCGGAGCCTTCTGTTAAATTTGGCAGAAAAACATGCCGAGCCCGTGCAAGAACAAAGACCCAGAAAAGGAAAAAGACACTTAGGATCGGCAAGAATTGCCCAATTTACTGTCTGATTATTTTGAGGGAGGGGGGGTTTCCTCCTAGTTAAGTGAGTTTAGGAATAGGAGCATCATGTTCTGCTTACAAATAAAATTTGCGCATGAATTTGTCCAGCAATCCTTAACCATCCTCCTCCTGAACCTGGCTGACACCGAGGCCGATTAGAGATCCTTTGCTGTTCTCGGTGTTCCTTCTGCGGGTGTTGAGGGAATGAGATGAGGTGATGGAGCAGATAAAGCCGCCCTGACTAATGCACCTGTGCGCACTGTGGATGTTTAACATAGAGGAGAGCCATATGGCACCGGCACTGTTTCCTCCCCAGGCCTGGTAATAGCTACAGACAAAAAAACGTGAAGGGAAAAAATTTATTACCAAATCAGATACCATTAAAAACTCATATTTTGAGAAGTAACGGTGCCTTTTGTCCATCTTCCTCTTCGACCTTTTTACTAAATAGACTGCCTTTCAGTGTGTGGAACGTCCTCCCACCTTCTACAAGTCTTCAAAAAAAGCAAAAGCTATTGTATTTTTTTTTTTATTTTTATATCAGACAGAGAGAAGGCAGTTCTGGTGGACTCTTCCATCTGGTGTAAGCAGAGCAGCCTGCAGGCCGCAGGAGGAGGAGAAGGAGGAAGAGGAGGAGGAGGAGGAGGAGGAGGAGATTCCCTCCTTCTGAGAGGAGCACAGCTGTTACTGTACACAGCCTCGCATGGCACTAATGTAACAGGCTGGAAAATGTTCCCATAGCCGGTATACCGCGATATTTAGCTTCACTGAGAGAATAAAATGAAACTGGACGCAGCTCAAAATCAAAACCACACAAGACCAATAAAAAAAAAAAAACGAGTCGCTTTACCTTTTTTATATATATATTTATAATTATTCTAAAATGGCAAATGGACAAAGAACAGAAAATAAATGCACATTTGATTAATAATAAGACAACAAGAATAATAAGAATACCTATTATTATTATTATCATCATTATCATTATTATTATTATTATTATTATTATTATTATTATTATATAGCCTACAGAAAAAAATAAACATTTTAGGTTAGTACAAATCATTTTACACTAAAACTTTTTGTCATTCAGTTATTATGAGACAAACTGGGTTTGACATAATTGTTTATTTCTCTCTTTTGTCTCTGGTTATAAAGTTAAAAAGTTGGAAGTGTGTGTGTGTGTGTGTGTGTGTGTGTGTGTGTGTGTGTGTGTGTGTGTGTGTGTGTGTGTGTGTGTGTGTGTGACAGTTTCTCCTCAGGAGCAAATGAACAAGATAGTCTCTGTGCACTCAGCCTTCACAGCTGCAATTTCAGTCTGCTTGAAATCAGATTTTTATTTTCATGCTCACCCGAAAATGAATAATGCGCACCAGTTAATAAATTTCCGTCTCAGCGCTCCGCTTTCAATAAAATCCTGCGAGCTCCAGTAAACCAGCACAGCGCCTATATGATCAATAAATATCAGTTTTTATATAGCAGATTTATACACAATCACGTCAAATGTTTCTACTACTACTACTACCACTACTACTACTACTACTACTACTACTAATAATAATAATAATAATAATACCACTACTACTACTACTAATACCACTACTACTACTACTAATAATAATAATAATACCACTACTACCACTACTACTACTACTAATAATAATAATAATACCACTACTACCACTACTACTACTACTAATAATAATAATAATACCACTACTACCACTACTACTACTACTAATAATAATAATAATACCACTACTACTACTACTACCACTAATAATAATAATAATAATAATAATAATAATAATAATACCACTACTACCACTACTACTACTACTACTAATAATAATAATACCACTACTACGACTACTACTACTAATAATAATAATAATAATAATAATAATAATACCACTACTACTACTACTACCACTAATAATAATAATAATAATAATAATAATAATAATAATAATAATAATAATAATACCACTACTACTACTACTACTCCTACTACTACTACTACTACTACTACTACTAATAATAATAATAATAATAATAATAATAATAATAACACTACTACTACCATCTAATAATAATATCACTACTACTACTACTACTACTACTACTAATAATAATAATAATAATAATAATAATAATAATAATAATAATACCACTACTACTACTACTACTACTACTACTACTACTAATAATAATAATAATAATAATAATAATAATAATAATAATAATAATAATAATAATAAATACCACCACCACTACTACTACTACTACTACTACTAATAATAATAATAATAATACCACCACTACTACTACTACTACTACTACTACTAATAATAATAATAATAATAATAATAATAGAATAATAATAATAAATACCACCACTACTACTACTACTACTACTACTACTACTAATAATAATAATAATAATAATACCACTACTACTACTACTAATAATAATAATAATAATAATAATAATAATAATAATAATACCACTACTACTACTACTACTACTACTACAAATAATAATAATAAGAGGAAGAAAAAGAAGAATAAGAATACTACTACTAATAATAACAATAATAATAATAATAATAATAGATATATTTTAGTTGTAAAGAATGAAACCATTTGTATTTGTTCGGCATTAAGGTAATTTCTGCACATTAGTGACACACATGGAACGTTAAACCGTTCACATCTGCACTTTTTTGTTCACACGTAATACATGTTACTAATTGGCGCACACGATTGTGAAGGATTTCTTTATTTCCATATGCTATTTTCCTTCCACTTTTAAAACCGATTCCATTTTTCAAATATGTTCTTGTACAATATAAAGGGCTCAAGATGATGATTGTGTAACCCATTAACACATATAACAAACAGATCAAGTTCATTTGGTTTTCTGAATTCTTGATTTTTGGAAAAATGAGCAAAAAATAGTAAAGTTTTGTTCCCTGCAGGTTATTATGTGTAGAGCACGAGTCATCCATAATGAGATGTTCTGAGCTTAAACGAATAGCAAATGGTAAGACAAGCAGAAGATAAGGTGTGTAATCATGCTTTAAATGTGTTAGAGGGACTGAGGCAGCAGGGCTGGACTGGGAGAGACTGGGAGAGCAGAGTAGCAGTAGACAGTAGAGAGAGGGCTGAACAGCTGGCCTCACTGCCTCCCGGTGATCAGCGCTAACAATTAGTCACACACCGGTAGACTGAAGGCGGAAATAAGGTGTGTGTGTGTGTGTGTGTGTGTGTGTGTGTGTGTGTGTGTGTGTGAGAACGTGTGAGAACGTTACCATCCAAAATGTAAGCACAAATTAAATAGTCACAAAACAGACTGCATTTGTATTAAAACTGTTTGCAGACACGAGTTTAACTTCCGTAAAAATTAATTGATTTCATCACCATCATCATCATCATCATCATCAACAATAATAATCATTCTTCTTAGTTGAATAGACAATAGAGAGTAATAATGTTCCTAGTAAAAATGTGCTTAATATCTTATAAATACTTTTATCATTATTTTAAGCAGTATTGTTATAAATACTATTCATAATGATAAACTAGCAATATTATAGTAATAATTTATATGATAGTATTACTATCATCAATCAGTCAGTCAGTACTGATGCAGTTATCCAACTATCTGTCATGTCAAAACACTAAAAGTTAATGTTTTCCAGAAAACTGCTGTTTATGTTCATTAGGTTGTTGCTACTTAAACATTATTGAAATAAATGAATGATGAATGCAAAAGTGAATGGATACAGCATTTCTTTACTACAAGAGCACTTTCAAACCTCACTTTAGAAGTGCTGAATCTGCTGCTTATTGTAAACTAAAACCTTTTTTTGTTTGAGGTGTAGGTGTAAAATCAGAACTGTTAAATAAATATAACATTCTCCTAAAAAAAAAAAGTCCCTTTTCCTAAACCTTGTTTTTCTGTTTCAACTTTTTAATGTCATTCTTCAGCAATTAACACCAGTCCTGTCTAATGTCGTGAGCACATTTGCAAAATGTACCATCAGTTAGCCAGAGAGCATAACATCACTATCTATTAGGGTTGTTTAAGGATCTGGAGGGTGAGCCAGGGAGAGCATTTTAGAGCAGCAACATTGACAACATCCTGTCAGATTGATTAGCAGCTCTGTCAGAGGGGCTCTGGGCTGTAAAATGGAATTCAGGACCGAGCACTTAGCATACAGTAGAGTTAAAAAAAAATACAAAATATAAAAATAGCACTATAGCAGTAGACTCATGCTGCCTATGATTAGAGGACTACAGTCTCAGACCAGTGAGTATGAAAGGACACTACACGTTTAATTTAAGGTAATATATATATATATATAAAATGCCACAGCTCATGGGTTCAGTATAATACAACCCTAAAGACAGACAATTTCTAAATTTAGTCAAGTGGAAACACAAGCTGGTGGGATATTAATTACTGAAGTAGTGGTTGTGGAAAAAATGTTGGTAGACACAGAGATGAAACATGCGAGAGAAATGCTTAAGAACATTATTTAGTCAGAGATTTAGTGGATATTTCATGATAACAATAATAATAATTATTATAATGTTGTTTTATTATTACTATTATTTTTATTATACTGTCTATTAAAATATTATTATTATCTGTCTATTAATAGCAAGTATTAATAGCAAGTACACACACACACACACACACACACACACACACACACACACACACACACACACACACACACACTAATCAATCCAAGCATAAGCTGTTCATTTTATTTTATTTTTCGCCACAGATCATTGCCTCCCTGCTTTAATATAAACCTTAATATTAATTCTGGATAAAATATTAACCAGGATTTCTGAAGTCAGGTTGTAAATTAAAGGGATGGAATATACTCAAGGGCTTAGCTGCAATAGTTTAAACTCATTTTATTTAATTGTAGTAAATGTTGAACCATAATGTAATTACTCTTCCATAGACAGCCATTTATATGAACAAGAAATTAAATGTAATATTAATTTAAGCTCCTCATTAGCACTAAAAGCGAACCCTGTAGAATGAGGAAGCATTGCTGATGAGAAACATTTACCTTTTTTTTTTTTTTAACCAAAACATTTAAAATGGATTTATTTTATTTCATTTTTTTGGTTCTTTTAGTTGCTTTAAAAAGGCCTATTATGGTGAAAATTAGGTTTAAGACTATTAATGCCTTAACACAGTGTTGCACAGTATTAACATTCTGCAGTCTCCTCCAGTACTACTGGCACAGTTAGAATGCAAAATTTACACTCAAATAGAAGGAAAAACTATTTATCTTTGCTCAAACCAAATTTGTCTAATTAGCACCTTTTTAATAAAATTAAACTCCCCTAAGGAATGATTTATTTGTCTTTTACCATGTCTTGTTTCCCAGGGTATAGATATTAAGTTGCACATGTGAAAATGCTTTGCAATTTATTACAGTGGGGGGAAAAAAAAACAAGCTTTGAAATGCTAAATTTGAACATCGTAGTAATAATAGTAATAATAAAAATAATAATAATAATAATAGATCATAATAAATTTGTTGGAAAATTTGCTGAATTGGACCTAAAGTACAGAAAAAGGCCAAAGTTTAAACATTTAGAGCTGCAAAATTTCAGATTCCTGTGCGTCTGATGTTTCAAGATCGGTTTAATGCCACTTTCACAACAAGCTGTTTGTAAGCACTGTGAGGAGAAGAGAGCATGACTTCATGATCTCACAAAATACAGCACCTGCACTTCAACAAATGTCATCAGAATTACAAGCGGCATCATGTGCTGTGGTCAGACGAACGCTAAACTTTCACACCACCAGTACAAAAGGAGACGGCATGAAAGCATAGGCAGCCGATACAAACTGTTAAATATGTTGATGGCTCACTCATGCTGTGTAGATGTTTTTGCTTGTACCTGAATTCTACAAAATACAAATACAAAAGTTTATTAACCCCAAAAGGTTCAGACTTAACAACATAAAAAACTGGCCCAGTTTGTTTCTATTTAACGTAGGTAATTACAGTCATGCCAATATTCAGGACAGCAACGTTTGCGAGAGTGATATTGGTTTTATATAGTAATAATTGCAAATCATACAATGATTTGTACATTAATGTGGAACTTGGTTCAGCTAAAGCCAGTATAAATTTTGGGGAAACTGTATTCATGACAAATGTCACTAACACTACTGTTTCGAAACAGGAAGTAGGATTTAATAACCACTCTTAGAATCAAATTAGCGTATCAGAAATGTGTTGTGTAATTACATTTATACTTACTATGGTCTTTATTAGTGGTGTTTCCTTCTGTATTCTCATTTATAACCCATTTCCGGTTGTACCTTAAACACCTGTGGTTCAGGCTGTTTAAACAAACCCCGCTCTCCTCCGACAATGTATTTGAAGGACCAGCAATGCTCTTCAAATGTTCCTTGGCGGTGGGAGGAAGCAGGTGAAAAAATAGAAGTGTGCTGAACTTTTAACCCAAGGAGCAGACTTGTTGACTGAAGTTGTGTCCTGGGGTCAGCCTTCACTCAGCACTAACTTTTAAGATGAGCCAGCATGTGCGAGATGCCCCTTGGGGGTGGCGTCCAGCCTCCTTTGAGGCTTCTGCTTCATGCTGTGCTGTTTTCTTTTTAGCCATTGCCGCTGGCTTCCTGCTTGGGGTGACCCTTGGGCTTGTGCAAATGAACGATGCACACTTGACAAACACCTTTCTGACATAAACTTCAAAAGGATTGAGAGGGAATTATGGGTTGTGATACTCACCTATACCTCACTTACCAACCCTGGCATTCTGGAATGTTCACACGAACAACCACAAAAAAAAATAAAATGGTAATCACATAGCTATGTGACTAACTCTTGCGTACTGCGGTTTTAAAATGCAATTTGTCAGTATGACTAACACATTTTTGATCAGTGGCCAATGGTAACATGCTTAACAATTACAAAGTCAAATAGACTAATAAATAGAGGGCCAGCTGACATAACATGGTGTCCAAGATGAAAGACAAGAATAAAAGATGGTGGATATTTTCCACATTCCTTAACACCAAGGGCCACATGTAAGAGAAGAACTTTATTCTGCTACAAAGCCAAAGCTCTGACCTCTAAACACATATCACTGAGTTGACACCATCCGTCTTCATTTACATTTGCGGCACAAACTGTTACCATACAAAAGTACACACTATAAATGAGGACCGTCTCTTTAATCTGATCCCCGGCACGGACTTCAGACGAACGTAGCATTCGCGGCTTTTAATATCAAAGCCCGGTTCAACCAACTGTCCTTTGCTGCTGCTCTAACTTGCGTTTCAGCATGTTGTAGTTTTCCTTGGTCCCTGGAGCACTAGGATCCAGTTTTAAAGCAAGCTCATAATGCCTCTTAGCCAAGTCCAGCTTCCCCCAGCGGTGGTACAGAACAGCTGCAACAGCACAAAATACACAGTCCCTTAATACCAGAAACATTACAATAATCCATCATTAGCCTCCTTTATGTCTGGACAACTGATCAGTGGTATCCAGCTTTGTTCATCGATTTATGCCAGTAGCAAACAGAACAAACAAAGGAGAGAAAAAGACTTCTAAAGACAATATCTTGCAGAGATGAACCCTGATACATTTCTACAGAAATGAAAAAAACCTACCAAGATTGCCATGGCAACTGGCAGCATTGGGATTGATCTTCAGTGCATTTAGGAAGAAACCTTCTGACTCCTAAAGAGAAAATGAACTTGCAGTAATGGTATGTTTGCCATAGCTAGTTTTTGAACTAGTAAGATGACGTTTATTTTTCTTTATTAGGAAATGGTTTGAATGCGGTCTTTGCTCGAACTGCACACAAAATGAAGCAGGTACATACCTTGTATTTTTGCTGCTTCCCCAGCACATTGGCTAATGAAAACATGATTGTGTGGTCCTTAGGTAATATCTTCAAAGCCTCTTTTCCGACCATCTCTGCTTGAACCAAATTGCCTACAATTAAAATAGAAAAATAACGAGGTAGCGTTAATTAAGAGACATCAAACTTATCAAGACATACCATAAGTCTTAAATATACAAGCAGCCTTGTTTTAGTGTCAATAAACACCCATGATTGAATTATTTTGGGGATTAGTTTAAAAATGGGCTGGCAATTAAGAAAATTTTGTACTATTGCTGCCTCAAGAGGAGCCCTGCATTTGTGTCAGTAATGTACAGGCGAGTTTTTCCCCTCCAATTGGTTTAGTTTTCTAATTAGGGTTCAACACAAGGACTACTGACTTATTGATCTGGGTGTCAAAACTCGCTTTGACCAGAGTCAAGAGAGTCACAGTTCCCATTACACTGGCAGCCCCTTAAACTAATTCGGGAGCAGCAGACGTTCTCCTCCGCCACAGGAGCCTGAACATGACTCATGCTTTGCACTCGGGCGTGTCAAATCACTTCCAGTGTTTCGGTAGTTTATGTTGTGGGACCTTATGATAAAATGAGGCTCAGAAATGCAGAGGAGGCTGTTCTTAGTGCCAGGATATATTTTTTTTCTTTTTTTGGCAGGAAATGTGCACAAGATAGCCAAAGCACTCTGGTGGATATCAACCAGAAGTGTGTGATTAAAGGGTTCTGTTTGAAAAACAGCATTGTTGAATTGGCTTTTAAAATAGTCCACATATATTTCAGAAATATTTCATGCATTGATGATTACTGCCATTCTTGTGTTTATTACACCTGGGTGTTACATCTTTGGTACTTGATTCTGATATCATATATCTCCACAATTTATTTATTAATAAATTAAGTACTGTGCATAAACATTACACACATTTAGAAAAAAAGGACTATCTAAAATAATGCATGAGGAGTAAGTTAAATGATAATAGTGGGTTATATAAGAGCACTAGACAATAGTTAATTGAGTTAACCACCTTGCCTGTTACCAGATAAAACGCAAAATGTAAGGAAGAAAAACTAATTGGTTTAAAGGGTGGACTAATTATATGAGAGGACCCCATGTGTCTGAGTGCACCTGACACTCAGAATCTGTAGAATGAGGCTTCGCACCTCACACACTAAGGATGACCCCCCACTGTGGGGTCAAAGGTATCTCTAATAAGAATATTCACTCAGGATTAGTTCCTGACACTCTCCATCCTCAAGTGACGATGCTCGGCTACTTTACCTCTGTGGAACAATGTTTACATGCATACAACTATAAATATAATCATTGCTTCAGATGAAGTGTTTTGATAATGTAGTTCACATTTCATGGCAAGAGCATAATTAATCTAATATTTCATTTCACATGAATCCACACACCACATCTAAGATACAGGCCTAGATGTTCTGATTGCTGTGCATGCATAAACACAAGGCATAATTATAGATCCTTGGTATTATTCTGATCCTCAGTGCTGGCAAGGAACAGTGCAATTGCACAGAGCATGAGGATTAGAATGAATGCATTATAGGGAAGTATAATTGGGTGACAGCTATTCGGATTTCAACCCTTCTCATGACCTTTAAAAAAATAAATGAATTGTGCACTGGTAAAATTATCAAAGTGACATTTTTGTAATGATATTAGTTCATCTACAGTACAGACTACACGTGTGTCTATTTATATATAATGCCTCTTTATAATTTATCACCTGGTATCTCAGTGATATTTGTGCCACTATTGCATATTTGCTATTAAACAATACTCACAACAAACAAGTAGATGATAGCAGTCATTGCTATTTGGACCTTACCGGTGTTATCTAGTAGTATAACCATGTTATTCCATGCCAGGCTGTGATCAGGCTTCAGCATTGTAGCATTCCTCCAAGCGTTTAGAGCATCCACGTGGCGACTCTGATCTGCGTACTGTAAACAAATAACCAATTTAAGCTATTGGAAATTGTGTCCGAAAGTTATTTCCTTCTCAATACAACTTTACTAAAAAAACTAAATTGGTTTTTTTCCCCCCATTAAAAAAAAAAAAATCACAACACTTACCAGTCTGCCCAAATTGTAGTAGCAATCTGGATACTTCTTCCTGAATTTAATAGCATTCCAGTAGCTTTTCTCGGCCTCTTCAAACTTCTTCAAGCTGTTCTGAACAATTCCAAGATTCATCCAGGCAGCAGCAAAATCCGGCCTCCAGAAAGTTAAGAAGATGAGGAAAGAGGCACCAAACATTACCACCATTTTCAAACAAATCGCTGCAAGTTACATTGGATTTTAACACTCTTTTGCTCACATACTGGATAAAAACAGCTGTAGAGAGCATGTCTTCTGCTTCCTGCAGCTCGTTCCTCTCTTTCAGTATGTTTCCCAGATTGTTCATGGCATGAACATATTTCGGGTGCAACCTAGAAGAAACAGTGTAAATATAGACAGACTGTTGAAAAGTTGTGTTTATCACATTGTATTAGCGACATCAGCACTTTCCCATTTAAAGTGCTGAATGTTACAAAGGCCTTGTTTGCTGGCTGCACTAATAAAATAGATTTCTCAGCACGTACCTCACAGCTTCCCTGTAGTACTTGATTGCAGCACTCTGGTTGCCTCGGTCAGCGAGGTTTTTGCCAACATTATAATGAACCTGCAGAAGGAAGGAGGAGAGCCAGAAAAGGTCATTGGCTTTATTGTTCAAACACTGTTGTGTTTCAAATTATTTGGCCTTTATTTTTTTTTACAATCCCAAATACAACATGCCATTTTTGATGGCTAAACACAGCAGCCTCCCTTTGTATGCTAGTGAAGGGTTGATGAACGAAAAGCCAGGTACAAAAAGAAATCCTTGAACATGGTCTTACCTTAGCATTAAGTGGGCAGACTGACAAGGCACTGGTGAAGAGGCTCTGCTCAGACCTCCACTGCTGACTGCGCAAGGCGCAGCGTGCCACATTGACACCCAGCAGGGCCAACATGGCCGCCCGCAGCAACTTCTGCAGGTGGGTGTTTGGGATGGATCAGACAAGCACATCACAAAAAAAACACATTAAACAAGACTGTATGGTGCCAAGAGCCTGAACTAAAAGCAAAATTAGTTACAATAAAAGTACTGCCTGAGGCTGAAGATTAGGAAAGGGGAGAGAGAAATGTCGCAGGCCATGACGCCTACCTTGGGCCTTCTCCAGCGGCAACAGCAGTAAGCCACTGCGTAGGCCAGGATAAGGCAATAACCAGCAGTGGAGAGGTACAGTACCCGCTCAGCTATCACGAAGCCAACACGGAAGAACAGATTACTGGCTGGCAGAAAGGGGATGACCAGCAGCACCAAACCAAACGTCAGAATCCTGACACCAAACACAAACACAGAGGTCGTCTTGAGATCGGGTTGTACAAATACCACTTTTTTTCCGTCTGCCTAAATGAGCCGTTTTATGGCTTTTAAAAGAAGCACATTTTCATTGTGTTTGGTAGGGCTAAGCCAAGGCACAGCGTTATCTCTATGTTCTGCAGCTCACCTAGGGGAAACATTTTGATCAATAATTCAGGAAAGCAATTTAATGTGTTCTTGCTGCTCTCTAGCTACTTTGCATTACCATACAAATAATATCATGAAGCATGATCTTTGCATCAGAGAGTACTTTAAATTTATTTAACACAGAGTGAACACTTTAATAAATATGCCACAACGTGTTTACTGAAATGTTTGCGCTATCGCAACTCAAATAACCCCCCACCAAACAATCCATTTAACCAAAGCATGTGTAGTAGAAGCTCAAACTGCATTTCCACCCACTGAGTGAGTGGAAAATGCTGTTTAGAGATTGTACGATTCTCACCTTCTCTCACTGCTGTCTGGGGAACACAGAGCTTGCCTTATCAAGCCAATCAAGCAGGCCCACAGCAGCAGCAGCCAGACGATTCTCCAGTCACCGGCTGATTTAATAAGAGGTACACAGCCCATTGACCAATCAAAACACAGCCACCAGGGACACAGCAGCAGCCATGCATTCAAGGAGTAGTAGTAATTATAGTTCACAATCTGCCAATCAAAGGGAACAGGAGGTGTTCAACATCAAAAGCACAGCAAACAAGAGGAACATGGGAAAAATAAATAAGATCTTTCAAGATACTGTGCTAGAAAGATAAAACAAATGACGATTCGGTACAAGGAGCAGAAGAGGATGGTCACTGCTACATTGATGACAAATAATCTACTGGAATTTAAAATCCAGTACACACACACACACACAACAAAGAGGAATACACAAAATAATAATTACGAATAAATAAAAAAAAGTTACCCTAAAAAAAACATTCTCGGCAAAGGATGCTGGGTTGTCTACTTCAGTGAAGGTTGGAGGTCCTGTACCCATAATCCTCCACCTTGCAAACAAAAGCAAAGAACCTCCCAAAAGCAGCAGGGCCAGTCTGATCAGCAGTCCATTTCTGACCTTCTCAATAACCTGAACAGAAGTTGGGGGGGGGACATTAACCCAGACAGCCGTTATTCCATCAGTATCTAAGTCTACATGTTGTGTATGAGAAGTACTCTGACATCTACAGTTCTTTTTGCCGCAAGAAGTCTACGAGTCAGGTCATAGATGTTCACGTTGCAGATCACGAGGATGTCGAACGAAGCATTCACTCCCTAAAGAAAAAAAAAAAGTCATTACAAATAATTTCCCATACTCTGCTTTTATACTGCATATAAAATAAGCATGAATGTATAAATGCCTGTTTTTATACATACCAAAACTGTAATTCCTTGCTCTTTACATAGCATAGCCACAGCACAGAACGAAAGGCTGACCATTATCCATGACAATGAAAACTTTTCAGTCTTGTCACCAGCTAAACACAGACAAATACAACCACCACAATACATGACGTTATGGAATGAGTGAAAAAAAACAAATAAAGCATTAGTGACATCACTATTTCACTCACTCTGAAATGCTCTGCAGTACGAAAGGAAGGAGAGTTGGAAAAACAGGGCGCACAAGAGGTCTGCCCGACCCACGATGCCAGCCACCTATGGCAAACACAGAGCACAGTATTACACATTAAAGAGACTCTAAACTCTACTAGCCGTTTAAGAAACTTCTTTGTATGAGAACTTTCTGTGGTTCATTATATAACACACACAGCCATTTAACTAGTGATAAATGCTTTTGCAAAAGGGCAGTAATTTCAGCAGCAGCCAAACATTTTACAACCAGCTAAATTGGCTTTTGTTTGTACAGTGGTTTAAACTTCCGCTGCCCTCTGGCCTGTGAAATTGCTTGCATTTCTGGAGGTGCCAAGTTAATGACGAAGGCAGGAGGCCCCCTCATTAGAGAGTTACGGTTGGCCCTGGCTGGAGTTCTGGGGCAATGGCTGCAAATCCTTTGATAAATCCAGTAGGCCAAAGTCAGTGGTCTTTCTAAAGCTCCCCTACCGTGTCCTGCACTAGTCTCTCTGTACCTGATTAAAGAAGCCAGGCAGTGCAGTAACCCATGCCTCAACGGCCAGTTCAATCACTATCCGATACATCTTTGGCAGGTTAAAGCAACTATTGTGCAGCCATTAGCAGAGCTGATCGACCCCAAAACACACCTTAGAAATGCACACCAACCGAGTGGGCTTCTTTAATGTATTTTTTTATACACTGTCCAGGCTGTGGTGCTATTGTATGTTTGTTTACTGGAAGTGCTGGCCTGCTGAGTCACATGTTCTTGTATACTTACACTTTCTGTGTGAACTGGGTGCGCAGCAAACAACAACGCAGCCAAGACAGATGTCTTCGGAAGATGCACAAGTCTCTTAGCTTTCCCGTCGCAGTCCAAACCAACAATTAATATCGTGAAGACATCGATCATTAATGCCGAGATAACACAGTGGAGGCAGATATTGAGCACATGGAAGCCCACCGGATGCAGCCCACCAGCCAAGAGGTAGTTAATCCTGCAGACAGCATTTTAATGTCAATACAGCACATGTCCACATCACAATAATAAGCACAGATCTGATCATGTTTCCAGGTGCAAGCCTTTCTGCAAGTGTGCAATATGGATGTTTTTATTACAGAGGAATTACAATAAATAATGTATAAACAGTATGTTTCCTTTATCTTTTTTCTGGACAGTAGAAGACTAACAATTCACTCACTCAAACAGATGGAAAACTCTGTAGCTTTATTTATTCTAATTCAGTATCTATCTATCTATCTATCTATCTATCTATCTATCTATCTATCTATCTATCTATCTATCTATCTATCTATCTATCTATCTATTTTTTTTTTTTTACATTTTATTAGGTGATAACGCTGATCACCTAATCAACCCTGAAATTTGTTTACACTTACAAATAATCTTATGAGACAAAACACACTCATTCTTTTGCATTCTGTCCATGGCTTCCTTCAGTATTATTGTCTATATTTTAGATGAGCAAAGGCACTGAAACACACCATGCTACACTGCTCACTGCTTCTGAAGCACACCATGTTACACTGCTCACTGCTTCTGAAACACACCATGCTACACTGCTCACTGCTTCTGAAACACACCATGTTACACTGCTCACTGCTTCTGAAACACACCATGCTACACTGCTCACTGCTTCTGAAACACACCATGCTACACTGCTCACTGCTTCTGAAACACACCATGCTACACTGCTCACTGCTTCTGAAACACACCATGTTACACTGCTCACTGCTTCTGAAACACACCATGCTACACTGCTCACTGCTTCTGAAACACACCATGTTACACTGCTCACTGCTTCTGAAACACACCATGCTACACTGCTCACTGCTTCTGAAACACACCATGCTACACTGCTCACTGCTTCTGAAACACACCATGCTACACTGCTCACTGCTTCTGAAACACACCATGTTACACTGCTCACTGCTTCTGAAACACACCATGCTACACTGCTCACTGCTTCTGAAACACACCATGCTACACTGCTCACTGCTTCTGAAACACACCATGCTACACTGCTCACTGCTTCTGAAACACACCATGCTACACTGCTCACTGCTTCTGAAACACACCATGCTACACTGCTCACTGCTTCTGAAACACACCATGCTACACTGCTCACTGCTTCTGAAACACACCATGTTATAGCGCTACCGAAACACACCATGTTACACTGCTTCTGAAACACACCATGCTACACTGCTCACTGCTTCTGAAACACACCATGTTATAGCACTACCGAAACACACCATGTTACACTGCTTCTGAAACACACCATGCTACACTGCTCACTGCTTCTGAAACTCACCATGCTACACTGCTCACTGCTTCTGAAACACACCATGCTACACTGCTCACTGCTTCTGAAACACACCATGTTATAGCGCTACCGAAACACACCAGGTTACACTGCTTCTGAAACACACCATGCTACACTGCTCACTGCTTCTGAAACTCACCATGCTACACTGCTCACTGCTTCTGAAACACACCATGCTACACTGCTCACTGCTTCTGAAACACACCATGTTATAGCGCTACCGAAACACACCATGTTACACTGCTTCTGAAACACACCATGCTACACTGCTCACTGCTTCTGAAACTCACCATGCTGCACTGCTCACTGCTTCTGAAACACACCATGCTACACTGCTCACTGCTTCTGAAACACACCATGTTATAGTGCTACCGAAACACACCATGTTACACTGCTTCTGAAACACGCCATGCTACACTGCTCACTGCTTCTGAAACACACCATGTTATAGCACTACCGAAACACACCATGTTACACTGCTTCTGAAACACACCATGCTACACTGCTCACTGCTTCTGAAACACACCATGCTACACTGCTCACTGCTTCTGAAACACACCATGTTATAGCGCTACCGAAACACACCATGTTACACTGCTTCTGAAACACACCATGTTACACTGCTTCTGAAACACACCATGTTACACTGCTTCTAAAACGCACAGTGTTTTAGCGCTTCTGAAACGCACAGTGTTATAGCGCTTCTGAAACGCACAGTGTTATAGCGCTTCTGAAACGCACAGTGTTATAGCGCTTCTGAAACGCACAGTGTTATAGCGTTTCTGAAACGCACAGTGTTATAGCGTTTCTGAAACGCACAGTGTTATAGCGTTTCTGAAACGCAGTGTTATAGCGTTTCTGAAACGCACAGTGTTATAGCGTTTCTGAAACGCACAGTGTTATAGCGCTTCTGAAACGCACAGTGTTATAGCGCTTCTGAAACGCACAGTGTTATAGCGCTTCTGAAACGCACAGTGTTATAGCGCTTCTGAAACGCACAGTGTTATAGCGCTTCTGAAACGCACAGTGTTATAGCGCTTCTGAAACGCACAGTGTTATAGCGCTTCTGAAACGCACAGTGTTATAGCGCTTCTGAAACGCACAGTGTTATAGCGCTTCTGAAACGCACAGTGTTATAGCGCTTCTGAAACGCACAGTGTTATAGCGCTTCTGAAACGCACAGTGTTATAGCGCTTCTGAAACGCACAGTGTTATAGCGCTTCTGAAACGCACAGTGTTATAGCGCTTCTGAAACGCACAGTGTTATAGCGCTTCTGAAACGCACAGTGTTATAGCGCTTCTGAAACGCACAGTGTTATAGCGCTTCTGAAACGCACAGTGTTATAGCGCTTCTGAAACGCACAGTGTTATAGCGCTTCTGAAACGCACAGTGTTATAGCGCTTCTGAAACGCACAGTGTTATAGCGCTTCTGAAACGCACAGTGTTATAGCGCTTCTGAAACGCACAGTGTTATAGCGCTTCTGAAACGCACAGTGTTATAGCGCTTCTGAAACGCACAGTGTTATAGCGCTTCTGAAACGCACAGTGTTATAGCGCTTCTGAAACGCACAGTGTTATAGCGCTTCTGAAACGCACAGTGTTATAGCGCTTCTGAAACGCACAGTGTTATAGCGATTCTGAAACGCACAGTGTTATAGCGATTCTGAAACACACAATGTTATAGCGATTCTGAAACACACAATGTTATAGCAATGTTATAGTTTGGTGTGTAGTTCATATACATCAAACTGGCATTTGTGGAATTTTTGTTGACTTTGTCCATATGAACCTTGCAAACGCTGCATAAGGAAGCAGTCAAATGAGCCATTATCCATAACATATGCAAAACAGTGTCAGCCTCATTAACAGCAGGAGACAAGACCTAGACTAAATAACCCTTGCATAGAAATGCATTGTAGCAGAGTTCAAATGGCAAAGCCAATAGAGAAATTAGCAGAAATTTACATGAGAAAAGACAATATATGCAGCATCCCAATTTAATACCAATTATTGCTTCTTCCATGAAGGAAGTACTTGAGGCCACCTCTTCTGATTTCCTACTGAGAACAAAATTGCACTTCCATCCATTCATCTTTAAATTATGCAAGGTCATTTAAAACTATTTCATATAAGCAGGCTGGCCAGTAATGTTATGTTAATGATCAGGTCACTCAATGTCAATGCTATGGTGAGGAAGGATTTACAACCCGTGCAGAGAAGAAGTCCAGGTGAGTTTACCTAAAGGTGAGAACAGTCAGTGGCCGGTAGGATTTGTGGCTGGAGTTACTGCTCAGGTTGCTTCCCCAGAAGTCATTTTTCCAGATGTTACTCAGAGGAGTGGCTGGATTTAGGTCCTGGAATAAATTTTAAATGGCACAGTTGTTGGACACCATGAACATAAAATATAAAAAATATACAGAAATTGTTTGAAATTTTTTTTTTTGTTTCCTAATTCTACACAGACCGGATAGGACACCCCTTAATTGTGCTTGAATTTGAACTTGTTGAATTTGAATACCTTGTTATTGATTATAGCTTCTGAATCATCAAAGACAAAGTCTGCATTGTAGCTGTTTATGAAGCAGATCAGAGCCACTGAAGCCACTAGGAGGCGGGACTGCAGAGCTCGGATCTTTGGCCAGGGGATGTGTTGGTCCCAGTTTGGTTCACACAACGCCATTGTACCTGCCACTGCTGCTCCCGCTGTCTCGCCATCTACTTACCGCACACACTGAACACACAGGGATCAACATTCACATACTTTACACACACAGTTTGTGCAGCAATGAATCCTAAAAACATATGCAATATATCTTTATACAATATATGAAATATTTTGAAAACTGATTCAGGTCGGTTCTGTATTTAAATTGTTCCTCTGAGAAGTTACTGCTGGTGTCTTATACTAATATTACAGCGGGACATGATTTGCACACTTACAACTGCATTGAAAAAAATTAATTATTGCTATTTATTTATTTTGGTTTTTTTTACAGAATGCAACGCAGACATATGTCTCACTATGATCAGGATCTATATGATGACATGTATGATGCCATTAATAGAGGACAGTTGTATCAGCATGGACACTGAAGCTGGAGAAAACAGGGAGCTGGAATTCCCATGATACAGCACATCTGGAGCAGACAGGGTTAAAGGTCTTGCTCAAGGGCCCAGAGTGGCAGCTTGGCTTTTCCAAAAGTCTGTGCATTACTTTAAATTACACAAGAGATGATGTGCATGGATTGTGTGATGCATTAAGCAATGCACGTTGCAGTGTGTGTGTGTGTGTGTGTGTGTGTGTGTGTGTGTGTGTGTGTGTGTGTGTGTGTGCTTAGAGACACGCCTACCTCTACATGTCTCAGCACACAGATGTACACTTGGAAAGCTGAGCTCGCGCTACACACCCTGGTGACGTTTTAGCTGTACACAAATCCTACAGCACAACTCAGTCCCATAACGCTGCACGTTTACAAAATACATTCAGCTTCTCCACACGAGCTCAACACTTTCTGTACCAGAGATACACACTCATACGGAGCCGGTGCACGTGCAAAATTCAGCAGTCTAACCGTTTATCTATAGGAAGAGCACACGCGAAGCAAATACACCAACACTGCGTCCATGTCTGAGGCCGAATTCAATCCTATCGTTCCTGTAACGCACTCGTTAGGGAGAACAAACCAGGAATCTCAAATCCATTCAAGTGCACTTACATAGAAAACGCTGGGCCATTTGAAACACAACCGGGTCCATTCTCGCGCATGCGCAAAAGGTATGAGCTCCCTACAATGGATCCTTACGTGGCTGAAGTGTAGCCTTATTCTTTGCAACAACAAAAAAATCACTGTTTTAGTTTTTATTTTGAAATATTTATATAAAAGACATATTCATTAAATTACTTTGTCTAGCTGCAAATGCTGCAAAATAATTCACCGCGAAAATGACAGCCTGTAAAATGTCAAATATATAGTGATATGTATTTATTTTATCTATTATATCCATTTGGAAGATTACAATAAACCAGATGCACCAGATCAATCCATCTGTATGCATTTTACATCTTGCACATGTTACATTTCGCTAATTTAAAGCATTTCTAAAAAGATCTGAAACAGTACAGCTACAGGCTTTAAATAAGTAATATTTTCTCATAATAGGTTTAATTATTTTATATTTGGTTTATTGTAATAACTTTCTTTCGGCTTCGCCCATTAGGGGGCGCCACAGCGGATCAGCCGCATGATTTTTACACTGGATGCCATACTATACTATTTGGATATACTAAATAAACACGCCTTTATTCAACGGATTATCATCATGCGTTCACACCTAGGCATTAAGTGGTGTCCTACCAGAATCAATCCACCTCTTACCATCATTATGACACCACAACTATATAAATCATTAATATTACAAAGAAACGCAGTATAACAGAGCGTCGCATCACAGACAGGTATCTCATGCAGTGAGAATGAATGCCATTACTAAAGCAAAAAATCACAATGAACCCAATTCAACAAGCCTCCTTTCACTGTAGCCACAGCTGCACCACATGCATATACAACCTCTAGCAGAAGCATCGATATTAACCTCATTTTTACATTTACATCTGCGGCATTTAGCAGACGTCCTTATCCAGAGCAACGTACAAAAGTGCTTTGAGGCTCTAATAATGAATAAATCTACACTGCTACGTCAGATTACAAACTTAATATAAATATAACTCTTGAATTCTACAAAGCAAACTTGGAAAGTGCTAATTTAAGTGTTTCAGGAAGAGGTAGGTCTTCAATCGTCGCTTGAAGAAAGTCAGGGACTCCGCTGTACAGACATCTAGGGGAAGTTCATTCCACCACCTCGGTGCCAGAACAGAAAAGAGCCTAGAAGTATACTTACCTCTCATTCTAAGAGAAGGTGGTACCAGTCGAGCAGTGCTGGAGGATCTCAGACAGAGTGGTGCAGTGCGAGGTGTGATGAGGTCTCTGAGGTAAGATGGTGCTGGTCCACTTTTGGCCTTGTAGGCAAGCATCAGTGTTTTGAATCTGATACGTGCATCTACTGGAAGCCAGTGGAGGGGGCGCAGCAGTGGGGTGGTGTGGGAGAACTTGGGCAGATTGAACACAAGTTGTGCAGCTGCGTTTTGGATCATTTTCAGTGGACTAATAACGTTTAGGGGAAGACCTGAGCAGAGAGTTGCAGTAGTCGAGTCTTGAAATGACAAGAGACTGAACAAGGGCAGCCTGTGTGGACAGAAATGGTCGAATCCTTTGGATGTTGTAGAGAAGAAATCGACAGGAGCATGCCACATTAGCAACATGTGGGAAGAAGGACAGTTCATTGTCCATAGTTACCCCAAGGTTACGAGCAGTGGCTGAAGGGGAGAGCAGAGAGTCATGAAGTGTTATTTGGAGATCTTGACCTGGAGATGAATCACCTGGGATGATCAGCAGTTCTGTTTTAGTTTGTAGGCACTCATCCATGAAGATATGCCGTTCAAGCATGCCGAGATCCAAGCGGAAGCTTTGGAATCTGATGGAGGGAAAGAAAAGTCATTTGAGGATATGACTTTACCAATGGAGTCGGTATAGAGCAGACCTGGGCAAACTACGGCCCACGGGCCACATCCAGCCCTTTGTACGTCCCTGTCCGGCCGTGAGGCCAATCATAAATTACAGAAATGCACCGAAAATTCGGCCACCGAACATTTTCGGCCGAAATACCTAAATCACCAAAACAACACGGCAGAAACACAATTGTAATGACGTTTTTTAATGAATAAAAAAGCGCAGCCAGCACATGGTTATCTGGATAAGAGCCAACATGTCTGCGGTGTGGACTTATTTCAATATCTCGGAGAAAGACCCAAGGATAGCGATTTGCAAAACATGCAATGCTGAAATTTCAAGAGGGGGTGTATCTGCAAAGAGTTTCTCCACGTCGGGTTTAATTTATAACCTGAAATCCAAATATCCCGATTGCCATTCTAAATTTGAGAAGAACGCGGCGCAGAAAAGTAAAGTCAATCCGAGCATGCGCACTCCGTCTGTAGCGGACGTTTTTGAAAAAAGGCAAGAAAGTTTTCCAGTGATGGTGCCAAGGCAAAAGGCATAACAAAAAATTAATGGAATTCATTGGCTTAGATCAGTGGTCTTGATCTTTGAAACATTCCCCGTGGATCCCAAAAATAATAATTATTATAATGTAATATTATTTATTACACGGCTCTTCTTGATGCTGTAGATTAGAACGCTCCATTCACTTAAATGGGCTTCCAAACGTTTGGTCAATTATTTTCCTTTAACAGACCCGTTGCTAATAATAATTGAATGCTGTCTGTCAATACTATGAATGGTAACAAATAAATAACAATAATTTATAATAATAAATAAAAAACTTTTGTAATTGATTTATTCTTTGAATTGTAATGCACTGATTTTATTGAGCTTAGTACACACTCATAGCCATAAATGCAATGGTTCTAATAATTGACAATCTTTTCTTTCAGTTATCGGTTTTGGCCTTGGTTTCCTCATTTTTGGTTTTTGGTTTCGGCCAAGAATTTTCATTTCGGTGCATCCCTAAAATATTATCATTGGTGTGGCCCTCTGACACAATTCAGGTTTCTCATGTGGCCCCTTGTAAAAATTAATTGCCCACCCCTGGTATAGAGGAAGGGAGGGGACCAAATACCGAGCCTTGTGGGACACCAGTGGTAAGTCTGCATGGGGCAGATGTGGATCCCCTCCATGTTACCTGGTATGAGCGACCTTCCAGGTAGGAAGCAAACCATTCCCATGCTGTTCGGATACCGAGGCTCTTGAATGTTGACCAAAGAGTCTTTTGGTTGACTGTGTCAAATGCTGCTGAAAGGTCCAGGAAGATAAGTACAGATGACAGCTTGGCTGACCGAGCAGCATGCAGTTTCTCAAAAACAGCCAAAAGGGCTGTATGTTTTCTGTGCATTTTTCTTTTTTGTACATTACAGTTTTCCTGGGGATTTGAAATGAAGGCAAATTGTGTGTTTTTGTGCAAATACTATAAAATAAAAAAATGCAAAAGTCTAAATGGTTCATGAAAACATTTAACAGCTGTTTTGAATCATTCTGGCTTACCTTTCCTGGTGATGTCCAGCTTTTCTTGAAACGTCCTTCTTGTAAATGTCCTTGTAAGTATTTCTGTAACCAAATCAATTTTCTCTGTTATTAAATAGACAAGAATATACTTGTGCAGTTTGCTAAATATGCGGGTTGAGAGCTCAGACTAGTGCGGTCTCATTAAAGACATGAAAATGCCGATTTGATGCCTTCTATAGGGCCTCGGAGTGGCCAAATCACAATCTGACTGGCTTAAGCAACAGCTTCAAGCCACGTGTATTTGAGCCAACAGGATGCCCGCAGTGCTCTTTTTTGAAGGCCTTACAGCAGTTTCCTTGACCCTGGAAACACGTGATGTGATGACTGAAATCTGATTGAATAGAAACTCTAACCTATAATGACACTCAGCTGCACTATTTGAAGGATAATGCGCTATGAAATGAAGAGAATTAGACTACTGGGAATAATTTAATACATATTCATGTACAAAAATATATTAAAACATACATCAGGGATTCAGATACAGTTTAGGGCAGCAGAGACGGCCCTGAAGGCTCGCCACTGTTTTTTTGCAATGTTGCTTCTTGAGCAAATAACCTTTGCTATCTTTGCTATCTAAACATTTTTCTATACAGGTTCTTTCTTGTCTATCTCTTGTGCAGTACTGTGTCATTGTAAGATATCACACAACTCTCCTCACTTCTGAATAAATCACACAGGCTAAGATACTTATGTGCATTATGGCAGGACTACACTGATATGTTTCTGATGAGCATGTTGATCCCTATACCAGATTTTCCCTATCATCTAAACTGCTGACACATCAGTAATGCTGCATCAATGTAGCTGCCCTGTCTGCTGCACAAATACCAGTCAAACCCATCCCCATCCTGTGGCCAGGACTGCATTCAGCTCCTGAGCCTGGAGTCTAATCTGTCTGACATCACAGAGATTAACAGTGGCCGTCTGATTCCTGGTACAAACATTTCATCATGACACTTTACTTCATCAATGGGGCTTTCAGCAGTCTGTCAAATGGTACCCTTGTTTTACTTCCAGCTTCAATGAAACATTGTAGGAGCTGTAAAAAGACAAAGTCCTCTGTATTTCTGATTTTATTCAGGGGTGATACTTGCCTAGAGCTGATAAAGCACCAGTGTCACCTCAAGTGCCAGTGGAATAACTTTAAGAAGGCTAGAGAGAAGGAAAGGCTGTCTATCTTCCAGCACTGAATTCGCATGATTCTGGAGAGGTAGGGGCTCTCTGTCTTTCTTTTTATCATGCCTTCCTGCTGTTTCGTGTTCATGTTACGATTTAGCAGTAATAAAGAAATATGCTATGGCATAGTGGCTGCTGAATCTCACTGAGCAAATGCTGTGCAGAATAATATACAATCTCTTCATGCTTAATGAACTGTTCTTGTTCAGTCGTATCACGGTCAGTCATGCTCCGAACAGTTAGTCACCAAATTTAATATTGTAATATGAATTCTGTATCACACACAAGATTATATGGATGCACATAATATTTATAGCTAAATTAATTTGCGAATTTTGCATTACCACTGGTTAGGGAAACATTTGTGCAGCTTATTAAAATAAACCCAGCCAGTCCTCCTGCACTTCTTGAACAATTTATTTGATTAAGGAATAATTCATAATGTTTTAGAATAACTAGGGGTCATGTATGCACTATTATTATAACAGCGAAATCTGTAAAAAAATATTCAATATTAGTGTCTGTTGTATATTGTCCTATTTTATATATAATATGACAAAGGCTGGCTGAAACCTAAACCTGGTATAATATTATGGCTTTTATCTTGAAAAGCGTAGGAATTATTATAAGAAATGTTTTTTCCCCAGCACACACTGTCCCTATTACCAAAGGTGTTACGCCACATATTACTGGTGACCTTCTCAGAAAGTTCAGGTCTTGTTAAGGAGCTCACATACTGCAAAGAGTCGAAGGTGGTGATGCTATTATATAACACTGGCAAAGGAAAAATAAAAATATCCAAAGGTTAACTAACCCAAATTCACATTCGAGTAAATTAATGACTGCGTGTCAGCGTCTATTCTGTGATATTCAGAGTGAACATTTTCATTTCCATAGGTCGAGAGCTGTTCATTCAAGACCATATTATTCCTTATTGACTCTCTCTATATAGCTGAGCTTTGGGAAGAAAATGTAAAAATATTAATAAAATTTACGTTTGGCAGTTGTATCAAAGTGCATATAACAAAATTATAAAAATAAATTAATATAAAACACAAGGAAAGACATATTTCTCCAAACGAACCAACCGATATTATGCTCTAAATCAAGTTTTTTCTAATTTCAAATCATAAATAATACGAATATATTAGTTTTCAAACATGATAATTTTGGTTCCAGTGACAAAGTGACACAAAGGATAAACAGACAAGTTGCGTTTCGCAAAATGAAATAATATGATGAGGGCAAAAAATGCCTCATCTGTACCTAATGAACTCATTTTCATGTTGCTTGGGGATCTTCAACTCAGCACATCTTAATTGTTTGTGCAATTTTTATCTACTTAATGTGCTCTACAGGGGCACCTCATTTTATGCCGAAGAAGGGTCTCTGTTCAGCAAACATTATGTGTTGCATGCAATTTTCGTTGCACCTTGTGAATGTGTTAATAAGTGTATGTGATTCGGTTAATTGCAGCACGGAGAAGCATTTTAACCCGAGTGTCCGCTGTGCTGTTGCCATTGCTAAAGGATGGAGAATATTATTGGTTTCATTGGCTTGTTTTGGGATTTGCTGAGCCACCTTGGATGAATACCTTCCCATACTGCCTGGGTGTATCTAGCTGACGAAGCTTAAAACCTATTTTGGTGATGAGGGCATGTGGGTTTAGGTCTCTTTCCCCTTCCTGCAGTACTGAGCCACTAAACACAGCCATTAGGGAGATTTTCTATTTTAGTGGAGCAATGACAGGTGAAATGAAGCACAAAATCATAAAATCTGATAGCAGCCCCTTATTTCTTTTAATGACACAAACAGGGACACTAGAAATACACACAGATTATCTTGATTGTATTTAGGCTATTCAAAGTCATTTTGCACAGAGGTTTGTTTGTCACATGATGTCTCCTCATGCCATTTTTGTTATGCCATTTGAGCTCAGCCGCACATGTGCTATTAAATCATGTGAAATCAATGTCTATCACTCTGTGTGGGATCAAACAACGTTACACCCCCTTGTCCTCTGATGACTGGTGTGTCACTTTGCATTTGGACCACTAGAACGGCCACTGGTGTGGAGAGAGTCGGCACCTCATTAACAGCTCTCTCCCCGAGCGTAACAGAGAGCTGAACACTACAGCCGGCAGATATGAAATCCATACTTCATGCATTTTGCATGAGGGGGCAATGATCAGTGGCTGCACGCCAATTGTTTCTGTCTTTTTTGTGCACAGGGTATTTACTGATGGAATTACTGATAAATGGAACCAATTGAGAAAAAAGCAATATTGTCAGAAAAATCAAGGCTGGGGAATTAAAGACACAGGAATGATTTTATTCTTAAATGCCCCGAATTTCTACCTCTGCTTTAGAATCAAAATATACATCAACATTATGTGTAATATGAACAAAACCATTGATTATATATTAAAATAGTTTCAGGTGATTGAAACTGAAACAGTCCAATACTTAAAAAAAGTAAAAAACTGCAGTGATATATATAGAATAGGGTTAGGGTTAGAGATGGTTCATTGCATTGTTAATTTTTGATTTCTTTATTGATTTCTTGCATTTTTGTAATAAATAATTGTTTTTAACGTCTATATGTGGTAAGAAAACTTTTTTCGCCAAAAACTTACGACTACCACTGTGACCATATTTATTACATAATTCAATTATGTTTAGAAAACCATAAACTTTTTTAATTGCTTTTGACAGATATTATCAGAAGTGTGCGTGGACACATTGGAAATGGCCGTGTGTCAAAAACCTCTCTGCTTGGAGCGGCTGGAGTCGGACACAAGTGTCTTCTCAGCCAGTCTGGATCACTACGACCTACAGGATAATACAGAGGAGCTGGATGTGGACAAGTGTGATGCCAAACTGCAGGGTCTGTTCTTTTATCTCTGATTACACAAAACATTACTTTTCATGCGGGATAAATGCTAACTATACTACCTTTAAATAATAAATTATACACTAAGTCTTCATATATAATATATCACATGTAAATGTCATCCTTTACCATATTTAAAAGTGGCATAAATTAAATTCCAGCATTTCTAATCTACCTGATGCTTAAATTCTATGACTGAATAATTTGTGTTATCAGTATAATATTTTAGTAATACTACCATTGAAGCTATGTATAATGCACTACAACTGTACTTACACAATATAAAGCATACACAATATACTATAATGCATGGTGTATGCTATATAAATGCTTTCTAAGTAGTTATTGTTACATGCATTACATTTATAGTATGAGTATACTGTATATCTGTTGTGTCCATAAGAAGACTGTAAACACTAATGTTGCAAATTGGGAATAAAACACGATTTATATGTTTTTGCATACATTTCAATAGCAGTACACTGTCAAAAGTGAAATGTTTTCTTCCTTTATTGTAGCACTTTACTGGTTCCCTGGTGGTCTAGTGGTTAAGATGCAGCGCTCTCACCGCTGCGACCAGGGTTCGATCCCCGGTCAGGGAACCATCCCCAGCCACTCTTAGTGCCGGTCCCAAGCCCGGATAAATTGGGGAGGATTGCGTTAGGAAGGGCATCCAGCGTAAAACATGTGCCAAATCAAACGTGCGGAGGATCCGCTGTGGCGACCCCTAACGGGAGAAGCCGAAAGAAAGTTTTATTGTAGCACTTTACTAGTGCAAACAGTGATATATTTAGTTTTATTTAATTTAGAGTCTGTAATTTTATTTTCTCAATGGTTAAGGCATTGGGTTACTGATCGGAAGGTTCAGGGGTTCAAGCCCGGGTATCGCCAAGCTGCCACTTGTGGGGCCCTTGAGCAGAACACCTTAACCCTCTGGGCTCCGGGGGTGCAGTATCATGGATCACCCTGCGCTCTGACCCCAGCCCACTATCATTGCTTGGATATGCTAAGAAAGAATTTCATTGTGCTGTAAAGTACATGTGACAAGCATAAAGCACCTTTTCATTTTCTTTCTTATTTATAACATCATATGTTTAATCTGTTTCTAGATATGTGTAAAGGTTTGCTTTCCTTACTAACCTGAGCTGAAGTCTTTCTTGTATAGGAAAATGTGCATTAACATGCACTAGTCACATTTTCCTATACAAGAAAGACTTCAAATCTGATCATTTAGAATGGAGAATTAAGAGCATGGTGCTATTAAATACTATAAATATAAGCTTTGGCATGATATTTTGATCAGCTTTAATGTACAGGATGAATCTCACAATATTATTAGACTGATAACAAATAAAGCATTTTACACAATTATATTTGTTAACATTTACACATAAATCACTGCCAATCACTGCCAGTTGATGATTGGCAGTGATTTACACATAAATCACTGCCAATCATCAACTGCAGACAAAGTAAAGGATAAAACAGCACAAAGTGTTATGTTTGTTAGTGTCATTACAACATGCCATTACAGCTATATCAACATCCTATCAACAAGCTCAAAATTACAGGCCCACCATTACACTATGTCTCTCTCTCTCTCTCTCTCTCTCTCTCTCTCTCTCTCTCTCTCTCTCTCTCTCTCTCTCTGTGTGTGTGTGTGTGTGTGTGTGTGTGTGTGTGTGTGTGTGTGGGTGTGTCTTCAGTGTCTGAATATCAATCTATTGCATTATGTAGATTGGTAACTAAAAATGTACATTATGGCAGTATCACTGATATAAACCTATCCAATATAATAACGCTTGTTTATTTTCAGAATCAAGATGGCACAGTTTTCAAGCAATATACTCGTTTCTTCCATTCAAGTCTTTGGATTGTAAGGTGTTCCTCGAAGACATGCCAATTCTGGTGCAAGTGACAGAGGTGGAGCGCTTTACAAGCACAAGGGTACACACAATTCTTTATTTATTCACACACACAGGTACAGTTAGGGATGTTTGAAAATAAGGTCATAATTAAGTATTTCTAATCATGCTGGAACTTCAGGGGCTGTTGTTACACAGCAAGTGTAGTTCCTGTGCATTTCCTGCTACCTTGACACTAATTAATATTAGAAAATAATATTATAATATTCTATTTGTTAACTTAAATCATGCCATTTATATTTTTACTATTATTGTTTCAATTGCTTTTTTATTGTACACTATATGGACAAAAGTACTGGGAGTCATATATGGTTCTTCGCCAATCCCAGCTATTAGGGTCACTCTTAGTGCCGTTTCCCAGCCCTGATAAATGGGGAGGGTTGCGTTAGGAAGGGCATCCAGCGTAAAACGTGCCAAATCAACTATGCGGATAACAAACTAGAGTTTCCGGGGGCCCGAGTTACCAATGACCGCCACAGATATTGTTAGCTAACAGGGTACCGGTGGAAATTGGGCTACTGTCCGAAGGAGGAGAAGAAGAGGGGAAGACGTCTACAGAGACAGCAGGAAAAGAAGAATTGTAGGAGAGTGGAGGTTAGAGTTGAAACTTTAAATGTAGGTACTATGACGGGTAAAGGGAGAAAGATAGCTGATATGATGGAGAGGAGAAAGGTAGATATGCTGTGTGTTCAGGAGACCAAGTGGAAAGGGAGTAAGGCCAGGAACATTGGAGGTGGATTTAAACTGTTTTATCATGGTGTGGATGGAAAGAGAAATGGTGTAGGGGTGATTCTGAAGGAAGAGTACAGTAAGAGTGTAGTGGAGGTGAAGAGAGTTTCTGATAGGGTGATGATCGTATAGGTGGAAGTTGAAGGGATGAAGATAAATGTCATCAGTGCCTATGCTCCACAAGTTGGCTGTGAGATGGAGGAGAAGGAAAAATTCTGGAGTGAGTTAGATGAAGTGGTAGATGGTGTACCTAGGAAAGAACAGTTGGTGATTGGGGCAGACTTTAATGGGCATGTAGGTGAAGGGAACAGAGGTGATGAGGAGGTGATGGGTAGGTATGGTTTTAAGGAGAGGAATGTGGAAGGGCAGATGGTGGTAGATTTTGCTAAAAGGATGGAAATGGCAGTGGTGAACACTTATTTTAAGAAGATATCATAGGGTGACGTATAAGAGTGGAGGAAGGTGCACACAGGGGAACTATGTGCTATGCAGGAGATGCAACCTGAAGAAGATTGGAGACTGTAAGGTGTTGGCAGGGGACAGTATAGCTAGACAGCATCGGATGGTGGTCTGTAGGATGGTTTTGGAGGCGAAGAAGAAGAGGAGGAGAGTGAGGACTGAAAGAAGAATGAGATGGTGGAAACTGAAGGAGGAAGAGTGTAGTGTGAGGTTCAGGGAAAAGGTCAGACAGAGGCTCAGTGGTGTTGAAGAGGTGTTGGATGATTGGGCAACTCCTGCAGGAGTGATGAGGGAGGCAGCTAGAAAAGTACTTGGTGTGACATCTGGAAATAGAAAGCAAGACAAGGAGACGTGGTGGTGGAATGAAGAAGTGCAGGAGATCATAAGGAGAAAGAGGTTGGCAAAAGAGAAGTGGGATAGACAGAGTGATGAGAAAAGTAGGCAGGAGTACAAGGAGGTGCGGCAGCTGGTAAAGAGGGATGTGGCGAAAGCCAAGGAAAAGGCATATGAGGAGCTGTATGAGAAGTTGGACACTAAGGAAGGAGAAAAAGATTTATACCGATTGGCCAGGCAGAGGGACAGAGCTGGGAAGGATGTACTGCAAGTTAGAGCAATAAAGGATGGAGGGGGAAATGTGTTGACTAGTGAGGAGAGTGTCTTGAGAAGATGGAGGGAGTATTTTGAGCAGCTGATGAATGAGGAAAATCAGAGAGAGAGAAGGTTGGATGATGTGGAGTTAGTGAAGCAGGGTGTAGATAGGATTAGTAAGGAGGAAGTGCAGCGATTAAGCGACTTAGAGGATGAAGAGTGGAAAGTCGGTTGGACCAGATGACATACCGGTAGAAGCGTGGAGATGTTTAGGAGAGATGGCAGTGAATTTTTTGACCAGATTGTTAAACAGGATTTTGGAAGGTGAGAAGATGCCTGAGGAATGGAGAAGAAGTGTGCTGGTACCGATCTTTAAGCATAAAGGAGATGTGCAGTCTTGCAGTAACTACAGGGAAATTAAGTTGATCAGTCACACCATGAAGTTATGGGAAAGAGTAGTGGAAGCCAGGCTGAGAGAAGAGGTGACCATCTGTGAGCAACAGTATGGTTTCATGCCGAGGAAGAGCACCACAGATGCCTTATTTGCTTTAAAGATGTTGATGGAGAAGTATAGAGAAGGACAGAAGGAGCTGCATTGTGTATTTGTGGATTTAGAGAGAGCGTACGACAAAGTGCCGAGAGAGGAGTTGTGGTATTGTATGAGGAAGTCAGGTGTGTCAGAGAAGTATGTGAGGGTGGTGCATGTATGTAGGACAGTATGAGGACAGTGTGACGGCAGTGAAGTGTGTAGTAGGTACGACAGACTGGTTGAGGGTGAAGGTTGGACTGCATCAAGGATCGGCCCTGAGCCCTTTCCTGTTTGCAGTGGTGATGGACAGGTTGACGGACGAGGTCAGACAGGAGTCTCCCTGGACTATGATGTTTGCGGATGATATTGTGATTTGTGGTGAGAGTATGGAGCAGGTTGAGAAGAGCCTGGAGAGGTGGAGATATGCGCTGGAGAGAAGGGAAATGAAACTCAGTAGGAGTAAGACAGAATACATGTGTGTGAATGAGAGGGAGGGCAGTGGGGTGATGCGGTTGCAGGGAGAAGAGGTGGAGAAGGTGGAGGAGTTCAGGTACCTGGGGTCAACAGTGCAAAGTAATGGAGAGTGTGTTAGAGAAGTAAAGAAAAGAGTGCAGGCAGGGTGGAGTGGGTGGAGAAGAGTGACAGGAGTGATTTGTGATAGTAGGGTATCTGCAAGAATAAAAGGGAAAGTTTATAGGACTGTGGTGAGACATGCAGACCGCTTCTACAAACATTTGTGAAAGAATGGGTCGCTCTCAGGAGCTCAGTTAATTCCAGCATCGTATCGTGATAGGATGCCACCTGTGCAAGAACTCCTGTCGTGAAATTTTCTTTTTCCTAAATATTCCACAGTCAACTGTTAGTGGTATTATAACAAAGTGGAAGCGATTGGGAATGACAGCAACTCAGCCACGAAGTGTTAGACCCAAAAAAATCACAGAGCGGATGCTGAGGTCACCAGCTTTCTGCAGAGTCAATAGCTACAGACCTCCAAACTTCATGTGGCCTTCAGATTTGCTGAAGAACATGTATAGAGAGATTTATTGAAATTGTTTCCATGGTCGAGCACCAGCATCCAAGCCTTACAACACCAAGTGCAATGCAAAGCATCGAATGCAGTGGTGTAAAGCACACCACCACTGGACTCTAGAGCAGTGGAGACGTGTTCTCTGGAGTGAATCAAGGGTCACTGTCTGGCATTCCGATGCACGTGTCTGGGTTTGGCGGTTGCCAGGGGAACGGTACTTGTCTGACTGCATTGTGCCAAGTGTAAAGTTTGGTGGAGGGGGGATTATGATGTGGGGTTGTTTTTCAGGAGTTGGGCTCGGCCCCTAAGTTCCAGTGAAAGGAACTCTTAATGCTTTAGCATACCTAGACATTTTGGACAAACAGTTTGTGGACGGCCCGTTCCTGTTCCAACATGACTGTGCAACAGTGCACAAAAAAATCAAACAAAGAGTCTTGATTGTAGAAAAACTACAACAAGTAAATAGTTATAAGGTAAAGCAGTGAGAAATGTGCAGATGCTGGTGTACAAGTACATAAAGACAAGTAAATAAGTAAGAATGTACATAAGTACAAGTAACAATGTATAAAGGATATAGTGTGTATGTGGATATTTAAAACTTATCTCAAATGACATGTTTTGAACTTCTACTCCGCAAGGTGTTGAATCCTAATCTGTACACTATCGAGCTAAGCCATGGGAATTTCACATGGAAAATCAAGAGACGTTTCAAGCATTTTCAAATGCTTCACCAGGAGCTGCTTAAGTTCAAGGCCTTATTAAAGATCCCGCTGCCAAGTCGAATGTAAGCTACACACATAAATGAATACAAAAACACACTAGCTTCCTTTAATTGCTTTTTATTGCTGTAGGTAATAATATTATTCTTAGCTCAAAATCTAACCTTAGTTCTCAGAAGGGAGTCTTTAATATCTCTTATATTTTTAAATAAAAACTTTCTTGAGAAGAGGGGAAAAAAATGTCTGGTGACAATTTTAATGCTGAAGTGTTTGCTATATCTCTTTCAGTCATTCAGCCAAATGGAGTTCATACAGAAGTCACAAAAGGTCTCAGACAGGACACATGCCCACGCTGCCACACAGACCTGATGCTCTTGTCAAGGAGGAACAGCTGATCAGCAGAAAAGTTAGAACTGTCATCTTACACCATATACTTTAAAAACAAACCAAAAAAAATGTTTGACTACTGTAGTGAACTTTTTGTGCTTTATTAGAAGCGGCTTGAAGACTATCTTAAGAATATTCTGAAAAAATCGTTATACAGGAATCATCCTGCAACAGTAAGTAACAATAATATTAATAATAAACTAATGTGCAGTAGTACTGACTAACCAAGCAAACCTGTAGCATTCTTTTCACACATGAAAGTCTCTAGTGATTTAATCAACAATTGCAGTTACTGTTCACTAAAGCAAAAATAAACAAGCAAATGGTGGCATGGGTGTTTCAGGAGTGCATTTGTTTCATTTTTGCTACTTTTCTGCACAATTATTTATTGGTTTAGCACATTCTTTTTGACCTAAAATTAATCTATAGAGATCGGCTTGCAATTTAATGTTATAGAAAATTTAATCATACTAGTTGTGTTTTTCTAATATAAAAGAAACAGTTTCTTAAATATTGATAAGCATGCTACAATAAAAGCTATTAGTTATTACTATTACAATTTTATAATGCCCAATTCCAGTCAAAATGAGTCCAGTCATTTCATACATACTATATTTATATTATTATTATAATACAAATATTCTGTTTGCAGATCATTTCACTTCTTTTTGTAAATAAACGCTTGAATTTAGTAGAATTACCAATTGAATAAGTTTCAAGTGCAAAATCTAGATTTAGCAGAAATATTTTATAATCATATACTTATTCACTTTGGAAATATAGTATATATTTAAAAAATTAATTCTAGATATATTTGCTTGTTGATTTTTTTTTTTTTTTTTTATAATATGCACATTTCCAATTAATTGTTTTATATTAACATTTTATTTTCATTTACTGTGACATTTACCATGTCTTAAAGCTTGAAGCTGATGATTTACTTGTGTCTCTGAATTTCATTTCAGCTTGAATTCTTAGAAGTAAGCCAAATATCATTTATCAAGGAGCTCGGACCAAAGGGAATGTAAGACCAGTATACAGTGTCAATCATATTTTTTCCCCCCTAATAACTAGTCTTACTTTGTTAGATACAGAGTAATTTATGTTCATTTTGGTTTTTAAAAGTGAAGGTATGATCCTAAAGAAGTCTGGAGGAAACACGTTCCCGGTCTGTTACTGGTGTGGGTCAAACAGTGTGTGCTATCGCTGGTCCAAAAGGTAAAACCTCGTCTTTAATCATATTTACCTGTTTTTTATATTTAAAAAAAATAAATATCATGGACCCACCAAAAAGCAATACGTCCACCTCTTAAATCATATGATACTGCCTGTGTTTGTTGTTGTTTCAAGCCACTCCCTTTAACAGAGAAGAACTGATACCTCATTTTCTGTTAAAACAGCTCAGGCTGACAGGCTTACAGTTATCAGCATGTGACCTGCAGTTTTTGTTACTCTGTAGCATAAAACAGCACTGGCTCTGAAATAAGTAGGACAGAATAACACACGCTCGTGTTGAACTATCTTCACGTGAGGAGAAACACTGTTTTTATTTCGGTTTCACCGGCAGCTAGTGTTACGCCTGCATAATTCACACAGCTCGTAAAAGCAAATAGTGTGGGTTTAGCTCCAGTTGAATTTTGCTTCTCGGGTTGCGGTGCTAGCTGGGTACTCGGGCCGAGGCATGGCTTTTGTTGCGGCTGTTGCACTTATTTCTGCTTTTTACAGCTGTTTGCTTATGGCAGTTAAAGCAGCTCTCACTCATGTCTCAGCTCTCATCGGGCGCCTGCTTCATGTTTCAGATGGCTGGTGGTGAAAGATTCCTTTGTTCTCTACATGAAGCCAAAAGACGGCCAAGTAGGGACAGTGATTCTCTATGACAAGGGTTTCCACATCAAAATAGGGACCGACGAGACCGGAGTCATGCATGGTGTGACAATTGAAAACCTCTGTAGGCACGTTTTACTGGACTATTTACCTTTACTGCAGTGCAGAGTTAATCTTAATTTGTACCATTTAATGGCCTCACATTTTCTAACCCTAACCCTTTTTTTTAAATTCTTTATTACAGGGCTCTTACCATTAAGTGTTCCACCTATAGGCAGGCTCGCTGGTGGGGGCACTCCATTGATGAATTTGTCCAAAGGTTTGGTCAGGAGTTCTTGAGAGAAAATCGCCATGGCTCATTTGCCCCTGTCAGAGAAAACACAAATGCACAATGGTGAAGAACAGCCCAATTTCCAGCAGTAATGTTTTATTATACAACATTTTATTCGATGTATTTGAGCTTTATGCAAGTAAATGCTCTATAATTGTGTGCTTAAGGATTTTTTTTTACTTTCACATTTTTAGATTTAGACTTTTATGACCAGTTTTACAGACTGCTTCTAACAGTCAATTTAGTTATCAATACATTCTGTTTCTTGTGTTAGTTTTAACATCTCATGTCGTGATTGGTTTGCTTTGAACATTTCCTTTATCAGAAAATATCTGCAGGACACCCTGGATTTTAAAGAAATCTTCCCATGTCTCCTTTGAAGGTTTGTCAATGCAGCTGGGTACTTTGATGCCATTGCTGATGCCCTAGAAGGTGCAAAGGAGGAAATCTTCATCACAGCCTGGTGGTACAGATTAGACTCAGCATCAATCATTCCTCTTGTTCCTAGGTTTGACGACGCTGTGAGCACTTATTTCACACCCCTTGATGTTGTAGAGGAATATGCAGGACTCATGCTTGCATGCAGTAGCATGTGTACTCGTTTCCTGAAATTAAATCACATTCCACCTGGGGATATTTGATAGGAACTTTTTTCTGACAATGTGTGAATAAGTTCCTCCCTGGGAAGGATGAAAAAGATTATAAATCTTACAAAAAGGCTTCTGAAAACTGTCCCTGCTTTAAAACTGTGGAAAATATGAGGATTTGAGTAGATTTTTAGTGAAAGTATTTAGTATAAAAAAAGCTTACTTACATGAAAGTATAGGTTCTTTGTCAAATTCATATTTAATTTAAAAATGAAGTATGGATGGGAAATTATTTGCTTGAATATAAAGTAAAAAATGTTTATATTACAGTATTCTAAAGTATTTAGGAAATTGAAAATGATCAATCAAACATGAATATTCATTTTAATGGATTGTATGTTTAATCAGTTAGAATTAAGCAAACATGGGCAGATTTTGACCAATAAAGTTTGATCTACCTCTGAACTAATTGCATTTGCAAACCTGGGCTTTTAATATTTCATTTATTAAATGTCAATGAGCAGCAAAATACAAAGTTAATGTAATGGTACTGAGGGTTTTTCATTTGCTGATATACTTAGGCTGAGTCCAGAAATCTTTCTTAAAAGACCTGTGGTAGATGGAAACACATGGAGGTTGGACCATGTCTTAAAGCGAAAAGCAGTGAGTAATTTCTGCAGCTTACAAAGCTCCCAGATGAACACAAATGTGGTGTTGAATATCATTGTCTCTGATTTTTCTGCAAGAAACAAGGGGTAAAGATCTGCGTCTTGCTCTACAAAGAGGTCGAAGTAGTCCTGGGCCTCAACAGTGAGTACACCAAGAAGACTCTGATGGGCCTTCACTCCAACATCATGGTGAGTCATACAGTATGTCAAATGTTCCTAAACGCTACCCCCTCTCCTCAGCTGACAGAGATACAGAGGGGAGCTGTCTTCCTGCATCAGCTTTTCCCTCCCCCATCACCGCTATCTGACTCCTACAGCCGCTCATATCCCACTAAGTACAAAGTCTCTATCAAAACATATCATGCATAGTGCTGGAGCACCCAGCTTGCTTCTGGCCTCTGGTCATAGGGAGGGGCAGCATACTTAGATCATGTTTGAGCTCTGCTTAACTTTGCAGTAAAAAAAAGAAAAAATTAGGGGAGATCACATAGTTTCAAACCCTATGGATCTCATCTGGTGATGGTCAGGTTGTTCCTTGTTGAATGTCCTGTTAAGAGCTGCAGGCAGCAAGTCTGCCTTGGTCACCTTCAATTGTGAAGAGCCTTCATGGCACCATGGTTGTGTGGCACGCATCACTGCAGAAGGCTAACCCCAGGCAGGGAAGAGATTGACACACCGTCATATTATCTTATTGGAGTGGTGCTTGAAATTGTGCAAAAGAACGGTGCTGGGAAGTGGCTGGGGACCCACACCCCAAGGAGATGGTAGCACCACAGCTGGGTGGAGGTATTCTTGGGCCCTGCTGGTGTACAAGCACCTGCTAGGGGCAGTATCCTCTGGAGGTTTTGAAAAAACTGCTGGAGACGCAGCTGTACTTGTTTCTCACATTGTGCGCCACCATCTTGTGAGCTCTGCTATTTTTGGCATTGTGTTGTCTGCGGTGAAGACAGGAGGTTTTTTTTCTAGCTATCTTTCAAATTTACACAAATTGGTTTAAATAGTTTATTAAATAAAAATTAAATTTAATGAAAGAACTTGTCATTTAGATGGGGTTCAGTGTACTAAAATATATATATATTTTTACTTTCCATTTTGATGGTTATGGAACCAATAGTTTATAATGTGGGTTGAAAACAACAAACTCTCATATCTGTGCTGAGTGACAGGTGATCCGGCATCCAGACCATGTTCCCTCCACATCACTACTCTGGGCTCACCATGAAAAATCTGTGGTGATTGACCAGTCAGTGGCCTTTCTGGGGGGCATTGATCTTGCGTATGGGAGATGGGATGACTCCCAACACAGACTGACCGATGTGGGTAGTGTGAGAAGGAGTCCTCAGGCCAGCCCTGCAGTTTCCCCTGACCTCACCCGGGTAAGTCAACCAAGGGTTAAGTATATATATAATGTTTACAAAGAATAAATACTAATAACAAGAGTTTCAAGCCAAGCCTTCACAGAAGGCCTTCACTATATCACAGAACAGCAGGTGACCTGCAGTAGTATAGCTCCCTAAGGAAAATATTTCTCTCCCACTCTTCAGGGATATACAGCAAATAGGCTTTATTGAGGCGCAGAAATAGAAAGTATCACTGGCTGTTCAGACAGGCTTCTCCTCTGAGCCGTAAGTGAATTGGACAGGAGTAAACTTGCTGTAAATGTGACCCGTTGAGAGCAATAGCCCACAGTGGCACTGCAATGTTTGTCAACATCAGGCTACCCTCATCAGGGAAGGTGCCACGCTATTGCCAGCTGGGTGTTTCTGAGATCTGTCAAAGTGCTCGATGAGGGGAATGAAACATGCACCTGACAGCTGCCGACTCAAGCTTCTTCTACCGATGGGGACCAGTGCACTGTCTCGTTGTGTATAAGAGGCACTTCATGTTCTTTATATCTGCATGAACAGACCATGTTTTGGAAACCTAGAATTATAACAAATATTACAAATATAAAAAGACATTTAGACTTTTAGCAAAGTTCCAACTGGTAATTAGTATTTTTTTCTGCTTGGTACAGGCATAATATTGACTTGAGAAGACCATCCTATACTGCATTTAAACCAGTGCCAGTTTTACTGTTGCACGGATTGATTTTGTGGTTAGGGGTCTGTATTTCAGGTTTTTTTTTTCCACTAGCAAACGTAAAATCGCAATTACAGAGCATCTGGGGCACAGTTGAAGGGCCTGCGGTTGCTAATCCCAGTGCTCTCATGCTGAGGAACATCGCCTGGCCTTACTGGGTACTTCCTTCCCCCGGAGAGTTGCATTAAACATAAAGGGTCTGCATGGATGAGTGACTCAACAAATTACTGGGGGCCACTGAATGGGGGAGAATGATTTCTCTTATATGCCCCCTCTTGCAGACTGCAGTCTACCTGCTCACCATTGTGTCATTAAATATGGGTCTGGGCTTTTAAATAAACATGATTTCAGCCCTTCAAATCGAAGTGTTTATTGCATGTACTTAGGGGTTTCTATGCTCATGCATGAGTGACTGTATCTATCAACCCAAGTCTCCTCGGCTGTAAAATTCTGGCTAATATACATGAAACTGTTACAGCTGTTGGTGTAACCTTTTCCAAGCGTTTCCTAAGGAGCCTAGTGATATTTGCACTTAATAAAATTATACCCACCGGGAGGAGACTGCTGTGACATTTGACATTTGCCAAGTCCAGGCCACTATGATCCTCCATGAGCCATTAACCCGCACACTTCACAGGACATTTTTCCCTGCACTTAAAAGGCATTGAGTATATGGGGTCAGAGAGGGCTCGACTAACAAATTACACTCACCGATACTCTAATTTATGTCATAAAATCTGCCCATTGATTCAGGACAGGTGGACCATTACCAGCATCTACAGATGGCTAAATATGTCAGCTGCATTTAATATTGCTATAATGTCAGCAATACACAACGGTACTAACTGAGGGCAAGCACATACATAGACTGAGTTTTTCTTGCTATAATATAATAGTAATAAGTTACAGCTTATCTCCCTATGGATGCTGTGTGTTTACTTGAGAGCAGGTGGCAGATATTACTGAGAAACTGTCATTGTTAAGAAGGTCCCTAGGTACTGTATGTGCTAATATACATAGCAATAAACAAGACAGTTAAGATAGAAGAAGCTCAGATGATTTGCTGGACCTTGTTTACCCCTTCTTATACATTTAGGAGTCTGTCACAGTGTCTGAAGAGGATCAGGAGTTAAAGTTCAGTTCGCTGATAGAAGAAGAGGTGCTGGGTGGAGCAACAGCAGGAGAAACCTGTTCAATGGAGGAGCTTGCAGATACCCACACCAACCTCGCACTGCCTGTCAACAGACTCTACAGTGCAGCAAGGGAGGAGAAAAGCAGCTCAGAAAGTACAGAGTCCAGTAAGAAGAATATATTTACTCAAACTCCATTAGTGCGTTTGTGACTACAGAGACAGAAGTTAACTTTCAGAGTGAGCCACATTAGTTTAAAATAAGTTTTCTTTGATTTGGCATTTATTTAGCATTTTTTGGAAGAAGTCTTTAGTGAACAGTCAGCCATGAAACAATACGTTTTCAGAGGAATAAAACACAATTCGATTAAAGTAAATAAATAAATAAATCAGCCGAAAATATTCAAAAATAGAAACTTTACTGCACCTCACCACCCCATTGTTGGTTGGTTGCCTATAACAGCACATTCAGGTGCATATAATTCCTTATTTTATTATATGTAAATATAAAGAGTGTAGTGTAGTGTATGTATAGGTACAGATATATACACCACATCTATAATTCTTTCTAAAAGGTGATTTCAGTGTATGACCATGCACGTTTTGTGGTGTGTCGTGCTAGTAATTAAAAAATACAATACAAGTCTAAACACTGTGTGTGTGTGTGTGTGTGTGTGTGTGTGTGTGTGTGTGTGTGTGTGTGTGTGTGTGTGTGTGTGTGTGTGTGTGTGTGTGTGTGTGTGTGTGTGATTTCCTCTAACAGAGCACTGTAACAGAAGGAACAGTGTAAGCTCTAGATCGCTGCTTGTCCCAGAGTGGTACAGTAAGAGCCTGTCTCTGCGCTCCACTGACTCCTACCCACCAGGGCTACATCACATCCTTCTCTTTCCTCATGGTCAGCAAAACACACACACACACACACACACACACACACACACACACACACACACACACACACACACACACACACACACGCTACATAATTTAAATAGAGCTATAATCATGTATAATGAAACATGTATTTTACAAGTTAAGGCACTAGTGAATAATCTTCTGTTTTCATACTTTTTCTCTTTACACATAAATGAGTTAAACCTTATTTAAAAAAAATACAAATAAAAACTCAATGTCCTTCAAACATGCAAAGAGACAGTCACCTGAATGGTGTCTTGAATAAAGATTTAATCTCTGCACGTTGTTTTGGATTTGTTATTACAGACACCAGCTCCCTCAGAAGTCACAAAAGCAGCACTGAGCTTTGTGGTGAGACTCGCTTCTGGCACGGCAAAGACTACTGCAACTTCATCCTCAAAGACTGGGTCAAACTCAACAAGCCATTTGATGGTACAGAAGATATCCTCAGAAACCCCAAATATATATTTACATTTACATTTAAATTTACATTTGCAACATTTAGCAGACGCCCTTATCCAGAGCGACGTACAAAAAGTGCTTTGAGTCTCTAGCAATGAATAAATCTACACTGGTACGCCAGATTACAAACTTAATATAAATATTATATATATATATATATATATATATATATATATATATATATATATATATATATATATATATATATATATATATATATATATATATATATGATGCTGCTAAGGTGCTCTCTATTGTAAAACATTAATTTCAGTGATGTAAATTAGTAAAAGCTTGTAGTCATATGAATGTTAGCCATTCAGTCTTAAAAAAAAAAAAAAAAAAAAGCCAAGCAGAAGGAATGTTGAAAGTAAGACACAATTATTGTTCCAGGGTCATTCTACATCCAAGAGGGTTCACAATTATCTGAATTCCTTTCTAGCTATAACCAAGAAGAAATAAAGTTATTATTATTATTATCAATTTTGGTAAAAAAAAAAAAAAAAAGAAATAAAATACACTGGAACATCCTTTAGATTGTCAGCAACAATTTTGTTATGTTGATCAGTGTCACACAGTGGAATATATACAGTTAGTATACATATTACATCAACTTCCTTTTAAACAAGCCTCTGGTTTACTGGGTTTTGTTTCTTGTCCAGATTTTATTGACAGGTATAAGACACCGAGGATGCCCTGGCATGATGTTGGAGTTGTGGTTCATGGGAAGGCTGCTAGGGACATTGCAAGACATTTCATCCAGAGATGGAACTTTACAAAGGTGAGAAGTGTACTGAAAACAGAGGGAAAAAAATAATGATAATAATAATTATAAAAATAATAATAATAGCAATAATAAGTATGTTATTATTGCTATTATTATTATTATTATTATTATTATTATTATTATTATTATTATTATTATTATTATTATTGTTATTATTAATATCTTCATCTATATAAATAGTTTGATGCTGACCGCATTTTTGTTTTGGTACAGTAGAGGAAATCACAGCCCAGCTTCACAACTTATGTTATCATACGCACTTTTATTATTATTATTATTATTTTTTATTTTGGCCTCGACAACTCAATATTTACATATTATATTGGAGAATTCTGTAATTAAACTTACAAAATAAATACAATAAATAAATAAGTTCAAACACTATCAAACAAGTACTGGGAATATGCTTGTAATAAAATCTATATTGCAGGGTGTATTTTGCAATCAAATGGAGTCCATGGCTCCAAAAAGTTTGAGATATCTTGTTTCAAACAATACATTTTCTATTGATTATGAAATATTGTATGATTTGTGTACTACAGTGCATGTAGTGCAAAGTGAAATCTGACCACTAGAAACGTAAAAAAAAAGAAAAAGAAAAGAAAAAAAAAAAGAAAAAGAAATAAAGATCAAAATCATGCATGAACCACAGCCACCCCCAACCTCTTGTAGTCGTGTTTTTTTTTTTTTTTTTTTTTTTTTGAAGTGATCTTTATTAGCTTGAGCTTAGCACCCCCTGCAGTTGTGCATTGTGTCTTGTTCTGAATGCCGTCAGCATTCAATGGTGAGCCCACTCTCCCGGCTCCCTTTTAAAGCAATTAGAGGCCTTTTTACTCTGATTGTTCAGTAATTGAATTGGTTTGAGGCCTGTATGATTTCCTTTGCAATATGCCAGTCATATTTCAGGCTTGGCTACAGATCAGACACTCTCCTGGTGAATAATTAAAGTGGAAGGAGCCAGGTGTGTGCACAGCGCAGGAGGCCAAACAAAAGGCGGCTGAATGCTTCTGATGAGGTGTTTAGGGGAAATGAGAATTCTCTGCTCAAAGACAGTGCACTCTCATTTATTTCCTTTGGTGCCAGTTGACTGGTGCTGATTAGAGATCGACACTCAGCTATTTTCTGTATTCATCACGCCACAAAGAAAGAATGTCAAAGTGAGAACAATTCAATGTGTAATGAGAGTATGCGACAGTATGACATGCTATATTAGCACTTTTTCGTGCATGGGCTTTTTGTTGATATTTTTTTTCTTTTCTTTTATTACTTTGGTACACGTGGTCTAAGGGCATGGTTTTCCATTAGGATTTATAAACACCTTTATTATTTGCACACTCTACAGTCCAAACCTGAGAACCTGAATGGCTGTAAAAGCCAAGAACATCGCCGTTTCTAACAAAACCAGAAATGTGTTGTGCTTTCGCATTTTTGTCCGAGATGTATAACTGAAACTGATCGATCCTGATAGGCATAACACAATCCAATAGACAATCAAATAAACACAGATAACGGTACCAAAACCATCACACTCCTCTCTCCCTCCTGAGTATTAGCTTTTCACACATAAGTACCTTTCATAAAACACAGACAATGCCAAGTCAGGCTCTCACACACACACACACACACACACACACACACACACACACACACACTCACACGGAGGCTATTTTTGGGGCTGTGATGATTGGACGGTGTGATTCTCTGTCAAGGTCAGAGCAGTTTGGGCTGCCGCTCGGATGACTGCCAACATCCTGCAAGTCCGGTTAAGATCAGTCCTCCCTTCAGGATTCAATAGGTTTTAATCAACACATTTTGCCAGTTGTTAATTGCCTGCGATGCCTGCTGATAAAATAAATTCAATACTTTTATTGTATTAGTAACCATCTGTTTAAAAACACCAGGTCCAGATTATTGTTTAGCCCGCGGTCAATGTTGACATGCAGTACAGCTTGCTAATTTGCACGACCGAGCACTTCCTCGAAGAGGGGTGAAAGCGTTTAAGTGTGAAATGTAGGGAGAGGGGGAAAAAAAAACACATTACAGCGACCCAACCTGACCAGATAATTAAATTGTAAAAACAAATAGGTTTTTGGTGTAAAGTTAATATCTAAATCGACGGCTTTTTTTTGACAAATACTTTGAATATGTGAACATTTTCCTCCATGTACCTTTGTGAAAAGCCCAGAGAACTTAAAATGCATAATAATTACAGCTCCTTTGTGTATTAAACACAATAAGGAGAACAATAAAAGAACATAACATTGAAACAAATGGCAGTTAAGCTTTAGATGAGCCGTGGTGCCGATGAAAACAGTCTGAGTGTCGTCTGGTAAGGACAATAGTGATTAGAAATGCAGTTTGAAAATGTCTTTAGCCTCATGGCCTTGCATTTATTGTAATCAAGCCCACTGTTAGGGACAAAGAGGGGGCACGAGAACTTTCATTCAACCCGAAGGGAGTTCTCAGCCTCATGAGGTGCTCAGCCAGTGGGCTATGGTCCATGGTCAGCGTTGGACTATGCGGACGTGCTGGAGTAATTAGCGCTCTTTAAAGGTGTGATTGGAGATTCGACAAGTGACATTCTGTCTGATTTTAATCAGCTCTCCTTTATTTTCTAGCTGGTGAAGAAGCGGTCGGGGGCGACATGTTATCCCTGCCTCGTGCCCAAGTCTCTCTGCGAACCCAGCAAGCCACCCGAGCTGTGGAGTAAACACACGCAGACCAATGTACAGGTGAAGAGTGGCGGCATAAACAAAGAACTTTTATATTTAATCATGATCAAATCTGAAAATGTTGTTGAATGTGCAATAGAAATCTGCAATAAACAATTGCTTTTATATTTAATTCAAATTGTTTGGTTGAAATATCAGGTGTTGAGATCAGTGTGCCAGTGGTCCATCGGGACGAAGGTACATGAGGAGTCTATTCATCTGGCCTACATCTCAGCCATACAGAACAGCAAACACTTCATCTACATAGAGGTAGAATTCACTTTGAAAACTTAAAAATTACATTTAACTTCACAACATCAAACAACACAAATCGTGTCATTTATGTGCCCTTATCCAGAATGACTTTATCTCATTTATACACCTGAGCAGCTATAGGGTTAAGGGCGTAGCTCAGGGGTCCAGGAATGGCAGCTTGATGTGGGTCGGATTTGAACTCATGTCCATTGCTTTAACCACTAAACAACCTCCTTTCACTCTCTGTGCCTCAGAATCAGTTCTTCATAAGCTGTTCTGACAAGACCATCCACAACAGCATCGGGGACGCACTGACTGAAAGAATTCTTCGAGCATACAGGTGTGGACATACATTATGTTCCTGTCTCTGTCTCTGTGTCACTCACACACAACACACACCAGCACGATATGAGACACTGTTCAGACAGGTCAAGACGCTGATCATGTCTCTGTCCTGTAGAGAGAAGAAAAAGTTCCGGATGTACGTAGTGATGCCTCTGTTGCCCGGCTTTGAAGGTGACATCTCCTCTGGAGGGGGACAAGCCATCAAGGCAATCATGCACTTTAATTACAGGTAATCACTGACACATGCTTCATCTATAATCACCAAATTGCTTCAATTAAACGCTTCGAGGCAGACCGGACAATTATACACGGGTAATGACAAAACAACAGGTCTCATGCTATACAGAAGCCATTACAGGGCAAAGATGAAGGGAGGGAGGAGGGGGGTGTACTTGGGTCAGATTATAGTGCTATGTTATGTCTGTGTACTTTCAGGACCATGTGCAGAGGAGAGCACTCCATTATTGACAGACTCAAACGTGTGAGTAAGTAGAGCTCCTTTAGTTGTTTGCACCTCTCATTCTAGATTCATGACAGCTACCTTAGTCAGTGATAAACTTCAAAAAAACGATTTATTCGATGTCAATCAATTAATACTTAAGCTCTATTGTTAACTATACAATTCAGATTTAACAGTGTACATACTGAATTATAGAAACCGGTTAACAATTGCATTTAATGGAGCACTAGTGGATAATGAATATCAGAATCAGCTTTATTTCCAAGTATCATGGGTTGCATGCACAAGGAAATTGTCATGGTGTGCTCGTTCTATAAAAATATTAAAACTATTAAAAAAAATAGTAAAAATAAGATAATACAGTAATAAATAAAGACATGAATGGTAAAAAAGACAGGGTATGTACAAGTGTAAATGATAATATTTTTTTTCTCAAATAAGTCCAAGGTGCAGGGTTGCAATTTGATTGTCCTTGTTGATTGCTTTCATTTAACGCATATGACATGACATACATGATACAGCAGGTAAAATATTATTCCAGTGAAAGTAAAAGTGCTCTCTTAAAACTTTCACTTGAGTAAAAGAACAAGTATATTTGCCTTCAAATGCACTTAATTATCCAATTTATTATGGCTATAATGTTCCTATTATCATTTTTGTCACAAGACTCTTTCCTTAATCAACTCAGTTTATGTAAAATGACTCTGTTACTCTCAGCACAACAATCTCTTAATAAAATGATATTAATGAGTCAAACACATTGATATCTATAAAGATTATCATGATCCCAAAACCTGCTTTTTTTTTACTTTAAAAATCGAGCAAGTGAGGCCACGGGTGTTGTGGCAAGTTCGGGTCAGGAGTTTCTTCTATCCTTTATTATTCTCAAAATGTTCTGCTTGCTGTTGAACTGACGATAAACTGTATGTTGGTGATAAATAGATACCAAGCGGCAATCAAAACACATTCAAAACAGTGCACGTGCTCTACTCTGATTGGTGAATTGCTGTGTGTTTGACCAGTTAAGTTTTTATCCACTCATAAATAAAAATGACTGATTTTGCAAAATGTAGTTGAGTAAAAAGATTTTCTACTTGAAAGGTAGTGAAGTTAAAGTAAAAGTCTCTTCAAATGGAAATACTTCAGTAAAGTACAGATACGTGAAAAAGCTATTTAAGCTTAATAACAAATGACATTTATTTCCTTAATGTCCACCACTGAGTGTTTTTTTTTTTCTTCATGTTCTGTGGCCTTGACAATCACCAGAAATACACCCAATGTAAAATTGTCTATGTGTTAGAAACTGCCATCAGCTCAAAACCTAATATGAAGAATAGATTTTATAAGAATGGTCATCTTTCATGACACATTTACAGTTAGGTAAGTTAGTTAGTATAATACAGTTAGTATTTACACCCTTATGCAGAGTGATAAAAAAAAATGTGCTTTGAAGTCTAAATAAATAAATAAATGGTTCATATGTACACAGCTTAAAATGTCAGTCAATCCAAAAAGTTAAATAGTCAGAAATGGAGGTTTTTGTGCTGTTGGAAAAGTTTCAATAACCGCCAGAGACTCTGTTCAGACATCATGTGAAAGTTCGTTCCACCACCTACATCCCTAAAGAGTCTTACAGAATGTCTTCCTGAATGACTCATGTAGGGTCTGTGTGGAGGAGCGGTAAACTAAAGCTTTTCTAATTGGTTTGCTGAGAAACGTAATATAAACACAAAACAGAACACACAGAACATTGATCTTGCAATTTTTTAAAATAGGATTTTGATTATTACACTATTGTATGTACATTCTGAGTTGAAATCCAAAATTATTAACTGACTGATGACCTTAACCCATATCTGCATGATTTTATCTCTTCCACATAAGACAATTATGTGCCTATTTTATATATATATATATATATATATATATATATATATATATATATATATATATATATATATATATATATATATAGAGAGAGAGAGAGAGAGAGAGAGAGAGAGAGAGAGAGAGAGAGAGAGAAAGAGAGTACTGTAACTGATATATGTATATATATATATATATATATATATATATATATATATATATATATATATATATATATATATATATATATATATATAATATCAGTTACTGTACTCTCTAATTGGACTCTAATAGTAAGGAAAAAATCACTACTGACCCTTCACACCCTGTACACAACCTCTTTCAACTCCTTCCTTCTGGTAGGTGCTACAGAACGTTGTTCACCAAAACTACCAGGCACCAGAAGAGTTTCCTTCCTCAGGCAATCATTAACAACTGACCTTCATTATATGCCCTGCTTCATATCTATAAGTACTGCATTATCAGACCAGTCAGTCATCACTTCATCCCCATATGTTACACACACTATTGCTGCTGCACTGTATATTGTTTACAAAGTTCTAAAGTACCTATTTATGATATGTGACGCACAATGCTGTTATTTGTACTACCATGCACTCTCACACTTTATGTACATTACTGATCTGTCATATACTCTGTATATTGTGTTCTCTGTAATACTCGTATAGTCTATATTGTCTCGTATAGTCTGCTTTGTCGTGTCTAAGCTAAATGTAAAGTGATATTTATTACAAATTCCAAATCCTTGATTCTGATATATATATACACACACACACACACACACACACACACACACACACACACACGCATTAGGGATGTAACGGTACACGTATTCATACAGGATTTTTCCGTGCAGAGTTTTCCTTTTTACATGAAGCACAACAGTTGAAATCTGAATTTCTCAGGAAAGTATTAAGTGGCAGGCTGCAATTTGGTTTAGTCTCTGCCTCGCACTTTGCCATTTTTTTAAAATCATTATTTTAAAACATTATTTAAAAATTTTTAAAAAGGAAAATAGGAAAAAATGAGAGAAACTGCATTTAGTTCTGAGAAAAAAAATTACAAGTCACTCTCCTGGAAAAAACTACACAGCAGTGGGCCTAAAGCGGCCTCTATAAAGTCACAGCATGGCTACAGTAGAAATAAAATAGGATGCATTGATAGCACATAATCTGCAGGTATTGTAAATATTTTCCCAAAATATAGGCGAGGTAAATTAAATGTTTTCTTGTAGAAATAACAGAAATTCTTCACAGTATGGGACAATCTGCTGCAGTTTAAAAGCAAGGGCTGCTTACACCAAATATTGATTTCTTTATTTTTTTTTATGTTTACTACTGCTTCTTATACTATTCTTCTCACTTATATGCTTGTAAATATTAAGTTAAAAAACGCTTTCACCTTGTTAAATTACTTTACATACTGTAAACTTTTGCCCATGTACATAAAATCCTTTATACTACAGCATCCATATTAATTAGTTTAAAGAAATCATTCATAGTGGATTGGACTTAGTGAAAATGTTTAATATATACTGTATATATTGTATATGCTGTATATAATGTGTGTGTGTGTGTGTGTGTGTGTGTGTGTGTGTGTGTGTGTGTGTGCACGCACAGTGGCAGACTGTTGGATCAACTACGTCTCTTTCTGTGGTTTACGCACTCATGCGGATCTGGATGGCCGTCTGGTTACTGAGCTTATTTATGTGCACAGCAAGCTCATGATCGTGGATGACCGCACTGTCATCATCGGTGAATCACACTGCTCTTTTAAAATGCACATGCACATCAACACACAGGTTCACATACACTGATCAGGCATAACATTATGACCACTTGCCTAATAAATTTAAATTCAAATATATTTTGTTCAAATAATTCAAATTATATTGTGTTGGTCCCATTTTGCTGCTTAAAGAGTCCTGACCTATCGAGCATTGACAGCATTAACTTCTCTAGCAGTTTGAGCTACAGGAGCTCGTCTGGTGAACCGAGTATTGGCTGCCCATGACCCTGTCGCCGGTTCAACATTATTCCTTCCTTGGACCACTTTTGATAGACACTGACCACTGCAGACCGGGAACATCCCACAAGAGCTGCAGATTTGGAGATGCTCTGACCCAGTCGTCTACCCATCAGAATTTGGCCCTTTTCAAACTCACTCAAATCCTCACGCTTGGTCATTTTTCCTGCTTCTAACACATCAACTTTGAGGACAAAATGTTCACCTGCTGCCTAATAATATCACTCCCACAAACAGGTGCCATGATCAGTGTTTTACTGCAGAGCTTGGCTATTAAGCACCGACCAGAATTTGCAGGAAGGCCACTAGATGGCAGCAGAGTCAAAGAGATCATTTATGCACGTTCTGTATCTTCAGCCAGTTACTAGGCTGATTCTTTGTCCTCATTAAAAGACAAAAAATAATTTTTGTGCAGGTTCAGCTAATATCAATGACAGGAGCATGCTGGGGAAGAGAGACAGTGAGATGGCTGTAGTGGTGGAGGACACTGAGATCCAGGACTCACTTATGGATGGAGAAAGCTACCAGGCTGGCAAGTTTGCCCTGTCTCTACGCATGGAGTGCTTCAGGTGGGCTAATCTCACTCCATAACTGCATTTAAACATTATTTAACATGAGAAAACTATGACTGTTGGTTTGGATAAGAATAGATAATGAGATTCTGCTTAATGCTGATGTTATATGAGTTTGTGTGTATTTGGTAGGGTTGTGCTTGGGCTACTGGGAGACTACAGCATTGACATCAGTGATCCTATAAGTGACAGGTTCTATAAGGAAGTCTGGATGTCCACTGCAGCCAAAAACGCAAGTGTTTATGACAAGGTAAATAACAGTGTCTATAATAATTAGGTCCTTGTTAGAACAGGCCCACTTTCAATAAGGTCAAATCAGTTTATCAATCAAGACATAAATTCTTGTACTTAAAAGGCTGCTTCGCAATGCCACCTGTTTGACCCAGTGCTCAAATCAGGATAGTTTATGCTACATTTAGAATTGTTTTAATATTTTAATAATCTTGGCGACATCATCTTTTTTGCAGTATGTCCCTGACCCACACATGTTCTTTAAGGGCCAAACGTTGAGTCGTCACACACTGGTTCAGGATTTGTTGCCCTCCAATATCCAATCCACAATCTTTTTTGCTAGATATGGATCGGGGTATTGGATCAGTGCCATCACTATCTGTAAACATTCCTCTGTCTCCTCCAAGTGTCTCCTTGTGCAGCAAGTAAACATATCTTGGCCCCTACTCTCACCATTTAAATGATCCATTAATTTGTTATGTTTAAATCTATATACACCACGACTGGCCAAAAAAAGGTTGCGGTTCACTTATTATATGTTTCCGGCGAGAATTCTTTAAAGTCAAACTAATACAGTGTGTAGCTTCTCATTTCTTGAACAAACATGTAGTGGTGGATGAAATACTGTACACAAACCATGCAGGAGATACAGTAGTTAAATTATTACTCCAGTAAAAGTAAAAATGCTCCCTAAAAACTTTCACTTGAGTAAAAGTACAAACGTATTTGCATTCAAATGTACTTAAATATCCAAAGTACTATGATTTATTATGGCTATAATGTTCCTATTATAATCTTTGTCACAAGACTCTTTGCTTAATCAACTCAGTTTATGTACAATTACTCTGTTACTCTCAGCACAACAATCTATTAATAAAATGATATTAATGAGTCAAACACTGATTAATATCTATTAAAATTATCATGAGCCCAAAACTTGCTTTTTTTTTTTAACTTAAAAAATCGAGCAAATAAGGCCACGGGTGTTGTGGCAAGTTCGAGTCAGGAGTTTCTTCCATCATTTATTATTCTCAAAATGTTCTGCTTGCTGTTGAACTGAGGATGAACTGTATGTTGGTGATAAATAGATACCAAGTTTAAAACAGAGCACAAGCTCTACCCTGATTGGTGTCTTGCTGTGTGATTGACCGGTTAAGTTTTTATGCTCATAAATAAAAAGGAACGACTGATTTCTCGAAATGTAGTTGAGTAAAAAGTAAGATACTTGACATTGAAATGTAGTGAAGTTCAAGTAAAAATCTCCCCAAATGGAAATCCTTCAGTAAAGGTCAGACGTGAAAAAGCTACTTAAGTACAATAACGGATTACATTTATTTTGTTACTGTCCACCACTGCAACCTTGTTATATCAAGTAGTCATGGAAAAGATGTTCCTGTGTTTCAGAAAGGGGAAATTATTGGCCTGATTCAAGCTAAGAAAACAACTAAGGAGATTTTTACTGGAATGGGGTTAAAAAAACTTTGTTATGCATTATTAAAAGCTGATAGAATTGAGGTCCACTTTGCTAAATAAATAAAAAAAAAAAATTTCGACAATGTGATGAGAACATACAGGATTGGGGCTGAACATCTGTATTTAGGAAAAAACAATGTCAAATATGCCAGGGAGTTTAAGGATTAGCCTGTGGAGAAAAGGAAAAGGTCATGTTGTCTGATGAGTTCAGATTGACCCTGTTCCAAAAAGGAAAGCCCATCAAGTGAAACATCCATCATGCATGGTACCTACTCTTCAAGTCTTGGGAGGCCTTGTTTTGATTTGGGGATTGCTTTAATTGGTCAGGTTCTTGGCTGTTGCTACATTATGTGGCAGCAAAATGAAATCAGCTGAGGACCTGTATATACTAATTTTTTCTTCCCAGATGACAGACATATTCCAGGATGCCAAGATACATCAGGCTCAGATTGTGAAAGAATAGTTCAGGGAGGGTGAGGAAACCATTTTCACACATAAATTGGCCACTAGAGAGTCCTGACCCTAATCCCATTATAAGTGTTTGGGATGTGCTGGAGAAAGCTTTACAAGGTGGCTAGAGTCTCCCATCCTCAATAAAAGATTGCAGCCAAAAACAATGCAATGTTGTGAAATTGTATAAAGTTGACGCCAAAAAATCCCACGATAAACGCAGGCTGTAAATGTTGTGCACCAAAATTTTAGAGAGACTTTTTGGCTAAGCAGTGTATTTAATATTAGACTTGAGCATCCACATTTTGTTTACATTATAAAACAAAAAACGTCCGATCGCGACAGATTTCCAGCACACACCTTTGTTTTCATCAAACAGGTTTTATGTCTAAAATCTGAATACTGATACACAATTTCTAGTTCTCATTATGCTATAAATATGGCTCTGTACTAATAATGTGTGGTGAGTTACATTAAAGATTGTGGGAACGTTGTGTGAGCAGGTATTCCGGTGCTTACCCACGGACGCAGTGCTGAATTATAAGATCCTGAAGGAATACACATCTCGCCCCTGCATGGCCACTGAAGACCCCGTCCTGGCCTGCACTGAACTCAGGAAAACCCGTGGCTTCCTGGTCCAGTTCCCATTTTATTTCTTGTCTGAGGAAAACCTTTTCCCTTCCTTAAACTCTAAAGAAGGCATCATGCCCGTGGAGCTGTGGACTTAGCTCTGTGGCAAATCAATTCATTTTTCAAGAGTTCCATAAAGCATAAAGAACTCTGCTGAACTAACAAAGCTTAATGGTCAGTGGAAGCGACACACACACTTGCTCTCGACGAATATTTTGCTTTTTTGGTGGAAAAATCCCCACACAGAACAGAACTTTACGCTACCTCTGTAAGAAAGACTTATCTATAAACGTTATTTTGAACAGAGGTCAAAGGACTTCCATGCATTTTGCCAAACTATTACATCACCACGTTATTGAAAACACGCAGCCACATGCTGAGTATGAATAACAATGTTTTAACCTTAAAATCCGAGCAATTATGAAAGAGAGAAAGAAAGCGCTGCTGAACACTGTATTATTAACAAGCTTTATTATTTATCATTTAAAATCAGAGTATATCTATAAACTGCTTTTTTTTTTTTTTACAAAATAGATTTATGATATGCTTATTGTATATATTAAATAACTGAATATTATTTTGTATAATACTATTATTCATAAAAATTTTGCACAGTTAACGAAACACACAGACGTACATTCACTGTCTTGTTTGCAGTTGGATGAGCGTTAATCGCTGTAACACAATGCCAGGTACACATATTACAGACTTTCAGAACTCCAGCAACTTGTGAATAACCTTGGTGATTACTGAAAAGAAGACAAACATCGGCACAAAGACAAACAAAACAAAGACAGAAATACGCTGTATGGCTTTCCTGTCAGTTAAGTGTAGTGTAGACGTACAAGAACACAGATTGGCACTAAAACTCTTTTGCCGTAACCTTTCCATTTGGGTCTCAAATTCACGATTCAGTTACATTTCCTGAGGGCTCACACCATCTACTCTTTGTGTGGCTACATTACTTACGCTAAAGCTAACGGAGATTTTCCTCCAGCAGCTGTAGGTTTTCAGATGCCGCAAAAGCGAAAACGGCTTGCTCAATAGAAAAGACCCATCAGGCATTAAACCATGATGAGTATAGTTCGATGAACATTTCATTTAGCATTAATGGTGATGAATTCATAATACATAAAGGTGAATGGGTCTTTTATAAGCTGCTATTAAGCCACAAATAGAAGCAATCACTTAAAATGGCTTTGAAACCAATAGGTTAAGGGGGAGCCAATTATGGGGAGAAGAAGGAAAGAAGGGAAAAGAAGGAAGAATTATCACCTTGAATGGAAAATAGATTTCTTTGCACATTTGCATACTTAAAACAGTGCATAATATTACCATGTTTATAATGCATATATCTTCACCCTCTGTAGCAATCACTTTGTTCAACAGGCCAGAGCCTTTGTTGGATATTACTTTAGCAAGGAGCTGAAATTGGGGGAAAGAATTCTTTGACAGCATATTTTCAGGTGCTTGAGTGTGTCTGTTCGAACCAGTGGTGCCTCAAATATCAATGAGGTCATCGCCGCTCTCGTCGCTCTCCACGGTCAACTGGCGAGTCCACCACTTTTTAACCTCGGACCCTGAGGAAGCCTCGTCGTTTACTGGGTTCATCTTGCACACCATGGATTTCACACTGGTGCGTCCTAAAGGAGACAGCAAGCACATGATTAAGACAGCAAAGACTTGCAGAGAAATATATCAACCCAAAGACGACATTTTCAGTCTAATCATACGCTCCATTTGGGAGGAAGCAAGTGTATTTTTTATTTTAATCATTTGTGATAGAATTGTAAAGAATTACATTCATTAGATTTTTCTCCCTTTAAGCATTAAACACTCCAGAAGGTTGAGCTCATTATCAGGAACAAATATAAACAAATATAACTGTCATAAATGTAAACTGTTAAGCTTAAGGGCACCAAAATCATTTATTTAAATGGCTTATGTGTTTTATAAATATTTTGCATAAGTTGCATAGGAGCTGGGCTACAAGGTAGATACTATAAGTACACTTACATTTTCTATGGTTTGATGACACATTTTTGCACATACAATATTACAGTATCTACATTGAACAAAATCCTCATTTGCATTAAAATGAATATAGATCCCCATACTAAATAGATCTTCTTATTTATGAAGCCCATATTCTATAGACCAGGGGTGTCAAACTCAGGCCCCATTGGCCAAATCCGGCCCGACGTACAATTATATCCGGCCCACGATATGATTTAATAAACATCTATTATTATTGTTATTAATTGCCCGGCGATATGAAGCGCTTATAACACAAACTACAGATCCCATAATGCAGTGCTTCGGCTGCTTTCCCGAACGCTAAGCTACCTGGGAACATTCCAGCGTCAATCAAGTCGAGCTTCTGTTGATGTATTTAACCCTATTGTACAGTAATTGTGAAGCCCCTCACAATGGGAAAGAGAAAAGTTGATTTGAAAACAGAGCCTTTTAAATCCGATGGGATTCTGAGTATATGTTTACTGACACTGGCGGTAAACACGTGTGTCTTATTTTGGAGCGAATGTGGCTGTAATTACGGAATTGAATATAAGACGGAACTACGAGATAAAACATCAGGATCAGCTGAAAAACCTGAATGCAGAGTAGAAGATACAGAAAGAAGAAGAGTTAAAGAAGAATCTGACATTATAGCAGAGCAAAATCACAAAGTGAAGCTGGTGTGAAAACAGAGGAGAACTCAGAGGCACACCAGCCGGTTATTTACTGAGGGAGAGTTTCTGAAGGGCTGCATTATAAAGGTTTGAGACGTCTGGTGTTTGACTGGAAAATATTTAAAGTTATTTAAAGTTTTAGTTTATTTTTTATAAAATGGCATAAGAGCAAATAAATCTGTTTTAATTTGTTGTTATTTTACTTATTTTACTTCTTCTTCAAAAGATACATGCTTTTTACTAGTACCTAAAATACAGAATTGGACCCTAAACCCTTAATTGTAAGTGAAATGGTTTTAATTCTGGATTTGCATCATATGTGCACGTTTAAATGTTATACAGAGTTCAATAAACACCTTTTTCCAGGTAAATTTACATTTTTCATATAAGTAAAAAAATTACAGTACTTGCTTCTGGGAATCAAGTATAAAATAACAATGCTTTAAATATAGATAACTACCTACATGCATGATAATGAATGTGTACACCAGTGAGAGTGAATGATGCATCCTTGGTGTCTGGTGCTCACCTGTGGGCAGTCTCCACTGGCCCAGCTTCCTCTGGGGCCGATCTGCAGAGTCTTGCCTGTAGCTGCTGCGGTCTGACAGAGTGGGGCTCAATAGAGTCTGCAAGCCACTGTTCTGCTGGGATATGGCACCAATAGAAGCCATTAAATTGTATACTCAATGCTTCATAGAGCAGTATGTGTGGTTTGCATGTACGTGTAAGGGAAAGGTGAGTACCTCAGGCTGTGTGGGGTTGTCCTGGTTGTTGGCGTTGGCTTCATCACTGGGCACAGTAGTTTCAATGCTGGGTGGGTTGAGCAGGCGGCGTAGGTCCTGCTTCTGACTCTCACGCAGACTCAGAATGATGCTGCATGACTGCTGCTGCTTCTAAAAGATGAAAATGAGAACAGTGTGATACACAGCATTAGCATGAATTTACATATTATAATAGACTTTCCATAACCTGATTTGTGCAAAAACATTCTGCCTTATTATGGTTCAATCCTTTTTGTATTTCCTTCATGGTCATGGACAACAAAGGCATTTTACATGTATGCAGCCTTGTATTTATAACCCATAATAAAATAGGGATCCTATAAGCAACAGGGAACAGTACAGTTTCTAAACTAGGACTATAGGAGTATATTGGATATATAATAATATATAGAAGTATATTGTTCTTTTACTATGTCACCCTAGGTTTTATGCTTAAATGGCTATCATTGGCTATCATTGTGTTACACAAGTGCATAGATATGGTTTGCATATCTATGGTTTGTAGATCTTGAGTGGCCTGCAATAGAGCACTGACTTCAACCCTATTTAACAGCAAATGTGAAATAGGAAGTTCAAAAAGCGCATATGACTCTTTTAGTCCACAAACCTTTCTTTATATAGTGTATGCAAAAAGTGATTTCAGAGTAATTGCAAGCTTGCCATGGAGATATTAGACCTAATAGGTGTTTCATTCATGAAATCAATTAAAACCTCTAAAGAAAGCTCACTGTTTAAAGCTCAAGTCACCAAATCCTTTGTTCGACAGAAAATTGTGTGGTTCGACTTACGGCTCGGATGCGTTTAAGGCACTTCTTCAGCCACATGCGGATGGTCTGCTTGGCAACCTCCTCCTCAATAGTATACTCTAGCTGCTCTCTTGCCAGCAACTCTTCCAGCTGCAGACTCTTCCTGATGTCCACAGAGCGGTAGGACAGCATGCTGATAGAAACACACACATTTTAAACTAATCTTTTCTCCAAATGCAAATCTTTACAACAGTATTTTTTTTAACATACAATTCTTAATTATTAAGCTGTTGAAATATGCAATGTCCACTGAAAAGACTGATCATAATCATGCTTTCTGCTCTTAAAAAACAAACAAACAAACAAACAAAAAGATTAAAGTGTACTAGGTGGAATTATAAGACGATGTGGTGTATATAATTATGCTATAAATGTTCTAATAGTGATAATAAGTAATACAATTAATTAATAAAAAATGAGTAACAAATCAACAAATGATTAAAAGGCAATTAAAATGTGCTTAAAATAAAATCCCCTTTATTTCCATCCTGCGCCTAAGAAGTCAGTATAATTTTGTAAAAAAAAAAAAAAGAAAAGTTAAAGGTACACACACACAATTTAATTGGTGTTTATATATATATTTAGTGTGACTTTTTAGTGAAATAGGACCTAATTTGGTAAATGGTTCATGTTAATTCCTTCATATTATTTCCTCCTTATTTTCCCTTCTCTTTGTTTCCTTGAGTCATTAAAGCAAAGAGCAAATAAGCAAAAAATATATAAAGAAATAGGCTAGGCAAGAAATAAAGGAAAGCGTGAAGAGCATTCATGTTTCCTTCACGTTCTACAAGTAATCTAATAATATAGTCTATACACGTAAGAAAAGAAATTGTACTGGACATAAATTCAAATTTAAGTAGTTAATAGGACATGAATAGCAATGAATTGGATATGAGGTTTAAACAGAAGCAATGAACCAGTGAGTTGTTGAAGTTTAACTAGACAAGATTTTTATGCTTTGAGATTCAATTAAAGCATGTTTCGATTAAATAGAAATAAAACCCACTGGCTTCTAAATGGGGCCGTATGGCACATGCCTACCTCAGTACATCATGGAAAGTGACGTCTCCGCCACTGTGCAGTCGTTCCATCTCGTAGCACATGTGCTTGAATAGCAGCTTGTCTTTGTCCAAGTCCACCTCGAGTCGGCCCCTGAGCAGTCGCAGAAGAAACTTCACTCTCGAGGTAGGGATCACACCCTGGTCAACAGAGTAGCACTACAATTTTACATCAATTCTCAAGTTGCTCCGTTTCAAACAAACCCTTTTAAACTTATTATAAGTTATTATTATAACCCTCCTATTTAGCTGATGGGGTTTATGTACAGTTTGCTCTTTCAGCTTTACTGAAAAACAGTAGGTTTATTTATTAACGGTCATCTTATTTACTAATTATAAACCTGTCCTATAGCAGTGTTCATCAACACGTTTTTCACTCCTGCAAGCTGATGAAGATGTCCGCTCCTCCTCTACCTTTCTGTGACATACGGTTAGCACTGCCATTATTCTAAAGATGAACATATCAGTGTCATTTGCGGGGTCGGTCTAAGAGGTTGCATGCGCTGACATTAACACATCACACCTCAGATCGATGAAAACATCCCCTGCCTACCTCCCGCTTGTCATCCACCATGTTCCAAATGATCTGAAAGTGCCGCAGGTCATTGTAGCTCAGCAGCTGATCCTCCTCCGTGGAATAGAACAAGGAAAAGTTCTCCACAATGATAGCTATGAAAAGTAAAAATAAAGACAGTAAGTTTTTGAAGAGTTCTCTCTCATCTTTCTCTGCATTCACAGCAATAGGGGAAGGTGTGGGTACTGCAGAAAATAGCACACAGACATGACTCATCCTCCTAAGAGGGCAGACACAAAAGGCTGGCCCGGAACCAAATTTACTCAGAAACTCATTCACATTCTGCTGGGATATCCTCCCGGTAGCAATGTGTAATATTCTCTAATACCAAGGATGATTCTATCACTAAAATAATGAAACTTAATCACTTCAAGGAGAAAAGGTGCTAATAATACTTCCTAGCTGTCAGGGAGAGACTGAGGCGTGTTATTGTATTTCATTAGCTAGCTTGGCTAATGCCAGACGAAGAAGGAAATGAGACAGGAAATTGATTTAGGGGAAATGGAGCGTACCGACGAGCAGGTTCAGCATGATGTACGCGATGATGACGTAGAAAGAGCAGAAGTAGATAAGGGCGCCGGCGTAATTGCCACAGTCCGTCTCCCAGTAGCGGTGCTTGTCCGGTGTGCAAAACGGAGGCTGTACCTGGAAGTTCAGGAAACACACACTTAACACAGGGAACCCAGAAAGCAAGACAGGAACCAACCTTTGAGAGTCATATTATAATTGGTAACCATTAAAAATGTCAGTGACTGCTGTCAGGTTTTCTCTGGAAGTTATGTGATAAATTATATGCATTATCAACTCTCCGGTGTTCTCCAGAGGCTGGGAATCTCAAGAGTGAGCACACAGAGATAACTGTTGTGTTGGCTTACCATGCAGTCATGCATAATCTTATTCCAGTCTTCACCTGTGACGATGCGGAACAGCACCGTGATGGCCTTCCCTGCTGTGGAGAAATTTGCGTGCCTGACAGAGTGAAAGAAAAAGAAAAAAAAAAAGCATCATACTCATATTCGATAAAAACAGGGAAAAAGGACTCCCACTTGTTGAAACACAAGTGTTCGAGTGTTACAAATCTCACAGAAACCATGCTGACCCTGTCTAATCATCCTCTCCTCAGTACCTGTTAATGTTCTCTCCGTATTTGACGGTGCCAAAGAGCACCACTCCGGCAAAGGCGTAACATAGGAGCAGCAAGAACATGCCCACTATGATGAAGAAGCTTTTGTACATGCTCACCACCACTGTCAGCAGAAGCATCTTCAAAGTCACCTACACGTGCATACACAATTTGTTTTAAACGGTTAAAACATTATATCACAATTTTAATAGCTTTCATGGAAGATAATTTAGCAAAAAAAAAATTTACTCACGTGTTTTCCACATATGGTAAAAAACCTTAGCACTATCACACAAGTGCCCATCATGTAGGTGTAGGCATTCTGAGAGAGCAGATAACACAGATGCAATGTTCTTAGAGAAAAACAAAATCGGTTTTATTCAAATTTTAAAATCATTAGCTTGTATGAACTCCTTTTTTTTTTACCAATAAAGAAAAGTGCAGAATGATCCATATGAGGCCGAGCGACGTGACCAGTAGATCGTATCGGTTCCTCCTGCTCTGCCAGTAACCAGCCGGTGACATGGCTATCAGCTTCATGGTAACCTGTTAGCACATTATAAAGCATTTGTGTACTGCGGCTACACCTATTTCAATTACTGTTTTATTATCCGAAAGTAAAATCTACCTCCAGGACGAAGATGAGCGTGAAAATGACAGACATGGTTGCCAGGGGAACCGTCACTGGGTCATCAACATCCCACTGAAATGTACATCAGAACCATGACACTGAATATCTTAAGTGAGCTGAAGTTTGGTAATGAGTCAGCAGACAATCTCTCACCTTCACAGACAGTAGAACAGACTGGGCTAACACTAGCACTGCTATGCTTCGTTTGAAGAAAGGGTGTTGTGTGATGTCATACATTTTGGCACGGAAACCACCATTTTCTACAAAATGAAAAACAAAAGAAGAGAAGACTGAAAATATCTGCACTTATATGGAGATGTCTAAGCATATACACATATAAAAGCAAATGATACAGGGAAGGGAATGTTCTTCTCACAATCGAGTCGGAAAAGTAGAAAAGTTTGAACCGAAGGAAAGTTGCACATATTCAGTTATGGGTTATGCATGAGTGGATTTTATGAGCTTCTTATTCAGAGTATGCAAATTGCCATATACTATTTCTCTTAACTGGCAAGAAATGGGATTTTAGCAATTATGCATTTGCCTTTAAACTTTACAAATTTTTTAAAATGTGCAATAAATTCGAAAGACAACTAGAAATAAATGACTAATATTATGGCTTTAAATGAGAAGGTGTCAAGTATATGGCAGCTTAGAAAATAGCACTTGATTCAGAAAATTATTTTGAAATATATTTGTTTTATATTACGCCCCAACTTTATGAAGTCATTAGATACTAAATCAAGTTCAAGAAAACAATGTGTGATACAGTATAAGCAATTAAAAAAGAATTGATTTTATATTGATTATATTGATACAATACAGTATATGTGCAGAAGGTTTTGGACACCTTAACATTATATTCTCGTGTCCTTTTTTAAACATTCCACATTTAGTCAATGTTTGCTGTTATAATAATCTCCACGCTTCTGGGAAGGTGATCCACTAGATTTTGGAGTGTGCTTGTGGAGATCTGTGTTTGTTCAGCCATGAGGGCTTTAGTAAACTTAGTGCGATGCTGGGGTACAATCAGTGTTTCTATTCCCCAAAGGTCTTCATTTGGGTTGAGGTCAGAGCCCTATAGCAGGCCAATCAAGATCTTCCACTACACACTTTGTGCACAGGGGCACTGTCATGCTAGGACAGGTTTGGGTCTCCAAAATTTGTGAATACCTTCACTATTATACACTATTATATTGTCAGGCTAACAAATGAAATATTTTATGTCTTGGCTACAAGAAACTTTTACAACCAGCTTATTCCATAAGTTCACATTTGTATTGAAATGTACTGTCATTTGTTACACCCTCAATACATTTTGAAATATGAGGTATAGAGAATTCATCATAAGTCACTAGGTAAATAAGCTATACACGCAATGTGCACAGACCTTGAACAGAGAATTGCTAAAGTTAATTATTTTATTTATATTTTTTATAACGGTAGTTATTACCATAAGTCACGGTGGGCAGGCTAACTTACCCTGAGAAGAATACATTCGAATGGTGGTGATGTATTAAGTGTCTGCTACACTGCTATGTCTATGTAAAAAATGACTTACTGTCCAAGATGTCCTTTAAGTAACAGATAAGTCATGGGGTTGGCAGGAAAACCAACCTCTTGCAATAAAGAAAATAAAAAACACTATTAGTGGCAACTTTTAAAGGTTTGCTTCGTGTTGTATCGTTATTTTGTTGTTTGTAGACACAGTTGTCTATTTATGCTGGTTTACCATGTCAACATCTCCAGCTTATTTGATCATGCTGACTTCAGTCAAAACTCAATACTTAACCATGCACCGCTGTGCAGAGGCTTCGCTGAGTGCATTTAAATAACAGCGAGCCTGCAAACAGCTCCCCTATCAATCAGCCCGCACAGTGTGTGGAGACTCGGCGGGATTTGCTCACTCGATGCTATAAAGTACACTGGGCCCATGGGCTTGCATGGTGCAAACATCTGAATCATCTACGCTGAAGGTAAATTGGGTTTTTTTCCTTTTCATTTTGTAACTGTCTTGGGGTGCGCCTCAGGTAGGTGCAATGAATGCTCAACTTTATTCAGTGCCTGGAGTCTGAGGAGAGCTGATTAAGCACTCTAGCACTCGCAATGTGAGCCTGGGGATGACTCATTAGTGTTGAAAAGAGCAAGAGAGAGAGAATGAGAGAGAAAGAGAAAAAAAGAGAGGGAGGGAGAGACCTGGACGTGGTGGAAGGTGCAGTGGCTGAGCAATCTTTAGCCTGCTCTTCAAATCTTCCCATCTCCTCTGGTCCACTGTCAGCAGAGCTGTACCCTAAACAAATGCACAGAACAGAAATATATACAAAGACCACCTCCCCCCGCCGCTGTGTACATAATCTCGAACTAACAACCAGCAGGTCATGAACATAGCTTACCTTGTTTTCATTAAAGTTAGCTATCACAACCCCCACAAACAATGTCAGGCCAATCATACATCCCAGGAACACGAAAACATGGATGTAGATGCCATGGGTCTGTAATAAAGATAAGTACATCATCGCTATGTGTCTGCTTCAAGTTAGTTCAAGACTCAGTGTTCAGGTGGAAACCTACCGGATCTACTCTGTGTATGATCACATCTCTGACCTCCACCCAGCCCTTCAAAGACAAGACCTCAAAGAGAGCCAGCATGGCATTGCCAACATTGTCAAAGTTGAAATTGCGAGGATTTGCCCTGGAAACACACAATCAGAAAGATGAAACAAGCCAGAATCAAAATTTCGGAAAGATGAACTAAAATCGGGCTTTTTTCATTAGCCTGAAGACAAAACATTACTCGAAAAGCTTTCTGGATACCATCTCACAACTACTTATAATGAGCTTTTTTGTGGTGGATGTTTTAGCCAAGTGAAGTGACCTCTGGACGAAAAGCATATAGTCAACAAAAAAGATCAGGAGAAATGTTGGGAAATGAAACAAGAGCCTGAAGAAGAATGATTAATTATTCAAAATGATCAGCACTTTGAAATGTAATGAATAGCATCTTCCCAACTTTATTACTAAACAACATCACTGTGTTTGGTATAATGTTAAGTGCTGCAGAAATAAGTCTGCCATTTATATCATTATTGTTTAATGGTGTGACTCAAACCATTTAATTTGTATTTTGAATATATCTTACGCAATGTCACAGTCGGTGTAACCTTAAATCAGAATGACGAGTAAAATACCATTAGAAGATTAAAATTCCAAACATTAAAGAACATGTCGATGATGTACTAAGCTTTAAATTGACCACACCATAATTCATATACAGTATAATACAGAATCCATTACATGTGCGCTCAGCTGTCAGATCACTCACTGAGTCACCACAGATAAACTCCTAACTACACACACTATTCGAAATTCACCCATTGTGCAATCTGACCCTAAAAACCTGATTGCGCCATGGTTTCAAATAATATCTTCTTTAATAATACAGTATTAAGCAATATAAAATCATTCTCTTCGTCATTACCAAACTCTGGGAACCCAAAATCCGGGTTTCTTCTCTCCTGCTCTGAGCTTTAGGTTGAGGTTTTTCGAGATGCTCACATTGATTCGGAAAATCCCATGGCAGTCTTTCTGCAAGAGGTTACAACGTTAAGGAAAATATTTGAGTCCAAGACGGTGCATTGAAAAGAGGGGAATATAGTTATTTATTTATATAGAATAATGCATTCGCTCCTACCTCGTCGGTTATATGAGGATCGTTACATTTGGCAAGCTTCCCAGCGAAGAGCTGTACTCCGAAGCTTGCAAATACGAGCATTAATGTCAGGAGAAGGATAGACACCTGTATGAACAAATGAAAATTTCGGATGGTATTTCCAGAAAAATAGATGTACAGCTAACTGAATGCCAAGAAATTTAACAAGGTAGTCTGACTGAATAGCAGGTAACAACCTAAATAATAACATTGGCAATGGTCATTAATGTTGCATATGATCAAATATGATCGTTAAACAAGCATAAGTAAATCCTACTGGATCAACCTCACATGGGTTTGGATCCAAAAGCACAATTGAATGTAGAGCTGTATCGAAATTTTAGTAATTGAGTATTGTACCGATTATTCCGTATAAGTAATCGTATAAGAAGTACTTTTTATTTATTAAAGAGCAATACTAAATAAGCCTGGTCTCTTACAATGAACAAGTAAGTTGATTCCTTTTAAAAAAATTTACATATTTTATTACTGAAATTGCAAATATCTGTGAAAACTAAACCCATTTAGTGCATTTGATTGCCATATTACATCAAAATGCAAATACAAATGTATAAATAAAAAATGTTAAATAAAAATATAAAAATGATTTCAGATTACTAAAAGAAATAAAAAATAAAAATAAAATGCACTGTACGGTGTTTTCCGAGTTTATTTCTCGTAATTCTGATATTTGTTCTCGCAATTCTGACTTCATTCTTCGCTATTCTGACTTTTTTCTTGTAATTCTGTCTTCATTCCACACAATTCTGACTTTATTTCTCACAATTCTAAATGTATTTCTCACAATTCTGACTTCATTCGTCTTAAAACTTTCAAGACTTTATTTCTTGTAAACATTCAACATTTCTGAAGTTTGAAGCTGTAGGTGTATGAATGAGGCTCCTCTGCTTCACCTGTCTTGTTCCGTCTCCTCCAGAGCTGATTCTTAGACAGAGTTCTCTCCCAGGATCGGAGGCTTAGTTTAATACCATGCCATTTTACTACAGAGGTGGTGACGCTGCCCGATTGGCTAAAAAAAAAGTTGGAATTGCAAAAAATAAAGTCGCAATTGCGAGGAAAAAACCCCCCACAATTTTCAGGGAAAACTCTTAATTGCGAGAATTAAAACTCAGAATTGGGAAAAACAGTTGTTTTTTTTATGTGATGGAAACGGGCTTCTATATGAATCTTCTTTTTGGCCCTCGCTGTTTTCTCCCCGTTCCTCTATTTTTTTATTCTTAAGTGTTTACCTATCAAGAGCGCTCCAGAGTTTAGCGGGTGGTGCTTCAATAATAATGGTCCGCGGGGAAACACAATGCTCCATGTGTAGTTAAATGGATTAAACGAAGCATCGAGGGAAATAGTTTGAGGAAAGTACAAATTATATTTGTAGTAATTTTATAGTAAAAATTTGACAATAGGGTTAACTAGGATTAAATAGGGGCTTTTATGTACAAAACGTCCGCCTCTGGCATATGAACTACATGTCGTGGCTATTCATAGAAGCTTAACTTTTATTTAGGAGGTTTTCGGCGGCTGGTAAGTCCATAGTAAATTCATGGGGCTGGTAAATCCAAACTACATGCGATTGTATTAATTTTTGTAGTCAGTGTTTAATTTCGTACTGCCTTTTAGAAAAGTCTCTCCAACACCTTGGAGGATGCTGCACTCAGGTCTAATTAGCAAATAAACTTTCATTAACCTGAAATTAAGTTAAATCTCACTGTAATTAACAGATTTATTTATAATAACTGTAAAAATGAAATTTCTGTCTTTAAAAATCTTTCATGATTATCTATGAATTAAAAAAAAAAAAACAAGTGCAACTATCAGACTATTCCTTCTTCTGTTGGTTGATAATAGTTTTATTACGTGGACACCTTTATTCATCAACCGAAGACTCAGGCACCTCCAATAACTCAATCACTGAAACTTTTATTTTCAACTCCATATTTACTTGCTCAGGTTTGAAGTGTATGAGGATAATGTGTAATATATGCATGTGACAGATTGACTATATTGACAAAAGTTTGCAGACACCTGATCATAAGTATGGTGTATGCTTTTTGAGCATCTCATTCCACATTTAGACCCAATTTTCCTTCACTTATCTGGGAAGGTGTTCCACCAGATTTTGGAGTTTGCTTGTGGACATCAGCCATAAATGTGTTAGTAAAGTTAGGTATTAATGTAGGGTGAGGAGGTCTGGGGTGCAGTCAATGTTCCAATTAATCCCAAAGGTGTTCAGTAAGGTTGAGATCAGAGCTCAATAGCAGGCCACTCAAGATCTTACTGTCCAAATCATATAAACCATATCTTCATGGAGCTCGCTTTGTGCACAGAGGCATTGCCATGCTGGAACAGGTTTGTTTCTTTAAGTTCAATGCAAAATTGTATTATACCATCCAAAGACAGTCTATACAATTGTGTGCCTCCAGCTTTGTGGTAACAGTTTGGAGAAGAACCACATATAGCAGGAGCAGTCAGGTGTCCCAATACTTTTGTCCATATAGTGTAGGAGCTTGCAAAATTAGTTAGCGCATATAAATTCATTTGCACTCAAATCACCATTCTGATAAGGTTTAAATCAATAACAGTATACCTGGTAATGTATTGTAATAAAACTCAAATTATGTTACTGATGCGTATGCATTGGACCCAGATGCCAGTGACTGCATTATTTCGAATTTAGTAACGGTTTGTAGATAGCTGCACTCACCAAGAAGATTTCTTTGAATCCTTTAAGGACCTCGCGCACCACCTTCCTCATCTGAGGAACCAATTTGAAGATCCGCAGAGGACGCAGGCAGCGCAGCATCATCAGTAGCTGAGCACCTGATTCTGGAGGCACGTTGGTTGGCAGCCAGCACAGGAAGATCAGACTGACCTACAGAGAGAGACAAAAACAGCAAAGAAAGCAATAAACATTTAAAAAGTTTCCCAGTTATGTGAAATAAAGTCAAATAAATTGGTTAATTATTGCCCTAAAAAATAGTCTGCTGAAAAGTTAAAAAAGAATATAAACACATTAGTCTCTCATCCAGAGCATTTCTAAGTAAAGCTCTGATCAACTACACCTTTGCAAAAGTAAATAAATACTAATTACTGGTCTTACTTTCATCACAAGGTTATATAATTTTTATAAACGATATAGACAAAACTATTGGAACACCTGATTTTTAATGCAAATTGTAATGTTTTCCCAAACTGTTACCACAAAATTGAAGGTGCACAATTATATACAATGCTTTTAGATAGAAGAGCCTTTATTTGTCACATATACATTATAGCACAGCGAAATTTGTTCTTCGCAAATCCCAGCTAGCTCGAGTCAGAGCGCAGGGTCGGCAATGATATGGCGCCCCTGGAGCATACAGAGTGTTAAGAGCCTTGTTTAAGGGCCCAAAGGTGGCAGCTTGGGGATACCGGGGCTTGAACCCGTTACCTTCCGATCAGTAACCCAACACCTTAACAATTGAGCTACCACTCCCCCTTTTGGTTGTGGTAGCATTACATTTTCCCCTCACTTGAACTAGGAGATCCAAAACTATTAGAGCATGACAATGCCCCTGTGCCCAAAGCCAGGTCCATGAAGATATGTTTTAGATAGTTTGGAGTGAAAGATCTTGAGTGGCCTGCTATAGAGCTCTGACCTATTGACTTATTGAACAACTTTGTAATAAATTGGAACGCAGACTTACCCTACATCAGTACTTTGATAACTTCCCCTACATCAGCACCTGACTTTAATAACACTCTTGTGGATGAATGAGCACAAGTCTCCACAAGCCCACTACAAAATCTACTGGAACATCTTTATCGTTATTATAATGTGGAAAAGGATGTTTAAAAAGCACATACAAATCCTGTTGTAAAGTATCCACTTTTTATATATAATGTATAATTTAAAAGTTGATGACTGCACAAACACTGCAGTTCACTTATCTTAATGAATAGCATTGAATTAGACATATAAAACAAGTCATTTGTACTTAATTTTCATTCATAATTTATATTAGTGCATTTAATTAATATCATCTGTACAGTCATTACTGAACTGTCTTTAAGACATCGTTAAAGCTCCATCACATCAGGGAAGCCTCTAATCAGAGAGAACGCGAGCTTTCGCATGAATTATCAATAAGCTGTGGCAAAAGCCAGAGGAATGGATCCGTACTAAATAGATGAAAATGTCCATGACTCCACCGAAGTCTCGGATGACTGCAGTGGGGGTGAAGAAGAGACCGTCTGCCATGATTTTCAGGGTCAGCTCGATGCTCATGAAAATGACAAACACGTACTCGCCTATCTGTGGAGAGAAAAGAGAATATATCAATATTCGCTGAATAATAAATATCTAGCTGGTATAGCACTGAATACCATGCATAAAATAAATAAATAAATCTGCTAGCTTAAAAGGTCACCGTTAAAAGCTCTAGTATACGTAGATATATTGTGCTAAATGCAGCAGCTTTAGCACTGTCAAGAGGGTTAAAAAACAAGCTGTTTCAAAAGATCAAAGGCAGCCAAATCCGTGAGAATTACTTTCACTAACCCTAATGCTTTTTCCTTATTAAGTGGATGTGTTAATTGCGAACAATAAAGAGCTGAAACCTATTTCAGTGAGAGGAAGCTGCAGTAAAATGTTGGTTAAATCGGTAGAAAAGGCCATCAGTCACTATATAATTTAAATTAACGAACAAAGAGATGATACCTGTAGAGTTGGCACATGCATAACCCTGGTAAATGGCGATTCAAACATCATGGAGATGCAAGAGCAGATGGTAACCACAATCATTACCCAGTCCAGATACGTGACCAAGCCCAGCAGATCACTGCAGAGAGAATACACACACCAGTTTAACACAAAATACTTTTGAAACATGCATTTTAGCAGTCTAATGGACAAACTGCACTTTGGGTGGTTCATTAGAGCCACAACACCAGGCTTATCTATACGCACTGTAAGAAACTAAACTCCCCTCAAACACATGACTATTAATATATATATATATATATTAATAATAGTCATGTGTTTGAGGGGAGTTCAGTTTCTTACAGTGTGATATATATATATATATATCACAAGCAAAACATCTACTGATATAAGTCAGAACTGCATGTTGTCAATGAGCATTTAAGTTTTGAGTCTGGTTGCTCTCAAGGTTGATTCCTCATGCCATCTCAGGGAGTTTTTCCTAGCCACAGTTGCCACTGGCTTGCTTATTAGGGATAATCTTAAATAATTAACAAATTATAATGAACAAACGTATAGACACAAACATTTATACATTGTTTTATAAAACCTTATAACATTTTTATCACTGTAAAACTGCTTTGAGACAATGTTCATCATTTTAAGAGTTATACAAATAAAAAATGAACTGAACTGAATTAAACTGAGTTGAACGTTACTGTAGCAACTTACTAAAACTGATGATATTTTGTGCTCCTCACTGCTCCGGTTACAGGATCTGTTTTCAAGCTGATCATTAAAAACAAAGTCATAAACACTGTAATAATCATGCACTCCGAGTGAATCGTCTAAAATGATAATCAAATAAAAAGTGTTTATTGCAAAATCATACGCGTTGAAGCGGGCCCGCACGATCATTCTGCAGAAGTTTCGGAAACGATGCTCTCTCCCCACTATGAAGAGCGGCTTGTCAAAATAAGGATGATTCTCTCTCAGCTCCTCTTCTTGAACTTTCCTGGTAAGGACAAAGAAGTTCACATGCAAAAACAAGAAATCATTTTAAAAGCTGGTTGCCTAGGGAATTGTGCTACGCATCCTGTCTCTTATTATAGAAGCACACAATGGCTGCTGAAAATTGGTTGATGAGGACATGTGAAAATGATGGGGAAACTGATGTACACAGTATAAGTGCTAAGCCGAGTCAAGCCGTGTTCTCAGGAAACAATAAATATATAAATATCGCTCTATTCCTGATAATAGAGAACCCGAGTAATACCTCTGGTTGTTGCACATATTTTTCATAATACAAAAAAAAGTATAGCGGCAAGAGAAGCATGACTCATGATAATAGTGCCTGAGGAGAGCGGTCTGTCTGATTCACCGTGTGGAATTATACACTTTTTGTGGACAGCTAACCATAGGATTTAGTTCCCATTTGCTATTATAGTAATCTCCACTTTTCTGGGAAGATGTTTCACCAGGTTTTGGTGTGTACTTATGGAGTTTTTTGTTTATTCCGCCACAAGGGTGATAGTAAAGTCAGGTACTGATGTAGAGAGAGGAGACCTGGGCAGTGCAGTGCAGTGGGCATTGAATAGGGTTTAAAAGCATTTAAAAGGGTTGAGGTCAAAGCTCAGCAGCTTACCAATCAAAGGTTTTCCACTCTAACCCATGTAAACCATATCTTCATGTCCCAAGTGAATGGAAAATTTTAGTCAGATCCCAATATTTTTGTCTGTATAGAGTATAGTATGTTTGTGTACATGAATGCATCCAAGGGTCCTGTTTTACCGCTTCATCTCAGCCTGTTCCTTCTTCTCCTGGATCATCTTGATCTCGCTGTCCTCTCTCTGAGCATTGCGGTAGCGTACAGTGCTCGAGTGCTACACACAGGAAGAAACACATTCCAGTTATAACTTACATCTCCTTCTGGATTTCCCGTATCAGCGTCACAAAGTGACACAATGCGTGTATTTGTATGTACGTACGTCCTGAGTGAGCGTCTCTAGAGATTTGCCTCTGCTGATCCTCTGGCTGGTGGAACCGTGTCTGAGAGATCTGGGCAAGCATATCATCATTAACATCATCATGAACGCAAGTCACTACAATCAAAATTTTTTGCATTACTCTTTTACAGAAGTACAACATATATAAAATCCAAGAGCAAAAGCAAAATAGTCATTTAAATGCATATATTTTGAAATCCCAAAAAAAATCAATTGAACCTGTAAGTATGAGAACTACTGGTTCTTAATTAAATCCATAGTATACAGAACGCTATTGTATTATATGAGCTAGCCATGTTGGGTTTTTTTTGTTGTCTGTTTGGTGTGTGTTGATCAAACCTGCGCTCCTGGCGAATATGATGCTGCACGCTAAGGATGGAGCGTTCTTTGGTCGGCTGTCCCTCAAAGGAACCGCTCAGCATGCGCTGTCTGGTGCAGGCTCTGCAACCATAACCCAATCAACAGCTTAAATAAACACACTTCTCACAAATCTTTTAGGACAAACCTACATCAACTGTCATATTAACTGTCAATCATTTGGAAAATTATAACTTGAATATTTTTTTATATTTCATAATTATGATTTCTTGAAGGAGTATTACAGGCAATAACATAAACAGTAACACAAGAAGCCCAGTGCAAAATAAAGAGTTTTCTATGGCCAAGCATACACCTCTAAAGCACTCCATAAATAGTCAAGATTTTCTCTCTCTTTCTTAATCAAATAATAGGATGAGAAGATTTATTCATTACCATTATATGTTATTTTTGTGGCATGGTATTGCATATTAACACTGCAGACAATAAAGGCAATACTCTCTGATGAATGGACTGCCTTCTTTCGTCATGCACCATGTACACACACTGCACCATAGATGGCAGATGGCACTAATTAGCATACAGCGAATAGCACAGGTAGGGAGCAGGTCTGAATTGCTGCCCCACTGCAGAGAGGAAAACTAATTAATCCCTTTTTAACCTTAGTGAAATATAGAGCAGGCAATCTGAGCTTCTAAGTGTGCACCCTGGCATTACAAAAAATTGGGGTCAGTTTAATTTTTTTTCCCCTTTTTTTTTTGGTCAAAATCTTAAAACGAGAAAAGAGGCTTTCTATCGACCCTGCCGAACAACCACACTGATGTCATCAGTCTCTGCCACGGTTGTAGCCCGAGTAAATTGAAGGCCATTATTTTGCTATTCACATCCTTGATGGTTCATCCATGAAGGTCCAACAGGCTGTGCATACACATTCAGCAGCTTCGTCCTCATCAACATCACTGTTAGCCTGTCATTCATTGATGCTGCTATGTTGCTCATTAATTGCAAAGTCATGAACCAGAACACAAGCTAATGACAATCTGGGGTTCAGGAGAATGTGTCAGGCTCGTTTATGACCAGTCATTGTGATATGTCTGTGTCGGCACAGGCAGACAGTCCTAAAGCCCCAGACAGCACAAGTAGACAATGTGGGAAAAGGAGGGGCGGGGTGTGTGTGTGTGTGTGTGTGTGTGTGTGTGTGTGTGTGTGTGTGTGTGTGTGTGTGTGTGTGTGTGTGTGTGTGTGTGTGTGTGTTTTACAAGCAGATAGGCTTGGGTAGGTAAGAAATCTTGCAGACGTGCTCTGGAAGCTGATGGTGAAGCACCAGGAGCTGGAGCCCTGTGTGACATATTCAGTGTGTGATATATTCAGCTTGAGCCTGCTAGAAGCAAACAGAGCTGCCAATCTCACAGCGGTGCCAAACATTTAATTATTAATTAGTTTATTCATGCTGATAGGTGTCCAATAAAGGGGCTGTAGATGGAAGCTCAGTTATCTGACCTGACACCTGACTGGACGGACAACAAGCCTGACAAGCACCTAACAGAATAAAAAAACAGAAAATATTTTTATTAAAATGCATTTAAAATGTTGAGTGCCAGTGCAGAACTGCTGAACACTCCTGGAAGGGAAAAAAATTAGCCCAAAATGACAGAGGATGAAGCTTTTTTGGTCTTGACAACAAATCATAAGTCTGGAACAAAGCTAAAAATAAAACCATTAGATAAACTTAGTATGGAAAAGCTTTTCCCTTTAATTTCTTTTAATGTTAAGAACTTATGGGCAAACTTGTTTAAAGATTTTTGTTCCCTTGTTTCTCGCAACAGCTCACTGCAGCAAAATTAAATAAGTGCCATTAGACAATTAGAGAAGCGGGAGTGGATGCGAGTGCGGATAACTGTTAATGAAATAAAGTGCGAACCTACAGTGCGGAACCAACAACAAGCAAAAAAGAAGACAGCAGACAAAATACAAAGAGTGCGGTAAATTGTACCTATACATAATTTTTTTTATTACTATGGATGTAAGTCAGATGGTCAAACAAACACGTACGCTGAAGTTCAGTGACATTGGAAATATACCCCCTGTACATAGTCCTGACAATGAGATGTCAAATAGTGGATTTGTTTTATGCTTGTTCATTTTAAACCAATGATTTTTGTTAGGACCATCTCTAGGTTACGTATGTAACCCTGGTTCTCTGAGGGAACGAGATGCTGCATCAAAAACGCTTTGGAAATGCTTCCGCATGTCCACGCTCCGAACCACATGTGTAATCCAACGGAAAGCACGGTGTCACTGGCGGGGTGACGTCACGACCAGAAAGCTATACAAGCATATAAAAGAAGCTAGCTTCGAAAGTGAAGAAAGTCCTCGCAGGGATGCAGGGAGTGTGGCCTTGAGACAAAGGGTCACATTCCTTCAGAGAACCAGGGTTACATATGTTACCTAGAGACAACAACGCTTTGTGAACGAGTGTCCAATACCGCCAGAGTATCAAGCAGAGCATGATAAGCCACAGTAGCGGACACATAAACCTTTAAGGTGGAAGGAGACAACCCTTTGGCAAACTGTTCTTGAAGAAATTCCAGCACCGGGCAGTTAACTGACCTCCTCTCTATGTATTGAACAGGTGCAACTTTGCGACATACAACCTACTTGTGAAGGGAGTTCTTGATTGGAGAATGGTCTCTGTGACCTCAGCCGAATACCTGTGGCTAAGAGCTGTGCCCCCTCAAGGGCCACAGCCTGGGCTACAGGGAGGAGACGGACTCCATCCTGGCAAACTCTCTCCAGAACTCCCAGGAGCATTACCGCCATGGTACTGCTCCTAAGAGGGCTGGGTGAGTAAGGGAGAACCAGAGGGGACAGTGTGACGTCTCTTGCGTAGCAAACAGGTCAACTTGTAGGCTGTAAAATCTTCTCCATATTTGCTACTCTACTCCTGGGTGGAGCCTCCATTCCCCAGGCCTCTGCCCTTGCCTCGAAAGGGCGTCTGCTTCTTGATTTAACCACCCTGGAATGTTTAGTGTTTTCAGTGAAAGCAGCTTCCCTTGAGACTACAGGAAGATCTGTCATGCCAGCTTGTAAAGAAGGCGAGAGTGCAGACCCCCCCTGGTGGTTGATAGAGGAGACAATGTGTTGTCCGTACGGACCATTTTCATGATGCCTACCACTCGTGCTAGGCTGGGGCTGGTGTTGGGGCTGTGCCCACCGAGCAGCACTATGAGAGCGGCGCTCTCACAGCGGGTTGTCCTGATAAGCCTGCAACATAACCATGTTGTGCAGGCAGCCAACAGCTTGACCCGCTGCCATGTAAGCCTTGCCCACTTGAGCCGAGGTAGTCCGCAGAGGGACAATGTAGCACCCGGGGAGAGAAAGCCAGCCATCCTCTCTTCAACCCAGGGCACCGTCCCAGAACCGTACTTCTTCAGCCTCACTAGATCAGTGTAGAGAGAGACGTTGAAGAGGCTGAAAAGGTCTATTCCGTGAACTGGTCACCTCAGTGTACAGGTCTTGTCGTCTCTACGGCAGGTGCTTTTATAGCTTCCTGGTCATAACGTCACCCCACTGTTAACAACGTTCTTTTCCGTTGGACCGATTACACACATGGTTCAGAGCGTGGACATGCGGAAGCGATCAAAAGTGTTCGAATTCCTGAAAAGGAACATTATAAGCTACATATTTTGCCATTTTGGGCCAGGAGTGCAGGTTCTGCTTTACTTTGATTTAGATTTAGCACCACATTACATTGCACCATATACCACATCGCCATCAGTTTCTGAAACAAAGTTTTCACTTATTAGGACAAGCTTTAAGGGATTTACAAATAACTCAATAATATTTCGCCTTTGTACCATATAAGTGTGAAATACTTCATTTAAGGAAAGAAGTCCAGTATCTCAAACAAATGGTTTTCCCCAAACATACCGTAGAATTTTATTGACAGTTGTTTCTTTTTCCAAGAGGTTGCGAGCGTGGATGCTGAATATTGATTTCCTCAGCTAAAGCAAAGAAATATATTTAGACAGTAAGCCACACACAGGAGACATATTACACAAAGATCAATATGAAGTACAATTCATATGCGGGTGTCGGCAAATATTTATGCTGTTGTGCTGGAAAACATCTGCAAACAAGGTCACGCTTCTCTTCTGCTGCAAACAGCGGAACAGTGATGTATAACGCTGGTTAATGTGGATTCACAAATTCATGAGTTCTATGCTGATGAACTGGCACATCCCACTAGTAGTCAGAGTGATTGAGAGCAGCTGAATGTAAAATATTTGCGTTACCTTCTGGTCAATGTATTTATTGTCCTCAATGGCCGATCTCTTGGAATGGTCACAGGAGGAAGAGGAGGCAGAAGGGAGCCTACGGAACAGACAGCTGGGGTCCTGTTGCTGCCGGTCTATAAACTGTTTCATGAAGCTTTCCCTAAAGCACACACAAACATACAGAGCATGAACAATTCATGTTATAGTCCACAGGATGTTCGCTTAAATAATCGTACATTTCAGTTCTAGGCTGTTCTTTGTAAGCTTTAACATACACTGCAAGCACTACTAAAAAAGTATTCTTCATTATTATTTTATAAAGTAATACATCACATTTCATTACAAATTTTAACCTGTCACCTAATCAAGTGGAAAGTAGAATCTTGGAGACATTTACATGAATTGAAATAAATGTAATTCGTTACTGTACTTACTTTTTCACTGTACTGCTTTTTCACACATCTGAACTTTATTGAAGTATTTCGATTTGGGGAGACTTTCACTTTAACTTCGCTATAGGTAAGTCGAATGACTCAACTACATTTTGCGAAATCAGTCGTTCCTATTAATTTATGAGTAGATAAAAACTTAACTGGTCAAACACACAGCAAGCCACCAATCAGAGTAGAGCACTCGCTCTGTATTGAATATGTTCTGATTGCCGCTTGGTGGTATCTACTTATCACCAACATACAGTTCAGCACTAGTTCAACAGCAAGCAGAAAATTTTTTGAATAATAATTGATAGAAGAAAAACCTGACTCTAACTTTCCACAACACCCGTGGCCTCATTTGCTCGATTCTTTTTTGTGTTTGACTCATTAATATCATTCTATTAATAGATTGGCGTGTTAAAAGTAACATTATAGTATTTTTACATTAATTGAGTTGATTAAGAAAAGATTCTTGTCAGAAAAATGATAATGGTAACATTATAGCCATAATAAATCTGATATAACCGAAATAAATTCTGATACTTAACTACATTTACAGAAAATAAAGGACATTTTTTTTTTTATTCTCTGAGATGTAGGCTGATGGTATATTGAGTTTGTAATCTAGCAAACCATTGTTGATTTATTCATTGCTAGGGACTCAAAGAACATTTTACATCGCTCTGGATAAGGGTGTAAATGTTAAAGGCAAATACTTTTGCCCTTTTACTCAAGTGAAAGTTGAAAGGGAGCACTTTTACTTTCACTGGTGTAATATTTTACCTGCTGTATCTCTACATTAAATCAACTACATGGTTTTTGTACTTCGCCCACCACTGCTAAGTATTTGGTATATTTTCATTTTGTGTAGTCTGGACACATGCTTCATTAAAAAAGGTAAATCTTACCTTATTTTAAAAGTCCCAAAATTAAAAAATTCTGTTTATATCCAATTTTTTTTTTCTATGTAATCTCAAGAAATAAAAATAAAAAATAACCTCCAGCCCTGTCTAATTCTCCCCGAAACCTTGCTTCAGCTTGAAGCTTTTTGTACTTGTGAGTAATTTTCTTCTGCTATGGCTGGTCCTGCAAAGAACTCCTAAAGATTGTGCACTTCCCAAAAATAGTTTTTAATCCCAAACCCTTGCTTTAGGGGATAATCTCACCTGAATGCTGTAGATTTGTACCTGGTAACTTCTGCTGTGCTTAAAAAGCTTATAAACATCTTAGTGAACATTATTTTAGTATTGTTTGTCCAGATTTTCCCTGACATTTTGCTCACTGCTCATCACAATACTTTTTCCTCATTTCATCTCAGGGAGTTGCCAGTGGCACCACAATCTTGCTCAACAAGCATCAGGATCCACACAAACTTTTTGACAATGGCTATTGTTCAAAGCTCCATAAACAAATAAAACTGCATTACAGCCAAATTAGGTGATATGGAAAGAAGATAATTTTGTGACTAGAAATACCTGATCCTGGGCACGGTGAAATCAGATGGCAGCTTGGAGATCTTCACCATCTGAGGTCTGTTGGGAAACTTCTCAAAGATACGCAAGCGCAAGGGGAGCTTCTCTTTTGTGTCAGCATTTGCTTCACTCTGCTTCAGCTATTGAGAAAGCATGCAAAAAACTATGGAACATTTCAAATGAAACAATACAGTTTCTATAGATATAAATGACTATAAATTTGCTTATTTAATTTACAAAAAAAGATTTTAGCTTGTTTGTTTGAAACTTTACTACACACAGACACACAATACAGCCAAAAGTCCCCATTTATTGTTCTAATTTGTTAATTAATATATAATATGATATATTGTATATGTTTATACATTTCACATGTACCTTACAGCAAAGTGAAATGATTTTTTTCTTATACAGAATCTCAGCAATGTTAGGAGGCTGAGACATGAGCACAGGGTCAGCATTGTTACAGCGCCTCTGGAACTCAGAGGGTTCAGCTCTTTCTAAAGGGCTCAAGACTAGCAGCTTGGCAATAATAGGGCATGAACACCTTCCTTCCAATCAGCAACCCAGAGCCCCTACCACTGAGCTACTTTATGGTGATAATAATAAGCACCACTCTTCTGGGAAAATGTTCCACTAAATTTTAAGCTCATTCAGCCACAAGTAATTTGTTAAAATCTTTTTAAAATGAGTGTTTGTAAGCACCTGAAGCCTACACCTGCTAGGTGGTACAATGCTAATCAGACACTAATTTGAGAAAACAAATACTGTTCCACTTGCAGACAAGGTTGTTTGAGGATGGCCAAGGTAGTTAAATGGAGAAACCACCATTTGAACTTTGTAAATAACCAATGCTACTATTTGTTTGTGTACCTTAACTAGAACAATAATAGCAAATTAGCATATTATTTAAATATTTTTAGCTTTACCCAGCAAACATGTAGAGTGTGCCCCCTGGTAAGACCCATGTGGGCTTTCTATTGGAAAGCCAATGGCTGTGTTGCTCACAGAAAACCTTCTGTGGGACTGCTGTGGGATGCTGGAATGGGCAAAGCCACAAGAGGTCTGTGAGGAATTAGTGTGGGTTTGCCCTGCCCACACTTTCCCACAGTAAACCCACACATTTCCCCATAGTCAGGGATGTTTCTAGCTGTAAGTGCGGGAATAAATACAAAAAAGGCACATCTGAAGGCATTACTGCATACCACCTGAATATTGGAAATGTTGGGACGTTTTTTAAAATTGAATAGATAAAAACTAAAAGACTTTCAAAGCACATAAGCCAATATTTTATTTACATTAGAACATAGAGAACATAACAAATGTTTAAACTGAGAAATATGACACTTTTATGCATAAAATGAGCTCATTTCCAATTTGATGCCTGCTACAGGTCTCAAAAAAGTTGACACAGGGCATGGCACAGTTTAAAGACATCTGGGCATTGAGGTTATGAGTTTCTGGAGTTTTGCTGTTGGAATTTGGTCCCATTCTTGCCTGATATATGTTTCCAGCTGCTGAAGAGTTCATGGTCGTCTTTGGCATATTTTCTTTTAATGATGTGCCAAATGTCCTCTATACTATAGGTAAAAGAATTTGACTGCAGGCAGGCTAGAGGACATCTGTGATTTCCAACAAAAATGTCAAATTTGGACATGCCTGACCATAGAAAACTTTTCCACTTTGAACCAGTCCATTTTAATTGAGCCTTGACCCACAGGACATGACGGCACATGTTTACATATGACTTCCTTTTGCATGATGGAGCTTTGGTTAGCATCTGCAGGTGGCACAAAGGATTGTGTTTGGGGACAGTGGATTCTGAAAGTTCTCCTGGGACCATTTAGTAATGTCAATGACACAATCATGCCGATGAGTGATGCAGTGTCGTCTGAGGGCCCAAAGACCACAGGCATCCAACAAAGGTCTTCGGACTCGTCTTTTACCCACCGAGATTTCTCCAGTCTCTCTGAATCTTTTAATGATGTACTGTAGATGATGAGATTTGCAAAGACTTTGCAATTTGACGCTGAGGAACATTGTTTTTAAAAGTATTCCACAATCTTTTTACGCACTCTTTCACAAGTTCGAGACCCAATGCACATCTTTACAGATCTGATGTCAATTAACTTGCTAGCTAGATTTTCTTCCAGCTAAATAATGAAAACATTTCTGGCTTTTTCTGCCCTTTCTTGCCCCTTTGCCAAATTCTTTTAAACATGTTGCAGGCATAAAATTTCAAATTAGCTCATTTTGTGCATAAAAGTGTAAAAATTAGTTATGTTCTCTATGTTCTATTGCGAATGAAATATTGGCTCATGGGATTTGAAAGTCTTTTAGTTTTCAATTAATTAAAATTTTTTAAAAACTTCCTAACATTTCTGGAATTCGGGTTGTAGCAGTAAGCATACTTCATCTTCCCCCTGTGCTGACAGTGTATAAAACAGAGTGCTGCAGGTTACTGTGCAATATATTTCTCTGTATTAATGTGGGCCTCGAAGCACTGTGACCTTTTATCCTTCTGTAGTTTTATAATGCCACAACGGCACAGCGGTGCTTAGAGCTGTGTACAAGAAAAACTCACTCATCTTCCTATTGCTAAGAGAGAGGAGACATAAGTCTGAATGAGACCTGGAGGTATTTACTATATACACACACAGGTCTGTGCTTTCAAAAACAATGCTAATTATAAGGCATGCTCTAAATCTATTCCGTTTGCTTATTTAAGGCACACAGTGCTGTTCTGAAATCCTGCCCAAAGATGGCAGCAGCAGTCTGAATGAAGTCAAGCTGAAATAATCAGCCCCCACACCACACATCAGGGGAGAAAACATCAAAACAAAATAATAGTTAAAGAACCAGGCAGCTCATGAAATCCAGGTGTATATGCAAGCGGAACTGGGATAATCTTCAATTATATCAATTAATTGTTTATGAAGAAAACTAATTGATATTTCTAGGCTGGAATGGTCCATCTGGAAGCCTGTACGTAGATGAAGCTGATGCATTTCTGATGAGGTCGGAAGGTACGGTTCTAGCTTTGTATGAGCACCAAAAAATTATTATATAGGGAGAGGCAACATGAAGAAGGAGATACAAGTGGCTTGGTACAGCGAGCCCTGCTTGCCCTACCATATACTGTAAATGCATATATAACTTAAAAAAAATTTGCATATATTAATATTTTGCACAAATGTAATATAGGCAATGTGACATTGATTTACATATAATCGCACAATTGCTAGTGTGATATGGTTTTTATACAGCAGTTATAATATATTGCTGTAAGAATTTAATATTGATTAAATGAAATTTCAGACACAACATGGTCGAGTGTTTTGGCTAGTTTTGGTTTTTATGTTTTTTGTTTTCCCTACAATAGTAGAACCAGATCTTAAAGATACTGCACTCACTTTATAGCCCAACAGCTAGTTCGCATTGATTTGCACAATTGTGTTAAGGGCGTGTTTATAAAATACTCATTCTGTCTTTCTTCCCAGTGTGGTTTTAAGAAATACAGGCAGTTTTGCAACATCATTCTACCAATCAAAGTAGAGAACTGGAACTGATATATAACCAGGTATATACACTATTTGCTATAGCTGCAGTGTCTAACTAGTTGAGCACAGAACAACCCATAGCATTGAAATTGTACTCTGCATTGGGTAAAAGGGGGGAGAGAGACAGAGAGAGAGAGAGAGAGAGAGAGAGAGAGAGAGAGAGAGAGAGAGAGAGAGACAGAGACAGAGAGAGAGAGAGAGAGAGAGAGAGAGAGAGAGAGAGAGAGAGAGAGAGAGAGAGGTGACACCAGACCCTTAGACATTAGAGTTGAGAAAGAAAGAGACATGCTTTGACCTGCTCTGTAAAGCATCTCATTGGGGAGTTTGTTATTTGGAGCTGAAAATCCTCCAGGACAAAGGAATATAAAGGAACCATTTCTTTTTTAGTGCTAGCAAAACACTCCTTGTTTTCACTCACACTGACATCAATACATCGAAGCACTAGAGAGACACCCTAAAGAGTGCTACAGTGCACACTGAAATACAAAATACAGTTAAACACAACACCTGAAACAACAGGATATCTGCACCATGGTCTTTGATTTCGGAGGGATGTTTTTTCCTCTAGCAATTCCAATGGCTAGGCCAAAAAATATGGCCTCCCAGTGATCACTACCCACTGCAAAATCTGGAGACTTGAAGAGTTTTCATTTTTGTAACATTTACTATGACCTTACCCAGCTAGTTAGCAACTTAAAAAAAATGCTATAGTCATATTTTCCAGCACCTTGCTTGCAGTGGGCCAAAGTTGAATTTCCTTATGATACAAAAACCAACAGCGAATCTACATTTGTTTCCAGATAACTGGATTGTTTAAGAACATAAGAATCTTTTTGACAGTCCCCAAGGTACCAATCAATGGCTCTGTGCTCGGCAGGACCGCCGCAACTGAACGGTCTGCTCAGCAGCAGCTTCTGATTAGCTCTCACCCAACCCTGCTCGAGACATGGCCCACTGCAGAGAGAACACATGCTCCCCACTATTTACATCCTTCATACAAACAGCTGAAAAGAAGAACCCGTACGGCTCCGCTATGCTGAGTTCTGCCTGCTTGTTTATTCATAGCTCTTGTTTATTCCCTGATTACCAGGCCTGAAAGAAATAAAAACCCAGGAAACAAATTCTACCGCTGAGTGAGTTGAGAAGCACAAAAATGTTGTGACAGTGACGGTAAGCATACAAATGATCTCGTCACAACAGTTAGTTTACAGACGAAAAAGAGTTTTTTTCATTAAGACTCATTAGGCTTTAATTATAGAGAATAAACTGCATGGCCACATATAAAATGACCTGCAGTACAATGATTAATACATTTACAGGACTGAGTGAAAAACAGCCATGTTGCCTGCATACTAATTGAAACAAGCAAATGGTCTACTATGGAGAGCTCGTTTTTTTGCATTAACACAAGGTTGGGTAGGTTAACAAAAGGGAGCTATATGCAAGAACAGTGCATTGTTTCTCCTCTTCACAATGATTTATTTGATTTTGCGTTTCTCATAAATCAGCGCAACAAAAGCTAACAGGCTGCAATTTACGTGACAGCTTTCAGACATATTAGTGTGATCCATTCATTCCTTTTCACTCATTCTTTCCAATTTCAGGCTCGGGTGAACCGAATGTTATGGTACTCTTCAGGTCGTCCACCTCAGGAACACTGTGATTTTATTAATGATCAATCACTTTGTGTTTTTTTTCCCCCATAAAAATGGCCATTATGGATCCTGTGTGGTGGAGTTCAATTAATCCTCCATGAATTCATCCTCCGAATCTATACCACACAGCACTACCGTTCCACTAGCAACAATAATAAAGAATGTAAAAAACACAATCCTATACTGGGTGCATTGCTGCTGAAAGAGTTATAGTCTCTAAAGCCAGGTATAAGTAAAGAAATAAAAAATCTCTTTGCTCATTAGGCATAAACTATAAAGATAAAAGTTTGTTAATACCTGCCCATAAGATTCATATGTGCATTTTGAACATCCCATTCCACATTTAATCCGTCTTTGCTGTTATAATAACCACTCATCTGGGAAGATCTTAGGTCGTTTGTAAACCAGGTAATGATGTATGCTGAAAAAGCCGGGGGTGCAGTCAGTGTTATAATTAATTCCGAAGATTTTCAATAGAGTTCTATAGTCACGGTTGGGCAAAGATGCTTTAAAATGTATTTTTAAATAAAATACCAAATACCTTAACTTTAAGTGTATATAAACTACAAAATACAGCAATGACACCATGTATCAAAATAAACCACTGTGTTTTAAAAATACAAAAAAATACTTTTACAAGGGAACATGAAATTTTTTCACAAACCTTTTGTCAATTGGCCTGTTTGATCTGTTCCTTTACCATTACACCGACTCAGATGATTAAGTAAACAATGTTTGATAGCAACAGCTTTTCTCAGGCCGAGTCACACAACAAATCTGACATGCAACCAGTTAACAGATCAAATATTCACATTTATATCCCTGTAATCTCCCAGATGAAGGTCAGTTTTAAAGTCATTGAAATTTTAATGTTAAACAGTTTGTGAATGACTTATAATTGTATCCTAATTTAGTTACTTGGTGTTTGGTAACGAAGGACCTACTTCACATCAGCAACACTGACTCAATGACAAACAAGTCATTAATAAGAAGACGACTGATGGCACCTGCATTCACAGTGTCTAACTAATTAATCATTTAATTGTTAATCATAAAAATAATAATATATTATGTCAGGCAGTCATTCATGCAGTGGTTTGCAAAATCATGAGCCTACTAAACAGCTACGTCGGTTGATGTACAAAAATACAAACACTAAAGTATTTTGACACAAAATATGAAGCCATTTTTCTTAAATACAAATGACAAAATCTAATTTTACATTTAAAATACATGTTTTATAAATACTGCCCATCCCTGTCTACAGCAGTTGCCAAGTTCAGACAGAGCTCTATAGCAGGCCACTCAAGATCTTCTATTAGGGCCAGCTAGCAAATATGAAATCTGATTGGTTAAAGAAACAGACCCGTTCCTAATATTCTCTATGGCCAAAGAGCCAGCAGGACAGACTTTGCAGGCCCTGGGCAGATTAGATTGAGATGGCAGCACATAGAGGCTGAAATCTGATTAGACAAAAAAACTCTAACTTCCACATACACATACTGGAAGCAGTGCAGCCAAGAGAATTGATTGTTGGGAATTAATTAATACAATTTCAGGGAACAAATATGAGAATTTAGCTTGTAAATGTAGGTCAGTGCTTCTGATAGTGTTTAGGCCAGCAGAGAAGGTTTTGCTGGCCCTGACCGCCCACCACTGGGTTAAGATCAGGGCACTGTGGTGGTCAATTCATGTGTGAAAATGATTCCTTATGCTTTCTGAACCCACTCACAATCTGAGCGGGATGAATCTTGGCACTCTGGAAAAAAAAAAGGCCATTGCTGGAAGAACCTGGTGATTCAGTACATTCAAGTCCTCAGCTGACTTCATTTCATTGTTTTACTTGCTGAGCCTAGACCTGTCCATCTGAAGCAACCGCAAGATCATAACACTGCCACCAGATACTTGTACAGTAGGCACTATGCCTCTAACAGTTGATTCACTTCATGCAGTTCCAATCTTATACTATTTGAGATAGGGTCAAGGTGGACTCATCAGTCAATCAAGCTTTTGACTTGATTAACCTCACTAACAAGCATCTTTCTTGTTGGAATTTAACTGTTCAGTCTCACTCATACTGTTTGTGTAGAAATGCTGTTACTTTTTCATTATTAAGCTTAGGCTTGAATTCTATTGTTGATTGTTTTTCCTTCCAGCCTTTTACAATTCTAAACCCCATTCCAAGGATTTCAATAATTACTTGTTTTCTTTGCTTGATGCAAGCCAACAACATTGTCTTCACATGGGACATCGAGTTCAGAAAATAAGACGCTACACGCTGTATCAGTTTGAATTAATAGAACTGTTGCGGGGTGCAGAAAGAGAGAAAAATGGAAAGAAAAAGAACACAACACAGTATAGACTAAACAAAATACAGTAGGCATCCGTTAACATAACCTATAAACACATGAATAAACAGCTCCAGATGTGCTCCTGAAAGACATGGATTTCAGAGCACCTAGCAGCAGCTATAACGTTTTTTCACATTAAAACTTATAATTATTTTTACCATCTTTTATAAACTCTCTGATCTCTATGGCTAATTATAATGGCAGAAACCTTTTTTAATAATAAACCAAGCACAATAAGGACCAGATGTGCTAAGCTTTTTGTTCGCTGTTTTAGTTTTAATTATGACACATTAAATCTGGAGAACAAGCCTAATAGTACTGTTCAATGCACTTCTCGGGCTCATACAGCTCTCTCGTCACGCCAAAAGCAGAGAGTCAATGCAAAATGTGTGATTACACATTTCCTTTGATTTACTAAAGCTTGGATGATTAGCAGTGGCCAGTTTTGTGCATACATTTTCTCCACCTTACAAAACCAGGAGTGCATTAGCGTCTGTGTTGCTCGCAACAGTAAAACAAGTGTTTCCAGATGTCTGTATTGATGTTTCTCAGGCTCGATGTGCTTTGGCAGCTGAATTTAGTTTTTTTTTCCCCGCAAAAGTTTCTCTGCCTTCACTATATGCAAAATTAGAAATGATTACTCTGCTTCCACCTCAGTCAAATTATTAAAAAATAGAGTGTGTAATCAAGATCATATATCAGCCGATACTCAAAGATGTTTCTTTGGTATTGTATCTAAAACAAAGTGCATCATACGTTTTCCTATTTCACATTGACACTCCTTAGAGTAATAGAGGACAAACTAAAGCAGGGATCATGGTTAGGCCTTTGGCTGTCTACACATATTAGTGAAGCGTGAGTTGAATGAAACCCTGTGGAACTTGCAACTTAGTCTTTTGGGTCAAAAGAAAAAAAGACTAGAACTTGCAACTTGCAACAAAAAAGACTAGTTTATTTAATGTCGAAAAGGTTATTGCAGAAAATGTTTGTGTGTAAAACAAAAGAAAAACTTTGCAACTGTTTTTCCTGTGAAAAACTTTGTCATCTTTTTTAAAACCTAATTGAAAACAGCACTAAGATTGAAAATGGACGAAAAAAAAAAATGTTTGCTGATCAAAAGTTTGGTGCATCAATTTTTTTCAGTACTTAAAAAGATTAAATATTTTACATTTGAGTCAAATGGGTATGGGTCCAAAATATTCTCTTTCATCCACTTATCGAAATTGCCAATCATGTAGCAGCAGCACAATGCATACAATTATGTAGAGACAGTTTACCAAAACTGCAGATTTTGTCTTTTTCCAGTCATTAGCAGTCCATTTTTGGTAAGCTTGTTCCCACTACAGCCATGATTTCCTGTTCTTAGTGGGCAGAAATTGAACTAAATAATAAGTTTTATCTGCTGCTGTAGCCCATCAACTTAAAGGTTTTGCATGTAAAAAGTTTTGAGATGTTTTTCTGTTCACCACGCTTCTAAAGAGTGGTTATTTAGTGAGACAGTTCCTACTGCATTCCTGTCCAATCAAACCAGTCTGGCCTCTAACGTCTTATCAGTAGGACAGCAAACCTGTTGCTCAGTGGATTGTTTTTTTTTTTTTGTCTTCTAACTATTCTTGATGAATTCTAAAGAATCAGTTGTGTGTCAGTTGATTGGTGATGGTTATGTAAATCATGCTCAACAAACTAGAACAACATTGTATGCGTATACACATAATGAATAGTTGTTTTAGTTCTATAGCCTCTATATGCCATCTCTATTTAACCTTGCACTGACATGAAATCTGCACAGGTCTGTCTTGCCGATAAACATGCATCGCCCTCTCTTTCACTCTCTCTCTCTCTCTCTCTCTCCAGACTTGGCAACATTCCATAAGGAGCACAAGGAAAGAGGGGATAATTTTTCCCCTCTCATTTACTCTCTAATGAAGCATGGCAGCACTGCATAGGCTATAAACTCCCAGACCACTTAGAGGTGCACCTGTGGCACCCATGGGGCCGGCTGCCAGGTTGCTCAGTTGGGTGGGAGGGACGGAGCATGCCCACTGTTTCTTCCCTGAGTCCTGTGGGCAAAGCGCAAGGTGACATTGAAGCCCATGTGTGTGCGGTGCGACGTTCATGTCTGCTAGCTATATTCCCTTTGGTAAAACAAAATGTGGTGTAATTTCAGGGCTGGGTTGAGCAGGAATGCCACGATCGGGAGGGTTTGTCCAGTCAAACAAACCTTTTTTTTTTATTATTATTTTTTTTTATGAGAACATACTAAACATAATAAGAGTTGCACAAAGAGAAGTGGGTCAAGGTAATAGGTGAGACGGGAACAAATACACTGTCTGGGGCGGCAGACATCTGGATCAATCTCGGTGTGTCGGAGAAGCAGGAGGATTTGAAGCTTGGCTCAGGCTACGTGAGGCCAGACAAATAAACGTGCGCTCTGAGCAGCATGCTGATGGACAGCTCTGTTACCAGGGAGAACTAAGGGGTACACACAGCCAGCAGACTCCTATGTGTGTGTTTGTGTGTGCGCGTGTGTGTGTGTGTGTGTGTGTGTGTGTGTGTGTGTGTGTGTGTGTGTGTGTGTGTGCGCATGTGCACGTAGGCGGTAAAACAGCGGTGCTCTTCAGAGGTTTATCCTGTGTGTGCGCGTGTGTGTATTTGTATAGAGATAAATCAAACAGATACGCCAGTGTGTGCTCTGCACTAGATGGCAGTGTGGTTAGGTGCAAACGCATAACAAACAACAAACACGGAGGATCATCATGACCTTTTCTGAAGTTTGAGATTTACCTCGGTTTGATCCTGCTGGGTCAAAGGGATTGGTTGTGATCCTAATATTAATGGCATGCACGAATCAACAGTTAATCGTTTTATGCTCGGCATGGAAACAAAATGAAGGATGACAGAGACTGGGAAAGAATAGAGGCACAAATTAAGAGAGGTGGGCTGAATGATAGAAAGAAAATTTTCTGCCACAACCTGCACTGGCCAGGATATTAATCTTAGACCTTGCTCATTCTGTAGAGTCTCCCACTCGCACACACAGAAGCGAGGGAAAAAAGGAAAAAAAGACAGAGAGAAAAAGAGAGCTCATTATTTAGTTGGCGGGGAAAGCCAGGCGTTAAGAGAGTGAGTCCTACATTGTCTTCTTCATTATTCACCTGGAGAGATTTCACTTTGTGAGACAGTCTCTGCAAATTGAGCTGTAATGAATGTACTGCAGTTCCTTTTCTCCCACAGCCTTTTGATATTCTCTCCTACCAACAGCTGCCCCAGCCTGTTCCAGAGTATGTGGCCCAGCCTGCTGTAGAGGCTTTTGATATCAGAGATCCCCACACACACACGCGTGCGTACGCACTTGCATGCAGCCACCCCAAAGGAAGCTCTCCCATTTGATTTCTGTCAGGAAAAAGATAAACATTTCCCCCCTACCTTTGAAAGCTGTTCTTCACTGCTATTTAGCTAGAGGGAGGTAATGATTTGTTGAGCTTATTTCACCATTAATCTTCCCAATCAGAAAGGGAAACGGCCCATGACCGGCCAAATGAACACACCTCATGGAGCACTTTAAAAAGAGAACGTGATCTAGGGAGTTAAAAAAACAGACAAGGATGAAGCTTGGGTGTGTATATTTATGTTGTGCTTATGCTGTCACCAATGTGGGATTCTGCAGGATATCTTTCAGCTTAGAACCGGAAAAGCCCTGCCAAATGACATATAGCATATAGATCTGCATATAGATCTAGATTTGCAAAGTTCCCCTGGGCATCTTCTTCAACTGCTCACAACTATCACAGTCTGTACACCCATTTAAATTTTCCAGAAACTAATTCTAAACAATAAAGGAATTATCACAATCAGCATGATGAGTGCGTCAGTGCATCAGAGCACGCTGACTTACGTCCTGACAGAGCCTAAAAGGAAGCTCATTAAACACTTCCTGTTATCAGAGGCTGATCTGTGACATGTGGAACACACCAGGTATTCATTAGCTTTGTCTCCGCTTATCCTGTCGCCTTGTGTGCAGGTACCGACCACGCCAGCTTGGAAATGAAATCAAAATTATGAGACTGTGGTAAAAAAAAACAAAAAAAAAAAAACAGGTCATTTCAGAGATTTGGATCTCGTTATGCCCTCTATTGTTTCCTTATTACTTTTTTGCTTGGAATAGTTCTTATTCTTTTTATTCCCCCGTGTAAAGTTTACATGCTATAAAGGAAAGTGGCGACTGAAGAGCATGTGATATAAATACGATTTCGGAAAGCTGACAAAATTGCTACCATTCTGATTAAATTGATGCGCTCGCATCAGGCTTCGAAATGCATATCTATAAGCTATCTATATCTATATGGCAGAAAGAAAGCATTCAGATCCATATCTAATCCATCAGTTGGAGACTAGGTCACAGACGCTTTTTGTCATTTGTGTCCATGGCTTCGAAATAGGTTTCGAATTAAGACAAATCAGCTGTCCAGAGTGACAGATGCAATTCATTTCCATGCCAACATGCATTACGGTTCACAAATAATGATGAATGTTATCAACCAAATGAAGCTCCATAAGGTAAACATTTATAATGCTGCAAACTAAATAGGTTTATATTTACCTGTTATTATTATTATTATTATTATTATTATTATTATTATTATTATTATTATTATTATTATTATTCATAGCAAACCTATACTCTTGGATAAGTCCAAAAGACTGTCGCACATATTCAAGGAAATCTGAGCAAAGCTGGTATACAGCTCCAAAGCTCCATGGATAACAGATATAATAACAAATACAGCTACTGTACCCCCCAAAAAATGTGTCATTTATGTGACTAATATTAATGATGTTCATATAAACAACAGGCCAAATTGCTTCCAGGTTTACCGCATTACCACAAATCTTCATGATGCAAGGAACCTGGAGAAGACTAAGGCTAATATTACATAAAATATATCGCTCCTAGTAATGATTTATTATTCATTCATTCATCTTCAAGGCCAGAGTCACAGTGGATTCAAAGCTTGCGTATACCAGGGACACTGGGCATGAAACAAACACACACACACACACACACACACACACACACACACACACACACACACACACACACACACACACACTTTCTCACATTTTGCTAAGCCAATCTGCCTATGCCTTTTTTGGGATGTGGGAGAAAACTGAAGATCACAGAGTAAACCCACAATGACACTGTGGGAACATGCAAAACTCCACATTTAAGAATATCAGCTCAGTCCCTCCTGGGAAAAATACACTATATTGCCAAAAGTTTGCAGACACCCGGTCATAAGTATGGCATTTGCTTTTTGGGTATTGCATTCCATGTTTAGTCCCAATTTCTCCCAGTAGGGTCATTGAGCATGGTATTCATTAAGCCCGCTTTGTGCACAATATATATATATATATATATATATATATATATATATATATATATATATATATATATATATATATATATATATATATTTGCCACAATACCTTTAATAAAATTCCCTCAACTCAAATTCCTAAGACTGCAGCATCTACCCTTATCCTAATGCAACAGCTGTAGGTGCTCCTTTGAGAGATGCAGAAAAACAGTTATATGTGCAATATGTGGGTCATACAAGCTTCCAAACTGATACAAAGCTGCAAAAAAGTGCCAGATTACAGAAACAGTGAATATTTGGAATGCCTCTTAGCCATCCTTGGAGCAATATGGCTCAAAATAATTGGTTCATTTTGAACACAAACATATCTAAACTGTGAGGAATAGCTGGGAGCTTTTTGTTTCTGTCGCTCCATGGAGACCCGGCTGGTATTTGAGCAACTCCATCTGTGAAGGGATCTATGAATGTTACACATGTACACATGGCTCAACAGTGATTCTCATGGGATTCATGAAAGGGGAAGGTCAGAAAAAGAGAAATAGAAAGGTTAACAAGGAACATGAACTGAATTGTGCTATAGTAAGCGTTTTAGCATCATATAAGAACAGGTACTAATGGATGTACAATATCTGGCACCTTCAAAAACACTGTTTTCTGAAAAATAAAAGTGGCATGTATAAGAATGCCAATGCCTTCATTATGCTGCTTGTCCTCTGCTGCAATCGACCATTCTACTGAAATGGAAATGTCAATTCTATTTGAAGAATCCACATGAACCATTCACAACAAACAATCCTGTAACAGCCTAGCTAAACAATTCTTCAAATTCTGCCATTTCTCAACTATCAATCAAATTGAAACAATATTGTCTCCTCTAAGTTCTGTCATATTTGATGGCTTTTACTGATAACAAGAGCTAGGAGACAGAGAACATGGGCAATTCTATTCATACATGCCTCACAGCCCTTAGATTTATGCTGAAAAACATTTTTTTTTACTTAAGGCTTTAGAAATACAGGCCAGATTTTTTTTCACTGTAGACTATTAAGGTAAATTGCTATATATATATATATATATATATATATATATATATATATATATATATATATATATATATATATATATATATACAGTATATACAGTACAGACCAAAAGTTTGGACACACCTTCTCATTCAAAGAGTTTTCTTTATTTTCATGACTATGAAAATTGTAGATTCACACTGAAGGCATCAAAACTATGATTTAACACATGTGGAATTATATATGGAATTATATACATAACAAAAAAGTGTGAAACAACTGAAAAATTTCATATTCTAGGTTCTTCAAAGTAGCCACCTTTTGCTTTGATTACTGCTTTGCACACTCTTGGCATTCTCTTGATGAGCTTCAAGAGGTAGTCACCTGAAATGGACTTCCAACAGTCTTGAAGGAGTTCCCCGAGAGATGCTTGGCACTTGTTGGCCCTTTTGCCTTCACTCTGCGGTCCAGCTCACCCCTAAACCATCTCGATTGGGTTCAGGTCTGGTGACTGTGGAGGCCAGGTCATCTGGCGCAGCACCCCATCACTCTCCTTCTTGGTCAAATAGCCCTTGATGCCTTCAGTGTGACTCTACAATTTTCATAGTCATGAAAATAAAGAAAACTCTTTGAATGAGAAGGTGTGTCCAAACCTTTGGTCTGTACTGTATATATATGTTTCTCGGAAAGAAAGGCACTATAAATGTACTTTTAAAGACACTTAGGAATGTTCATGGTATTTAATCTCAAAACCAGGTTAATAAGGTTAGGCCATAGACAGACTTTAAAAAAAGAGAAAAACGTGATGCCATTGGCATCAACAATGATGCCTCAGCTTTCCACGAACTCACTTATTTGTATGACTCAAACACCCTTAATATTAAAATTTTTCAAACAGGAAGTAAGCTGTTTAACCCCTACTTGGATTCCGTCTGTAATCAAATAAGTTACAGTTTCTGGTAACATTGGTAGCCAACAAACATTCGACCATTCATTCTTAAGAAAACAACCAGAATTTTGGACAGATCCACAGAAAACGCAAAAACATAAATGGCTCCAATCAACATGCAAATCAACACAAACATAAGTGGATTTGTATTTTGAATCAAAATAAGATGGCAGTTCAAAAGTATGAAGAATATAGCTTGAAATGTTCTTCATGAAAGATATTTTACACGTGAGGAAGTGGCTCAGCGCTGTTACACTCTCCAAAGAATGCGTCATGATAAGAATCGAGACGCGAATGCAAGTTCAGATCATTGTGTGTATGTGCAAATGAACAAAAACTAACACAATGAAACAAAAACCTAAATTGTTCGAAAGAGAAACAAAGACATTAAACTGAAATGTGGAGCATAAATTACAACAACCATTAAAATACAAATAAGAAACAAGGGGTGCTGTGAATAGTGAGGTATGTCTCAGTAAAAGATCAGTAAACATGAATCAGGTGTAGAGTCATGTGAAATAAAATGTGACAGTGCAGTGGCTTGTGGGAAATGTTGTCTATGGCTCTTGGCAAAATCCTGACAGAATAACTGTGGGAGCGGTGGGCATTTTTATAACAAGGGTATTGTGAAATAGAGAAACAATGCACTAATTAAAAAAATAATTACTATTATAATACAGCATCCTCATATGCAACATATCATACATGTACACTGCATGTCCTATTGATGAAGAGTTCCATAAATGCACTTAACCACAGCTAATTTATTATCAGAAAATTATTATAGATTAATCAGATGATTGATGTTGTGACAACTCTGCTATATGCTATAAAATTTCATGACCGTACTTTTTGTTAGTAACTGCAAAAGCTTCATGCCAGAAAGAGAGTGTGTGTGGGGGGCAAAAACCCTTCAAAAGCAATTACTGATGACATTATCACAGGGGACAGCAATCTGCTCAGTGAGAGCTACAAAACAACCTTCAAAAAAAAAAAAAAAAACCCAGGAGCTGCCTCACAGCCTCCAAATCAACAGTGAGATAGAAAAGGACAAAACCCATTTCATCTTTATTTGTTCCACATCAGAATGAACTAGTCTTACTAGAGTCAAGGTCAGTCTTTGAATTGCTTTAGAACCAACTTTTTACGAAAGCTCTCCTTTTTCCTGATATACTTGGAGAGCAATCAAAATCTAGCAGGCTATTTTAGGTTTGCCTCCCCATCTGGGCTGGAATCACCTCAAATATAACAGGTAAAACAGCAGATCCTTCAGCTGCGACTGACTGAGAACTGATCTGGACATGTCTCGATGCTGAACACATGCCAGCGCCATAATTTAAAAGGCATTTCCCACAGTTTCTTTGGCCATGACAGTGAAAGTTCATTTGCAGTTTGCATTTGAGTCTTATTAGCATTCACACACTGAACACTGCCAATATCTCAGCACCTGTAACCAAGGAGCCCATTCAGGTTATATTTTCCAACGCTAATGAATTGATGACTCAAAGTTGCCTGTGCAGCGAGTACTGAAAATAAAGAAAGCGAGACTCCACAGTGTGTTAATTTGGTAAGATATCTATAGATGAATGCAGCTTTTATTTCATTCAAACCTACAGGGATTTGACACCCAGTCTAACCTGCTGTGTCTGAAACACCCAAGTTTACTAACCTTTATTTCAGAAGACATTCAAAACTATACACAATAGTGGTGTACTATCCTTGAAAGACCATTTGCTTCAAGGTACTTTGTGAAATCTGCTTGTTGCAAGGGCTTTCTCATGCTCTTATTATTCCACTTATTACTTATAAACATATTTACTGACATTGTTTTTGTCCTGAACAAAATCTAACATCTGCTACCGCAACCTATTTCATTTATTCTTTACCAACAGTCAATAAGTCCAAAACTACTTATATAATGTTTGTCACCAGATCTGTGAGTTAAATTAGGAGCCTACATAATACACTATACTCTTTGTTCAGAGATGAGTTATGTGCATGTGGTAGTCAGACATGAGATTTTTGTGATGTTTAGAGAGTAATCGCCACGCATGGGTTTTACTTTGCTTAAAACAGATGTCTTATGTGATATTCTAACCTGTCATGGACTTACAGCTGTCTCATTATATGAGGAGCAAGATAATGCGCAAGAGCAAAAAATGTGCCAAGCATAGCCACTGATATTGATAGAAACCAATCATATTACGCTAGTCATATTATGTCAAGACAATTAGAACTATGTTGTCTGTATATTTTCATATATTTTCAAATCTTTCAAAAAAATGCATTATAACAAACATATATTTTGCTATTAAAAAAAAATCACAATTTATAAAGTTGTTCACAGTTCGTTTATTTTAATAGGTTTGCAGTTTCATACATTTCCTGTTTATTAGCAGGTGGACTATAATGCATTAACATGAACTTCAGCTTACATTTTAATAGAACTTATCATTTGATTTTACTCTCTTACTTCAAATTTAAGTATAATAGAACTTGAATGTAATAATTATATATATTTTTTTTAATAAAATATTTTATCTGATTTTTGTTTTTACCCATGTTTACTTTTTTTAAACAGAAAATATGTATATATACATATATTTTCATATATCTTCTATTGTTTATACTTTTTATTAATCTAGTTTATTTTTCAACCTTAAATTCTATTCTTTTTTTATGTTGAAATGTTGGACAGTCGTACAAAGCATTTCACTGCATGCGTACTCTGTATGTATGTGTATGTGACAAATAACATTTGATTTGAATTGATTTGATTTGATTTGATTTAACCCCTGCAGTAATGCCATTGACCCCCTAGAGGTCGTGGACCTGTGGTTGAAGACCCATAGTCTAGAGGTTTACTGATTACTGGTTAATAGTTACTGAAAACCCCATCTATGATGCTTCTACTCAAGACAAAATAGGCCAGCCTTGGAGGCATAAACTACAGGGAGGTCAACTGCCGATTCTGAATAGCATGCTCAAAAAATTGACATAAGCCCGTACATATTTCATCACTGAATGTTGGTAACTTCCCCACTTAAACACTTACCTACCTTTTGCGATACTCTGAAAATGGTCTTGTGTGCTTAGACATAAAATTTCAGACATCAGAGTAATGCTAGAAGAGGAATTAAATTAAATGAGTCTATGATGACAAATTGCAGTAATATTAGGGATGGGAATAAATCTGTAATAAAGACTAAGCTAGATGTGACTTGGTACGTGGAGGAATGAGCATAGGCACCAGTTATGAAGACTCTGACTTAGTGTATGATAGAGCAATATTTTTAATGACTATAAATGGTCTCATAACATCATCAGTACTGAAGGATTGGTGGAGTTTCTTCACACCCAGATATCCTGTGGCTAGTAAAGAGCAGAACCAAGCTATATATTTTTTTCACTAATAGACGGTACAATGGTTTTGGTAGCTGAATTCTAAGACTCTCAAACGTTGTTGTGCTGCTGAGATCATGTTTGATCAGGGTGATTACATTGAAACCAAGCGTGAGAATGATCAATACTTGACTTCATTTAACCCTTTAAAATCAATAAAGACCTTGACCTTTTTGAACTAAGAAATACAAAGTGGATGCTAGTAAGATGGACTGTCTATAATAGCCTGGTCTGTGGGCCTTGGCAGACAAAACTAAAAAACCTATATGGTCTTCACATAGGAGTATAATAGGGGAAATCATGGAAATTTTATAAGACCAGACATCAATATCTTCCTCAAATCGTGACAGGGATATTCTTTTCGAATTATGATATGAAATGAAATATTCTAATGATGAGCAGTGGTCTATAAACACATCTATCAGGTAAGATGAGGATAATTTCTTCCTACAGGTTGACCATTCATGGTGCAGAGGTGGCAAAAATACACACATACTTTACTTAAGTAGAAGTACAGATACTCATGTTTTAAAATACTCTGGTAAAAGTTGAAGTACTGACTACACTGTATTACTCAAGTGAAAGAAAAGAAGTATTGGCTCTGACATGTACTAAAACAAAAAGTAGTCGTCACTGCTAGCTGTTTTACTGTCACGCTGGTTAGTAGATCTCACATTATACTAATATATTAATACAAAATAAATGTTGTTACCTAATAAATAAATCCAGGCTGAACATCCACTATATAGAACACAAGCAGAAAAAAGATGATGATGATCAGGTAATCAGGAATATCTCTGTTCTCAGTCATGATTACATCGATGACTCCCTCTGTCTCATTCACGTTAACCCCATACTTAGTGTTGCCTTTTGCATTGCTCATTGTTTGCTTCATAAACTAGTCTGCATCTGTGATGTGTAATGGCCAGGAAATGATACACCAGTGGTAGATTGGAAAAGCCACACAGTTACAGGAAAAAGGCTGATGGACTGAAAACGGTGCACAATGGGAAAGAAAATATTACATTTCACCAAATAGATTAAAACTAAACTAACGAGGCTGTTTTGAAAATGTAAGAAGTAGAAAGTACAGATATATGTGTTTAAAAATGTGATAAGTAAAAGTAAAAATCCAAAAAATTAATAGTGAATTAAAGTAATCTACTTAAGTACAAAGTATTTGTACTTCGTTACCTCCCACCTCTGTGAGGGTGTGAACTTGTATCTCTTAGTCAAGGTCTTGGACCAAAAGGGAAGTGGTTGTTTCTTTGCTTCTTTGGTTTTTCAGTAAGTTCTCGTGCACAGGATCATGTTAGACGTGTGCAATTTATATGAGTGGCCCCTCCATTGAAGAAACACCCCTCTCAGCGCTGTAGTTCTGTGGGGGTAAGTCAGGCATGTCTGATATGTACTGGCTCTGCATTCTGGTTTCCATCTTGGCGATGCTAATTAGGAAAGGACACTTGTCTTCACTCTTTCGAAAGTTTGTCTAGGCGAGCCGCCAGATCTACAAGATTGTTCGGTGTTGACTGGCTATCACATTATGCCAACTCTGTGAGGACATATTGTCAGAACCCCTGGCAAAAAAAATATAAATCTGGCAACTCGTTCTGACTGCTGTGTGCCGCAAGTGTTCTGAATTCAAGCACATTTTTGCCTGTTGTTTTGGGGTAAGAAAAAGAATTTCTGTTCCCCTGCCTTTAAAATGTGATCAAATAATTATGTCAAAAATGATCATCTGACTTGATGATCACCTAAACAATTTTATCAGATGGGAATCTAGTTGTTGGATAGGACATGACAGTTTCTCTTTTTACTGTTGTTCAATAAGATATTCATTAAGAGTCGATACATACAAATTCCACTGCATGCATCATAAGGGAAGTCTTTATCCAGACACTGAGAGGGTTATGCAAATGGGGTGAAATGGCAAAGCCATAATCTAAACCAATCTAAGCCAAGCAAGAACATAGCTGATGGCCAGAAATAACAAAAGCACAGATAAAAGTCTCACTAATAAAGCTGGCACCAGGAATACAACTTTCTCAAAGAATATAAGCGAGTCTGGGTTACGTTAAAGCTATAAGTCACAGCATGTAATTGAGATGCATTTATAGTCCTAAGACTAAACAGGGATGTGAATCATCTTGTGGCATTGATGATGGTTTTCTTTTGCACTGAAGATCATGGAAAATGGAGCCTTTTCACAGATGCCAGCAGACATCTTATGTACAGCTACTCGGCCACTATCATGCCAGCACTGACAAACCTCATTTCATTTGCAATCTTTTACTATAGTTCAAAATTAAATAAAGAAATCATTTCTTGAATAAACACCTTACCTGTTTTAACTTTTTTAAGTCCTCATCAAGCTCAAGATTGTCCAGAATTACAGCAACAAACAAACTCAGCAGGATCTGAAAAAACAGACGAGCACTGATGAATAATGAAAATGGATTACAAAGCCTTTTGTTTGTTAAAAAGAAGTTTGGATGCTGTATTCACAATACATCGAAATCAAATTCAATGAGGGCATGCAAAACATTTTATTCAAGGTCACCACGGGTTGATTTGGTGCTTCCTACATTTCATTAAGAGACTTCAGGTATAAAGATGAAAGCAACAGAATACCATATTATTATACATTCATTCCGTTTGAACACTGAGAACATCGGATGTTTGTATGAGTAGTATAATTGGCTGCTTGTTATCTGTCCAGCAGTGTAATGCAAATCCCAGTGATTTGGCAGTATGCCACAGACTACTGTCACTGACACAGTCACTGCTATTGTCAATGCTACTGTGAACAAAGCAAGCAAAGGCAACATAATGTTAGTTACTGAGCTTTATTTTTTTAAACATACAGTACACACAATACATACACCAACTGTCAATCCACTATCTACAAGGTGGTATCAAAAAGTTTTGAGACAAGCTTTGTTTACAGGAAAATACTTTATTTTTTACATTTACACACTACTTCTGCTTCATTTTCTTTTATCTGCTCCTATTACTGGTCGCCACAGCGGATCATCCGCTCTGTCCTCTACATCTGCCTCTTTTAAAACAACTACCTGCATGTCTTCCCTCACCACATCTATAAACCTCCTCCTTGGCCTTCCTCTTTTCCTCCTTCCTGGTGGCTCCATCCTCAGGATTCTCCTACCGATATACCCCATGTCCTTCCTCTGCACATGTCCAAACCATCTCAATCTCGCCTCCCTCACCTTGTCTCCAAAACGTCCTACATGCGCTGTCCATCTAATAAAATTGTTTCTAATCCTGTTCATCCTCGTCACTCCCAACAAAAACCTCAACATCTTCAGCTCTGCTACCTCCAGCTCCACTTCCTGTCTTTTACTTAATGCCACTGTCTCTAATCCATACAACAGGTCTCACCACAGTCCTATAAACCTTTCCTTTCACTCTTGCAGATATCCTTCTATCACAAATCACTCCTGCCACTCTTCTCCACCCACTCCACCCTGCCTGAACTCTTTTCTTCACTTCTCTAACACACTCTCCATTACTATGCACTGTTGACCCCAGGTACCTGAACTCCTCCACCTTCTTCACCTCTTCTCCCTGCAACTGCATCACTCCACTGCCTTTCTCCTACTGACTTTCATTCCCCTTCTCTCCAGCACATACCTCCAGCTCTCCAGGCTCTTCTCCACCTGCTCCTTACTCTCACCACAAATCACAATATCATTTTTACACTTACACACTGTCACATTTAAAATAGTTCCCTCGCACAGCAGTGCTGTTCTTCCAGCATTCCTGCCACTTCTGAAATGTGTCCTAGAAGTCTTCATTTCGAAGCCTGTCAAGCAACTTCTGCGATGGTGTCAAAGCTGCGACCCTTTAGCTGGATCTTCATCTTCGGAAATCCGCAGGAGTCAAATCTAGCGAGTAGGGTGGGTGCAGAAGCGAAACTATGTAGATTGTTCTCCAACGATCATCATGCATAAGTTGCCAAATGGTTTCGACATTTTCGGTGTTTGGTCTTCCTGATCTATTCAATCTCTTGTAGATTCCAGTGATGTTCTTGAAGTGCGCATGCTACTCAAAACAAGCAACTTAATCATATGTCGGGTCAAACGTCTCTGTGGCAGATTTGGCCAGTTTCACACAGAATTTCACGTTTGCTCTTTGTTCTAAATTGCTGTGCAGAATGAAATCGCAGACGTGGTAACACACGTGGTCAGAACAGCACCATTAATCTCTAAACATTTTGATACCACCTCGTAACAGAGGTGGTATCATACATTTACATATATACTTGCTGATCGAGTTGGTCAGTGCTTTTTTCTTTATTCAATGCACTCATGACATCTTTTCAGTTTCTGTTTTCTTTTTTTTCTTTCTCCTGATTTGACAGGGGATGAATAAGCAATTCAGCAATTGCTTGATTAGATGCTCTGGCTGCGCTCTCATTACCGCTAAGATCGTGTTCAAATGTCAGATTTAAACAGTAGCTCCTCACTCATTCCAGCTTTTCAAATGTCAAACGCGAACAAGCATCAGAGCCATAGTGATGGATAATTACCGTCACTATGAGCTGCTAATCAAACACTGACAGAATAACCGCTAAAGAAGTTTTCTTATGTAGGATCATTAGCCAACCTGTTTGCACCCACCACAATGGGGAATATTTCTATTTGTAATCAAAATGTTTGTCACACAGCACTCGTTTCTTTGAAAGAGTATAGAAAACCTGTGGGGATTTCAACCAGAATAATAGAACCCACAGCATCGAGCTTAAAATTTGAAAGAATCCAGACACATTTTGTATGGAATGTTCTCTTGCCATGTATTCTCCAACATCATCAGGCGTAATAGCAAAAGCTGTTATCTTGCCAAATGTTGGTAGCACAAAGTATCCAGTAAAACTGTGCCAAAAAACTTTGCCAGACAATATAAAAAAAAATGTGTTTTGTGATTGAAATTGTTTAAACAAAAGAGCAAAATGCTAAACAAGAAAGACAATGTTCATAGCCTACTATATTAGTAGAGGGCACTGTATGTGAGGGGTAATCCATGGCTATGTTGGTGTGTGTTAAAAGGATGTGGTGCACAATGCACTAGGCGAATGAGCCTCTGACCCCATATTTTATTCACAACAGAACAGAGAAAACATATTAAATATATAAACTGAGAATGTACCATTTCAAAGAAGAAATTAGGCAATTTTGAATTTGGTGGCTGTAACACCTCAAATAAGATAGGACAGAGCAAGATAAGTCCTAAAAATAGATGGAGAAACATTTTGTTACTAATTAAGTTAATTGGAAACAGGTAAGATGATTGGGTATAAATAGTCTATCTTAGAGACGTTCTCAGAAGTGAAGATGGTCAGCATTTCACCAATTTGTGAAAGACTGTGTCTACAAATTGTAGAATAATTTCAGAATAATGTTAAAATTGCAAAACAGTTAAATATCTCAATATTCCTTTTCCAAAACATAAGCAACTCAGATATATATGGACAGAAAACATGATGCTACACAGTGGTAAACATGACCATGTCCAACTTTTTTGAGACCTGTTCCAACCATCAAATTTAAAATGACCTTAATTCTTCCTTAAAATGTATACTTAAAATATACTATTTGATAAACATTAGATAAAAAATTTTTTGTTTGTTTTATTGTGAGTAAAATATGGATTTATGAGATTTGCAAATCATTACATTCTGTTTTTATTTACATGTTGCACATTGTCCCAATTTGTTTGGAATTGGGGCTGTATTTTGATATAGAATTCCACCCTCTCTACATCATACACAGAGATAAAGTAGTGAAATACAATTACATTTTATAAATTGCGTTTATTTGACTTAAATTTACTAACTAGTTATGAAAGAGAAAAATAGTAGAAGGGAGAAAAATGGAGAGAAAGAGATCATTTTTCTTTTATAACATTATCGTTTGTAGATCTTCAAATTAATTTTGTGCCTCGGCCCATTTATCAAAGCTGCCATGTTCACCATATAAGTTCAATGACAAGTAAAAATCATCCATTTAAATTATTGGAAAAATGTTTGCAATATCTGTTTCTGTATGCAGCTGTAACTGTACACATTATGGCATTATAACTTTATGACCAGTGAAGAGAATAACACTGATTATCTCTTCATCATGGCACCTGTTAGTGGGTGGGATATATTAGGCATTTTGTCATCAAAGTTGATGGGTTAGAAGCAGGAAAAGTGGGTAAGCTTAAAGGTTTGAGCGAGTTTGACGAGTTAATGCTGTTAATGTTCGATGGATGATCAGTAGACATAAAGTTATGCCTGGTCGGTGTATGTTTCTGTTTGTTTCTGTATGTTTTCTGCTTCTTTTTTTACCAGAGTAGCAAACAGGTGGTAGAGAATGAAGTAAATGGCCACCACCGGAGCCCACATATGTCCCACAGCTACCAGGGTTTGATCCATGACGTCAACCCAGCCTTCCTGAGTGAGGATCTGAAACATGGACATAAACGCCTGCAGGAGAGGAACACAGTGGTAATTAGTCAGCACTTTTGCATTATACTTCTCTTTGTTCAGTTGTAGCATTCCCACTTTAATAACAGAAACATCAGAAGGTTTGCCAAGTGTCCAAGAGAGCAAAATTGGCTGTGACTTCATGGAGGGAGGGAGTGAGAGAGGGTGGCAAACTCTCTAATAGAAACACTACCCAATCCTGGGTATCTATCAGGTTATGTATGTGGAAGTGGCTGAATAGCACATTCCCTTAGATGTGTTACTCTGATGTTCCATGTGCAACAGCATGGTATTGTCTTCCCTGGATAGTAGCTGTCATGTAATAGACTGGAAGCAATGACTAATTTTTAAAGGAAATGTGGTAAAAATACAGCTCAAATGCAAAACGGCTTGATCAATTTCCCGCCGATTGAGTAAGAACACACTAGAGTAGAAAATACTCTGGCTATAACCACATTATTACCCCATATAATAATTACATTGTGAATAATCACTGTAAACATAGATCCTTGCCAATTAGCAAATGTACCAAAAAGACAAAATCAAAATTCACTCCTTCAGTGGAAATCAAATAAAGCTCTACCTGGCATGAGGTAGCCTTTAAAAACCTGGCCACACTGGCTGCATCACCAAGGCTCTAATAAAGATAATTTTACAACAGGTCGACTGGAGCGCAATCTGTGCAAACATCATTATTTTAAATAGTTATTACACCACCCAGAAAGGAGCTTCGGAAATGAGCAGCATCTGTTTACGGAGACTTTTCCAAGTCCCGGCACAAACATGCATCAGTGGATCCTCACTAATAACAGAGAAAATAAAAAAGATTTGGCTAATAAGAGCACATCTCACGAGCACTTAGTATCCAACAACTTGGCAAGGCCTGTTACTTCTGCTGACAGATTAAATATTGTGAAACCGATGGAAAGTGTGTCAGGCTGTGTTTGTTTCGTTTCCAAGAACAACAAAACAAGCTTTCGAGATGGCGACACCTTACCAGTACCTTTTTTTGTTTATATTTTTATATATATATTTTTTTATTCACTTGAGATGTTCAACTGTTACTTTTTTTTTTTTTATCCAGTGTGTGGAAATGTACCCGTGGAAAGGTGGTAAAGCGGTCCAAGTCCTCCACGAAGCAGAACATCTGTAGACTGATGGCAGACATGACGATGAGTAGACTTGCTGTGAACACCACCAGGCTGCCCAGCTTCTTTCCTGGGCCGAAGATTTTGTAAACAAAATCCTCCAGCGCTGGAGAGATCTTGATCAAACGGACCACTCGCAGCACCTGCAGGAATAAAAAGAACATCAAAATACTACTTTAGCTCTTTCATGCATTTAACTGTAAAACGCAGAAACATAGAGACGACCAGTAAATTGCACTGAAGCCAGCTTCTAAAATGGGTACCAGTTTTCGTTAATCAGTGTTCGATTGCTGTAAATGTCAGCAGGTTGGCTAATGATACATATTAATTAATATTAATCAGCTATATTGTCTGATTTTGTTTGGCTGCTTAGTGACTTTAATTACCTGCAACTTCCTGTACCTTATTCTTTCCCAAAACCACTACCTTAAATTAATACAAGTCTAAAACACTATAAAAGGCTGTGACAAATTTCCGCACTAAGGCCCTTGCAGAAGAATATTCTTTCCAGAAGCAAGATCTGTCTTATTCTGGAACAGCTCATTTTTAAGTTTACAATTAATTTTAACTTTATTACTATTTTCTCTTTAGTTGAATAAAACAATAACTCAAGTAAAAAAAAAAAATAGAAACACCCGAAACCAAAAACAAAAAAACAATCGACATTATTGATCATGTATTGATAACAAAAAGAGCAAACACACTTTTCATTGTCCTCTAAAACCATAACATTTTATAATCCTCTGCAGTTTCAGCATTTTTCCAAATTGCTTTAGGTGAACAAATCTGTGACCAATACATCATGATCAAGAGAAGGGAATGTCTATCGATCTGGCCGTTGCAGCGTGCTGCTTCTAAGAGTCTTCCAGCCCAATTCCTCTCCTCCAGCTCTCAGGGAAAAAAATCCTTATTATACCAATATCTACATAACACATTTATTATTAGAAGCAGTAACTTAATAAAATTAATGTGTACATCTGCCGCTTTAAATTTCCTCATACACAGAAATAGTTTATTTTTATCCAATGCGACTTGTAGCTGCATCTTATGATTATGTGTAAAAGGCTCTTGTTGTACAGCATGATATGAAATATAAACACAAGGGGCTAATTAAATACTTTGAAAACATATTAAATAGGAAAGGAAGCAATATTTACTATCGGAAATTATTTATAGCAGGAGAGTCCTCTTCTTTTTTGTCCTTTCATATAATTAGATGACAAAGCCTTAGTTTGACCTTTAGCAGTGAAACATTGAATAAATTATGGCACAACGATGATGATCCATTCAAATACCACTGTTCTTATTACAGACTTAAAACAAGCTTTGAATTCTTTTAGAATCAGAACAAGTTTATTCAAACAAAGCTAATATTTGCAGACACTTCCACATTTTATAAATCCTATTGTTAGTCATTCTATGGTATACAGCATATTCTGAAAAATAAATTATAGATCGCAATGTATTTAAAAGAAAAACAAAAAAAAAACCCACAAACAAGCTGTTCAGAAATAGACCATATAATCAAGTGACTCACTTCCTGTTTCAATGGGTGAATCACTGAATGATTTATTTTTGCCTGTGCATAATAATCCGGAACAGAGAAAGTAAAAATATTACACTTTTGAAGCTCAGCAGAGTGCAGCTGACCCAAACCCCCTGCTGTGAGGGGATCAGTACGCAGGTTGTGTTCTTAATGAGGCCTGTCCAAAAAATAAATTATAAGAAATTGCAGCCCAAATGCCCTTGCCTATTTCTCTGTTTCCCTCCAGCTGCCTTCAGCCTTTCTCAACACCTTGTCTGCATACGCAGCAGTATGCGTTATCCCTGATTAGTGCCTGATTAGCATTGTACCACCTAGCAGGTGTAAGCTTCAGGGGGCTTTCAAACACCTTCTTCAAGAAGTATATACACTATGTGGACAAAAGTATTGAGACACCTGACTTTTCCAGCCATATGTGGTTCTTTCCCAAACTGTTACCACATACTGGGAAGCAAACAATTGTCTAAGGTGTTTTTGGATGCAGTAACATTAAATTTTCCCTTAAGATATAGTTTACATGGGTTGGAGTGGAAGATCTTAAGTGTCATGATAAAGAGCTCTGACCTCAACCCTAGTGAACACCTTTGGGATGAATTGGAATCAATTCGAGACCTCCTCACCTCACCTACATCATTACCTGGTGTAGGATCTCCATAAGCACCCTCAAAAAGAAAGTGAAGCATCATCCCAGAACAATAGGGGTTAATTTAACTGCAAATGGGGACTAAATGTGGAAAAAAGATGTTAAAAACACATAAGAATTTTATGGTCTGGTGTCCACAAACTTTAAGTCTATATAGTGTATAAAGGATATGTTGATTTGTGTGTCATTTTTCTTGCCTACTATCACACATCAGTCTAGAATCTGACACAAAGCTCTTTAATTCAAAATGGTACTTAGTCCTGACAGCTTAAGCCCCTATTCACCCAGAACACATCAGCTCTTTGTTCTTGAACTTGATAAACTCTATGAGAATTCCAATAAATAGCTGCTGTCTTTCAAACCCCCCAAAAAAACCGGGATAGTCTTGCTCAAACAACAGCCTTCATATTACTTTTCAGTAATAAACACAGATTTGAAGTGTTCAAGAAATTTGATAATAGAGGTTATATATATGTATTCTGCTCATATTTGTTGATGCGTTTTTTAAAATACTGTAGCACCAGACATATATTCTTAAGATTCAAATTCTTTTCAAAAGGACGAAACCGTCTCATGCATATTATTTTCTGTATTCCATATTCACACAGCAGCAACGATTAGGAAAATGTAAACCTACTTCAAGAGACTTTTTAAAATGAATTGTAAAATGCAGCACTGATTTACATCGGACATTTCTTTAAACAAGCACTAATAATGCATTACTTCCTACTGATGTCATAACACTACTGAATTCTTTTAAAATGATTTATCATAGAGGCGAAGAAACCAATCAACCAGCCAACCAACCAACCAACCAACAAGTGGACTATTTATACCACTGTTCATTTGCCAACATTGCCAAGTTAAACTGGCAGGGCAAAATTTGACTGAAAGGAAAGAAATAACATTTTGTGTTATATATGGGTTCATTAGTTAAAATATTTTTCTGTATAATTCTTTTTATTGTAATTCATTAAATCATCTTGTGCCTCAGCCCAGTCTGCCATGTTTGAAATGTTTGCAATTGCTGTCTATCTCTGTATGCAACTGTAGCCAAATTTACATGTACACATTTATTTCACTCCGATTGATACCTTTCCGATTGAAAGATTCTTTGGACTGTTAAGATGAGACATTCTCTAATCCGATATGGTGTTTTCACGTGCCGGCGCTTTCAATCAGGATTAATTTGTGGCATGCGCACATTAGCCTGTGTACTGTGTCTTGTCAACATGGAGTTCCATTATTTTTTATGCATGCTATTTTTATGTAAAATGTTGCTTTTAATTAAGCAAAAGTGTGAATTTGTAGACTACTGCTGAAAGGTGTGAGAAAAAGTCGGGTGAAGGAAGCTGAGCTTTTTGGTGGTTGTGCATCTCTTAGGAGCCAGAAGATTATGCGGAAAATTGTGTTGTGGCAAATTATTTTATTATTTATAAGAGCAACAGCAGTAATAGGTTTTACATGGAAGAATTTTACTTTTGTTCGGTTTATCGAAAGGTTAATTCCACCCCTCTCAAACCGATTACAATTTCACTCGGTTTGGGCGTTTTTATTCCGATTAAAGTGTTTACATGGAGCATTTTTATTCGGATTGTACTTTTAAACCAATGACAATTCTCCATGTAAAAGCACCTTGTGATTGTATGTTACTTTAGTTACAACATTTATGGAAAGCATTGCTGGTGTGCATTCTTTAATAATAAACTACTGACTTATTAAATGATTTCATGTCTTTTATATTTTCAATGACTAAACCAGTTTGGACATTGGTGTTATAAAAAAATAAGCATCAATGTTTACTTGGAAGTAGGTGAGCTGGGAGTGGTAGAGGTCAGGATAGATGTGCAGTGTAGTTCCCACCACCAGCAGAGACTCAAACTTGTGTAGAGATGAGCTGATGTAGCCAGTGAAGCCCAAACACCAGATTTTTAAAAGAGCCTCCAGATCAAACAGCATTGTGAAAGCAACCTGAGAGAGAGCGAGAGAGAGAGAGAGAGAGAGAGAGAGAGAGAGAGAGAGAGAGAGAGAGAGAGAGAGAGAGAGAGAGAGACAGAGAGAGAGAGAGAGAGAGAGAGAGAGAGAGAGAGAGAGAGAGAGAGAAAGTTAAAGAGAGAGATAGGGTACTCTAAAGAAAGATCCAAATTAACACATGTAAAGGTATAGCAATATCCACTAGAACTCTGTTCATATACTCTTGCCTTTACTCATTTATTTAATAAAATCAAAACAGTAAAAATATACACTTCCAGAAAATCACTGAAACATGCCTGTGGCTGCTTGGTTCATTTAAAAAAAATGCTTTAATATTTGCACAGATTTTTATCTTTTGGTCTCGGATTTGCCCTGCATAGCTCCGATACTATTCCTGTATAGTCATTACTGCTAATGTTCCATTGCTATTGCTGCATCTTGATTCAGTCCATCTGTACTCCTTCAGTTTGCACATACTCTCCGGCAACATCTAAACTCTCCTACTCAGTGCAACACTTGTAGTGGCTCTAATATCATGTACTTATTTCCTTCCTTTTCTTTCCTTTTCTTTTTTTTTAGTGTGGATGGCCATACAAAACTCAAAAAAGGATCTTGGATCTATGTGTATGCTGGAAAATATTTTTTTACAAACCTACATTTTGACATTCATACATTCTAACATAAATACTTACAAAAGAGGGACATTTTATTGGGACAATGGCACAAGTATTGGGACACCTGTCATATGTGTTATCTCTTCCAAACTGATAGCAAAAGGATGGAGGAACCTTCTCTTCACTTCAACAAGGAGACTCAAACCTATTCCAGCATGACAATGCTCCTGTGCACAAAGCCAGCTTCATGATAATATGATTTACATGGTTTGTAGTTAAAGAACCTGAGTGGCCTGCTACAGAGCTCTGACCTCAACCCTACTGAACAACTCTGGGATGAATTAGAACACTTTTCATTGTTTTCATTGTTAAATAGTGCCGTGCAAAATCTTGTACATCATATTTTGTGAATACAAATTTAGTATTACTGCATTACTGAGTCAGTGAAAAAAAAACATGTAAAAC